>NW_024962271.1:15028397-15220446 GCF_019238085.1 Lagopus leucura
GATGGATGGATGGATGGATGGATGGATGGATGGATGGATGGATGGATGGATCTCTTGGTGTTGTGGCTGTGTCTCTGGATCCATGACCTGCTGCTCCATACCTCCTAAAATGTATCCAGGACTAATTCCTCACTTTGCTGTATTTGGGGCTGCTGGTGGCCCCTGTTGCTGGCACCTGGCTCTCTGCTGTGCTCAGATCTGGTGGGACATGACCTCATCTGTGAAGTCACTGTGTGTTCTGGGGATATGGACCGTGACTTATGAAATGTCAGCCCTGTCCCTGGTTGGTGTTGTGGTTTTTCTGTGAAATATTACATCAGCCTGCACTTACGTAGGGCAGCTCAAACTAATGTACCGCACCTGCTGGGTTAGTAGAATGGAGCATGGCCCCTTCTGAGGTCTCTCACCTCCCTCTGTGTTTTAGTCTCTGTCAGGGATCCTTGATTCTCTCCTGGAGCTGTTCCTCTCCTGGCCGAGCTGCTCCTACCAAGCTGTGTCTTGGTGCAGCCCCATCCCCCTTCAACTGCAGTCACTTCTTCTTTCTCTTGAATGTCCCAGATGCTGTGAACCCAGCGACGCTGTTGGTTAGGGACAGCCTTGGTGCAAGGAAGGCACTAAGGGCACGACAGTTCTTCACTGCTGTTCCAGCTCCAGGAGCTCAAGAAAGGTCAGGGTTGGAAAGGAGGCTGAAGTCCTCACCAAACACTGCTTCCATCATACACAGAAGCAGAGATTCTATCCGTTGGGAGCAGCAGCTCCTCCTCACACCCCAGGTCCACTCTTCTTTGTTAACCTGGAGCGTGCTCATAGAGTCATAGAATCACAGGGGCTGTGGAAGGGACCCCTGTGGGCATATCCTCCCTCCAGCTCTGTCACTCTTCTGCCCCAGTTGGAGAGAACTGTCATCACCTGATTATTTTCCTGCCTGGCTGCGGTGACTTCCTGGCTTCTGGGGCACACGGAAGAGCCGGTGGCGGCAAGTTGCTCAGATGATCCTCTGGGGAAAGGCTCCTGGACACGTCCTTCCTGCAGCCTCAGTGTATTATGGCTCCAGGCAGGACTTTCTGCACAGGATGTGCTTTGGTGGATCCCCAGCTTTCAGCACTCGTGGTCCCCAGAGTCCATCCATAGGAAGCAGGCTTTGGGAGGAACTCTTGCTTTCCTCCTTTAAAACTTTCCAGTCCCTAGGAGCTGCCATGATTCAAAACAGAGCCTGGGCCACAGAGAATTGTGACAACTGCATGGCTGCTCCCAACAATGTTTTTCCAGCAGAGCACAATTATCTGCTGAGACCCCATTTGAGCTTGTTATGCCCAAATCCTTCCCCACAGTGATACAGGTGCTGGCAAACCTTGCACCTGAGGTGTCCCCAAGCTCCCCTCTTCCTCCTTTTGCAGAATCATAGAATCACCAGAGTTGGAAAAGACTTCCAAGATCTAGTTCAACTGCACACTTAGCACCAATAGTACCCACTTAACCATGTTCCATAGTACCAAATTATTATTAATGCTGTTTATTTTTCATGTAAACAAGCAAATTCTCCTTTGCCTGTTGAAAGGAAAGGGAATGTTAGCCAACTGTGGGACTTTCCAGCATCCCTCAGTTCATGATTGCACACCAGCCTTTTCCTTCCAAAAAAACCCCTCAAGAATAAACATCAGGCATCTCCAGGGAGTTGTGCATTGTTCAGCTGTGATAGGGGTGACTTGAAAACCTGAGGAAGAGGAAGCAGTGCCAGAAAAACAAGCACAGATCCTGCTTCATTTTGCTTATTTCCTCAGGTTTGCTCCATCCAGAGCCACGTGTGGGTGTCCCTGTGCCTGCAGTCCTCCCTTGCACACTTGGCTGAGGAAGCTCCAGCCCAGCTTGCGGCGTGCCGTGGGCTTGCAGCAAAGTCATGCCTACCAGTCCCCAAAAATGCTTCCTTCTTGCTTGGGGCCCATCAGAGATGGGGAAATGGCTGAGAAGGGAAGGAAGGACTCACAAAGCCTGTGGGAGGATGAAAAGATGCTTTTGGGGATCAGTAGCATGGGGAACTCATTGCAGCCCATGGAGATGTTGAGTCGCTGGGTTGAACACAAGGCAGGAGGAACAGCACTGCTGTATATAGAGTTATATGACCTATTTAGAAACACACTATTTTTAGTCCAGCCTACCTTGTGCTCCTAGGGTTGCTGGGTTTTTCAAGGTTCCCTATTAGGGTCCTTCACATACGAGCTGACAAAATGTTGCTTTGAGTGTTTTCGGCCCTTTGAGTGATTTTGCAGAGTTGTTAATGAGGAAAGAAGCAGACAGAGTTTCCTCAATGCTTTGGCCAACTGGAGACCCCTGACAGCTGTTCAAATTTTATCCAGCATCTTCTCCTTCCAAGTGATTTCTGCACAGGGAGATGTGCACAGACACGTGGAATCATGGAACAGCTTGGGTTGGAAGGGCCCCAGATCATCAAGCTCCATCCCCACATGCATGCTCACCGCAGGATACAAGCACAGGCAGTGATGTGGTGCCCCAAGCTGTGGCTCTGTTTCCCTACTGAAGGATGAGGATCCCCATGTTGCTGGCTGCACGCTCAGGGCTCACAGGTTCTTGCTCCTGGGCTCAGAGTGGGAATGTGTCCTGCTCTGCATCTGCTGACCATCTCCAATCTGCTGTTAGGTTCTGGCCCTAAAGGACACCAGAAAGGCAAACTTTGAGCCCAAATCCCTGCACTGAAAGAGTGGCAAGTTCATCCTTTAGGTCCCAATGGCACAGAAGTTGATGGCATCTCTTGCCATGAGCTTCCTTTGGGGTGGGGCAACTGGAAGGAACATGGCACAGGAAACCCCGACGTGGGGAGGCTGCTCCTGCATTGCTCTGATCTCTGCTTGTGGCTATGGGATGCAGATTGAGCAGCGGAGACCACTCTACAAGGGAGAGTTCATCTGCCCCCAGGTGTTCTTGCACCCTTGCATTATGGAGGGGGGATTTTTTATGTTCAAAAGCAAGACTCCAGTCTATCCACCCTTTCTCCTTAACATTTTTCTGGCTCTCAGAAATGCTTCTTTGTGCATAAAACACAGCATTGCCTTTCTTGTCACCACAAAATCACTCTCAGTGGATTTTGAAGGCCTTTGCTCTCTGCTTCTATAGAGGAGGATTTCACTTCCAGCTTTGTGGCTTTCCCACAGGCCAGATTCAACTTACAGAGAAGTGGCCTGAGTCCGTTTGTCCTTTCTTTCTAGGGATCATCTCTGTCTGCAGTCTGAGAGCTGCCACGTGACACGTAAATCCCCTGGCTCTAAGAAAACACACAGGGCTTTCACTAGAAATTCATCGGAAAATTAGCAAAGATGGGGAGGTGCTGGAGAAGATAAATTGCAGCAGCTCCCTGCCGAGATAACAGAGCTCTTTAGGAGAGGCACAGCAGCACTGCAGTAAGGAAGAGCCCACGTACAGCTGCAATGCTCAGCACAAAGCCTCTCCTGCTGCTCCTGCTGCTCCTCAGCATCTTCCAGCACAGCTCCACAGGTGAGGCTGCAGGAGCCCTGCTCAGGGCTGGGGATGTCCCACTGGGGAGGATGGGGAAGCCCAGCGGGGACGGGGCAGCCCCGAGGGCTCTTGGTTGGGATGGGACAGCCTGGGCTGGTGGCTTCAGCATGGGGCTGGTGGGGCACCATCCTGCTGCAGGAGGAGCTCACCTTAAGGTGGCAGCTGCAGGATTTGGGGGACATTGTGTGCATCAGCCTTCTTATGAGGATAGGTCTGAAAGACTTGCTTTCCAAAGCCTGTATTCTCAGTCTCTCTCTCTCTCTTCTCCAGCCCCATATGCACCTTCAGAATGCTGTTTCACACTCGCAAAAGCTGCACTCCGGTTCGAAGTGCTGAAGAATTTCTATGAGACTTCCAGTGACTGTCTTCTGAAAGCAATTGTGTAAGTCCTGGCTATTTCCCCACCACCGTGCTGTCTCCTGGGACGCTGTATGTGCCTTCCCTCCACTCCATCTGGTGACAAATCTGCATGGCCTCCATCTAAAGGATGGCTTGTGGCAGAGTGGCTGTCTGCAGCACAGAGAGGGGAGGACATGACTCTCTGGTCACTTCTATGGGGCAAGGCTATAAGGCCAAGAGTCTAAAGGGGCTCCCAAAGGATGTGCACAGGATTTAGAGGCTTCAGGACAGCCTGCTCATAGAGCACCATGTGCCTGCTGTAGAGACAAAGAGAAAAGGGAAGAGGTGTGCAGAGAAGGGAGGAGGGGAGAAGCGCACAAGGCAGTGGCTGTTTCCCACCAACCTTGGCCTTTTCTTTTGGCAGGTTTGAGACAAAGGGCGGGATCAAGGTCTGTGCAAAACCAAACGCACCTTGGGTGAAGAAAGCAATTAAGAATCTTCAGAAAAAGAAGGAACCTCAAGCTGTGTGATGCAGAGCGGACACCCAAGTCGAGGATCACAGCTTCCTGATGGGAAGATTTACACTCAGCCTCCTGCGGAGGTCCCCGATGCTGACAGTGACTCCCCAGAGCCCTGCAGGGCACCCGAGGTGCTGCAGCCCTGCCAGCTCCCACCTGCAGAACACAGCTCCAAAATAAAGGTTTATTTCACACACTAAAGAGGGATGGTGTCCTTTTCTCTCTCAGTCTATGCTCTTCTTCAGGCTTCACTGCCTCCTGAAGCCTTGTGGGTCTCATGTGGGCTGGGCAGGGAGGGAGTACAGTGGACTGAGAGGCTCTGAGCACACCCATCGCATAATGCAGCCCTGGCTGGAATTATTCTGGATGTATACTTGCTGAATTACAGTCTCATCCCTATATGTCATCTTGTTTCCTGGCATCACATCCCCAGCACATCGTTCTTTGCAGCAGCCGCAGTCCCTGGCTGCCACCCCAACTTCTGCAGAGCTCTACAAAGCAGCATCAGAGCCCAATCCACATTGCTGAGACACCAGCAGCAGCATCCAGTCCCAGCTGAAGCTGCCACCCAGATGAAAGGGCAGGGCTGGGTAGCCTGTTCCATGCTGGAGGGAGGGGATGGTGCAGTGGCTGCAGCTGGCACGCTCTCCTACTTCTACTCAAGTCTGTGCAAGGCCTCCCAGTGTGCAGCCATGATTCTATAGTGGTGAGCAGTCTGTGTTGCGGCCACAGCAACCTCGGTCTGAATCTGAGTCACAGCAGTGGTTTTGCAGCGATCAGGCTGTGCACAGACAGCACTTTGCAAATGCAGAGGGGGCAGCTGCAGGGAACGGAGGCTTCTGTACCCACATGGAGGTCGTTGGAGATGGCAATGGTGGAGATGGAGGAGATGGTGGAGATGGTGAAGATGCACAGCAGCATCTGAGCCATGTGAGCAAGCATGTGGCTCCTGAGCTGAAGACCAGATTCTCAGCAATGTCCCTCTGACATCTGATGGAAGAGTCCCTGAGGAGTCTGTCTTGTTGCTCCGGATTCAAGCTGGGCTTGGAAGCCAGTTTGGCTCTAAAGAAGCATGTGGCTCAGAATGCTCTGGCAATTGCCCTGTGGGCTCTGCCCGTGACTGTACAGCAATCCCAGGAAGAGGAAGTGCTGCTGCATCACCACCCTGTTGTGCTGAAGCTGGTTTGCCCAGGGCAGAGGCAGATCTTGCTGCAGCACAGGCAGTGCTGCTGGCTGCAGGGGGAGGTGGACACCAACCTGGTGGGCATAGAAGCCCAGAGGCAGTGTGAGGACCCCAACTCCACCAAGCAGTCCCTGGCCCTTGTGGTGCCATGTTCTCTGTTGCTGTCTGGGACCTGAGACTCCTTGGTGAGCACAGCTCGTGGAATCCACAAGGTCTGGGTCAGGGCTGGGCAGCAGAGCACCCTGGGGAGGAATGGCAGGAGTCACACACACACCTGAACCAGCACCTGGATCACAAGCACCAGGGAACTTCATCCCTTGGAGCTGTCTTTTCCAAGAGAGAGCAGGCTGACCTTCAGGCAGAAGGACCCTTCTGGCCTCTCCCCTTTCCTGTGGTGCCTCCAGCCCTTCCAAGCACAGGCAGTGTGTCTGCAGGACTGGCAGGGTGGTTGGCTGTGACTGTGCCAGTGGGTTCATGTGGATACAGAGTCAGGGAGAGGAGATGTGTCCATGCTGCAGTGCCTGTCCCTCGCTCCAAGCTGCAGCTGAAGGAGGAGGTATGCAGGAAACTCATGTTTCACACCACCAGAAAATGCCTCCAGATAGAGCTGAAATGCCTCTCTGGGGTAATGCAGTGCTCCTTGAAAAAGCTCTCCAGAGGCCATATGAACGCCAAAGGACCGCTGTAGCCTCGTGGAAGCAGCTTATGGCATGCACTGCCTGCCCAGTGGATTCCCCAGCAGCCCACTGCTGACCTGTGTCTGTGTATTTCCCCAGATTGGAGACCACCTTCATGCCTGAGGAGCAGTGTGAGATGCTGGAGCTCCACATCCACACAGGAGCTGCAGCTCTATGGGGAGCGTGTGGCAGGGAGCAGCCATCCCAGTGAGCTGTGCTGGGGCAGGACAGGAGCAGGACAGCCTTGGAGACCAAGCAAGAAGCCCCAAACTCCTGCACCTGGGCCAACACAGCCCAAAGGACAGTGCTGGCACTGAGCATACGCCATGGACAGAGCGTCACCCTGACAGCCTCCATCAGAATGCAGTCAAAAATCAAGGCCATGATGATGATCCCCATCTCCTTCCCCTGCATCAGCCCCAGGGAAGCAGAAGGGCAAGGCAGCGGAAGGACCATGGACTCCTGTTGCATCAGCAAGGATGGGAGGCCACATAGTGATTCTGGGGCATGCACTGCCTGCCCAGAGCACTCCTTGAGAGCGCACAGCCAACCTGTGCCTGTGTACTTACCCAGCCAGGAGAGCACCTTCATGCTGGAGGAGCAGCGTGAGATGCTGGAGCTCCACATCTGTGCCATGAAGCTGCAGTGCCATGGGGAGCACCTTGGCACGGAGCAGCCATCCTGGTGATCTGTGCTGGGGCAGGACAGCAGCAGGGCTGCCCTGGAGAGCAACTGACAGGCCCAGACGTCCAGCACCCAGACCAACATGGCCTACACAGCAGTGTGTGCTCAGTGCCATTGCTGTGGACAGGGCTTTGCTCCAACAGCCTCCATTAGGATGCTTGAATGGAAAAGGAAGCAGATCATCCAGGCGATGGAGGCTTGCAGGCCGTGGCCCACAGTCAAAGTCCAGGGATGTGACTGCAGTCCCCATCCCTCAGCACCTCCTTCCCCTGCATCACCCCCAGGGAAGCAGAAGGGCAAGGCAGCGGAGGGACCATGGACACCCATCACATCTGCAAGGATGAGGAGATCCCAGAACGATTCTGGGAGGGACAAAAGCATGGAGTCCAAGCAGATGGCTCCTACAACCCCAATAAGGAATAAAGTCCAACCTGCTTGGGATGCACTGAATGAACAGGAATTGCCTTGGGACAGATACAGAATGTATTATAGAGCTAGTATTTATCTGTAGCAGGACTTGCTTTGTTTGAAAATTAACAACAACAAAAACAGAAAACTGGTGAAATATTTGTTTCTGCTTTTGTGATTCTAACAGATCAATGTCAGATTCAATGGAAGTAGCTGCAGTATTCTGCAATGCTCTTGCCCCAGAGCCAGCCCATGGGCTCTCTCCTCCCTCTGCTCAATCCTGTGCACTGCCTCCCATGTGCAGCTGTGATCGTATAGTGGTCAGTACTCTGCGTTGTGGCCGCAGCAACCTCGGTTCGAATCCGAGTCACAGCAGTGGTTTTGCAGGGATAGGGCTGTGCACGGCCCTGCTTTGCAGATGCAGAGGAGGGAGCTGCAGGGGAGCTCGTGAGGTGTGTTTGCAAAGATGCTGTCACTGAGCGGCCACACACGCTAATTCTGAGATGAAATTGTTTCTCATACACAACCTAAACCTCCCCTGGCACCTCATGAGGCTGCCACCTCTCATTCTATTGCTGTTACCTGGGAGCAAAACTGCCTGCGGAATCCTTTTCCGGAAGAAAAGTGGCATTGGAATTTGTGGAAAGGTGAGGAAGAGCTAGAAATGACCTTAAAGCTGTGCTGGGAGCTGATAACTTTGATGGTTCTGGGTGGTGCCATGGCCAGCTCTGTGCTGGGCCGTCAGTCTGATGGGCTGCTGCCCACCTCTTCCATAACAGTGTCATCAGTACATCTGATTTTTCTTCTCCTTTCTTCTTCCAGGGAAGCCATACAGACAGAAATTCAAGGAACTCTTGTTCTCTTCTTGTTCTCTGCTTCTCTGAGAAGCCCTGCCCTTCCTCATCCCATCCCACCCTCCCTCTCACTGACACCCCACGTGGGTCCCCCAGCCACCCCTGGGTGTAGATCTTGATGTAGAAGCTGGGTGCTGCCTTCAGTACCTGCCCCTCCTGACCTGGGATCAGATCCAGACTCAGCTCCCCTGCTGTTATGGCCCCCGAACCACCTGGGAGCTGCAGCACACCCTGTGATATGAAAACGGGGGGGTGACCTCATTGCAGCCTTAAAGGGAGTCTATAAACAGGAGGGGAATCAACTATTTAAAAGGGTAGGTAACTGCAGGACAAGGGGAAATGGTTTGAAGTTGAGGGAGGGGAGACTGAGGTTGGATGTCAGGGGGAAGTTCTGTACTGGGAGAGTGGTGAGGTGCTGGAACAGCTGCCCAAAGGGGCTGTGATGCCCCGTCCATCCCTGGAGGTGTTCAAGGCCAGGTTGGATGGGGCCCTGGGCAGCCTGGCGTAGCATTAGAGATGGATGTTGGCAGCCCTGCTTGCAGCAGGGGCTTTGGAGCTTCGTGATCCTTGAGGTCCCTTCCAACCCGGCCCATTCTGTGGTTCTGTGATGTGGTTGCAGGATCTGGCACCATTCCCCCCTCCATCTGTGTCAGCATTCAGAGTTGGTGCCTCTACCTCGGGCTGTTGTGTGGCTCAGTTTCTGTGACCCCAGGCCCCACCAGCAGCTCCTGCAGGCATGGAGCTCCCTGTGCGCTGGGCCCATTTTTCTGCAGCCCCACAAAGCACACGGCTCCACACAAGCACTTGCACATGGATGTGTATTTTAATAAAAATAATTCTGTCAATATACAGCAGAATGTTGATTTCTTTGCCACATTTCCAGTATATTTTCATAGGCTTTTCTCAGTTAAAATCGCCCCCCCCCCCTTTTTGTTGTTGGTTGTTTTTCTCTTTTTTGAAGTTTTCATGCGAAGCATCAGATAACTTAATTCACAACTACTACGCTTAGACTGAACCAACGTGCACAATGTGTGGAACGTCCACGTAGCCGACGTTGTGCCAGAGAGGAGGAAACCCTCCAACGGCGCTGACAAGCGTGGTGATGTGCTTTGCTGCAGCCCCACTGCAGCCCTCGTTCCCCAGCTCCAGCCGAGCAGTTCATACCTGAGTTTTGAGTTCACTGTGCTGCAGGCAACTCCGTGCCTGGCACTGCTGGGTCCTGGCTGGAGAGCCACGGCATGGGAGCATCCTAATGGAAGTGTTCACCTATGCGATGTCCTTTGTGTGAAAGAGTGACCACGCTTTTGTGCTGAACGTTTTCTTGCTCATCCTTATTATCCTCAAATCTGCCCTGGCTTCTCCTTTTCTCCACGTTGGTGCTCACAGGGGAAGGAAACGGCCAAAGACCAGCACAGAGGGGTCTGTGTGTCACAGCAGTCCCATGATGCCCATAGGGGGACTCGGCATTCAAACAGAGGTTTGCATGGACTCCAGGAATGTTTCTGTGAGTGCAAATCCCACTGCTTTGTGTGCAGGAGTGAAGCCTCCCTTCCTCCTGGAGGTAAAGGAGCTCCTGTTTTTCAAATCCAAGGAAGGGCAATGGGGAGCAGGAGGGGCCATGACCCCCGATGCCTCACCAACACACCCTCTGTCAGCCTCTGCAATGTGGTGTTACCTGAGTGTTAAGACTGGTAACAAAGCACAGCAGCACCACAGCAACCCAACAAGGTGTGCTTTGACTGTTCCCTGTGCCTCATGCCCATGGGGAGAAATGGGAAATTGGACCCCCCCACCACAGGGCTGATTAAACCAGCTCTGGTTGTTGGCAGTTGTTCGAGGGAGTCTTGGGAACAAAGCTCAAGAAATGGTAATGATGCCTTAATGAGACTGTGAGACAGATCAGGGCACAGCTGGAAGACAGGCAGAAACAGTGAGAAAGAAATAATCAAAATATGATAAAGCAACAAAACCAGAAGGGGACTGGGCAGATAGGGATAATCTGGGTGTGCACAACCACAAGAAGCAATGCTTGTGGAAGGGACCATTCTTGTGTTGGTCACCATCTCCATCGGTCACACCTCCATCCCCTGGAGCTCAGCTCAGGTCAGTGCAGCTGAGTGCTCACCAGAGCCTGCAGGTCCCCATTTCTCAGAAGTTCTCAGAAAAACAACTGCTTTGCTGGTCTCAAACCAAAGCTCATGATGTACACAGGGCTGCAGCTCAGATTTTCACCATGTCCACTTATCCTGACCCATGAGCAGAACAAGCTCCACGCCAGCCAGCCTCATGGGATGGAGGTCCTGTGTCCAGTATAACCATATGGGGGCAGGGTTGAGTCCTGGTCACCGTCCCCAGGAGAAGAGATGCCAGCAGGTCCTGCTGGTGGTACACAGTCACCCCTATGACTCCACCGATGGAGAAGTGACACTGAGGGCTGCCCAGACAAAGCTGAGCCTCAGCCTGGCTGTTCTTAAGGCCTCCCTCCCTCATTCACCTGTTTCTTAGCAAAGCACGAGGCACTTGAAATGAGAAAGCCCAAATCACTTTTAAAAATCATTTCTGAGCTTCTATGAAGGCTCTGCTTATGTTGTAGCCATACTCAAAATTAAAGACCTTCATTCTACTTTTTTTTTTTTTTTAAATGACTGCAACAACCCAAAAATCAACTCTCACTGATTCCAAAGAAATCAGAAAGAAAGAAAAATTCCATCTCACAAGGTTCCAAAATGCAAACCATGAAGGAGCAACCACAAGAACTCAATGCCCAGGAGGCTTTTACACATAGAACCACAGTTCTATAGGCTGCACGATGCACAGCATTGATGGCAGGAGGTGATCCAGCCCTGCCACCACCAGGGACACTCAGCACAGCTTCACTGGGAGACCAAGAGTGAGCCATGACAGAGGTTTGACTAAAAGGAACCAAAAACCACCCCAAAAAGAAGGAACAGAAAACTCAGAGGGAGACAAAGACGATGCTGCTGCACAGATGGAAGAGAAGTCTGACTGCTGGAGACAGCAATGAGCTAAATGACAGCCAACAGCACAGGAATCATCCAAACAGGAAAGCCACCAGGTCCCCCGCTCTGCCTTTATTTCAGACTTCATGCTCCAGCAGCAAATCACAGCATGGTTGGGTTGAAAGGGGTCTTAAAGCCTATCCAGCCCCAACCCCTGCCCTAGGCTGGGTGCCCCAGAGGCTTCTCAGAGCCCTCCCATGGCCTTGGGCACCTCCAGGGATGGGGATGACTCCAAATCACATCTGTAAATGCAGTGAACTCTCAGAGCTCTCAGCTCAGTGGCAGAGTTCTGACACCGACTTTCTTCCTCACATGGCACACCAGTACAAAATACACTTTTAGAAACACTTGCTGGCAGATGGTTTGAATGCCAAAGCCTTAGCAGCAGTCAAAGTCCCTGGACCGCAGCAGTGACACTTTACCATGTCCATCTTACCTGGAGGTTACTCACCCACAGATCCCTGCTGGTCACTTTTGGACCTGGAACTAAAATTGCATTCTTATTCCTCAAAGAAACATTGCCATTCCTTTCTAAATGGGTAAAAAGATAGCACTGATCCTAACCTGCAGCCTGATCTGAGCATTTGCACCCTGCAAGGACGAGCACACTTCAAATCAGTAACCTCAAAACAATAGAATGTAGCAGTGATCATTCAGTAAATACTATTGTATAGTCTTAGTAGCAGAGCACTTCTCTATGGATAAAAACAGGGGTTTTGTGATGCAGCACAAAAACCAACAGCCCAACTTGGCAGCATCCACAGCTCTTCCTTACCATCATCTGCTTCCAGGTGACTTCACATTGGTTAGCCCTGTCCCTCTAGCTGCCAGATTTACCCATTTCTCAGAGGCTGAGATGTTTCTACTGTGTGGCCACTGACAAAGGCAATGCCAAATCTTCTATTTTTCCTAATCACAGACAGGAAAGACCGAGTTCCTCCAAATCCAATTCCCATGGTTAGCATAGGACAGGATGCACCTCACTGCGGGGATGTGGGAAGCGCGGGGCTGGGCCCAAGCCTCTGGGCAATAAATACATCAGTGACTTTGTGGAGGTGGAAGAGACCTTTTTAATAAACAGGATTCAAATAAAATTAAAAAAAAAAAAATAATAATCCCTCTGAACTGCCACTGCGAGAAGAGTTCAGGTAGCTAGCACAGAAGATGATGTTGCGTGTGCATGGATGGAGGAGGGAGGGAAGAAGAGAACAAGGCGTCACCAACTTCATGAGCTTCCTCCGTGAATCAGCAGAAACCAGCTCAGCAAAACTCTCCAGATAAAATACTGGTGGATCCATGAGAAACAACTCAAATCAAAACAAAGAGAAATCCCTACATTGGAAGGCGCTACATTAGAATAACCAGCGAAATACTGAGTGCCGCCAGAGCCGCAGCGGTGGCGGGGAGACAGGTCAGGTCTGCCAGTCACTCCTGGGTCAGGAATGGCCACGTGGTGAGGGAATAGATCCTTTCACAGGCAGTGTGTGTGTGCTAGAGGGGGTGTTGGTGGGAGCTCAGGCTACAGACGAGGTGGCGTTGTAGTGGCAGCAACGGAGGGTGAAGGGCAGCACTCGACGATGTCAGCTCCATCCTGCTCTGGTGGCTAGTGCAAATAGTCGTCTACTCTGGCAAAGGAACAGGAGCCCAAGCCCACACGAGCCATGAGTCGCAAACACTCCGAGGCCTGGCCCAGGGCAAGCATCAGTGGGGGCTGCTTTGGCAGGTTCTGAGATTCTGCGGGGGCAAAAAGAGAAATCTGTTTAGAAGAGGCGCCTTGGCCACACGTTGGCTCACCTGCAGGCCCTTCCTGGGCACCAGGCCGAGCATCCCTGGCTCTAGAAGGAAGGAACTCCTGAGCATACCCCACCCAGACCTGCCCACCCACAGGGACACGAGTCAACGGGGCCTTTTAGAAAGTGCAGCTTTCCCAAAGTTGTCCATGGCAAGAAAATGGCAGTGTTGCCTCTGTGTCTGCCAGAAAACCCTCAAAGTGTGAGAGATCAGAGCATGGAAGCATAAGGAAAGGTGGGAGAAATTAGCTCTAAGGGAGAGGCAGCTGCTCTCCCTCTCCTCTTCTGTTTATCTAGTCCACAATCTAGACAAACTCACTGATCACCACTTTTTTTCCATGTCATTTTTGCTAGGTTTGCAAGAGGGAATCCTCAGCTGCTGTAGTTAAGATGTGCATCGGAGGATGTCCAGACACTGCTTTTCATTTCTCTCTGGAGACAGACATCCCTAAGAGCCTTGTCTGGGCTCTCCAAGCACTGGTCAAACAGTGGCTGGAACTGAGCCCCCCGATGCACCCCTGGCCATGCCGACTGTCAAGGAAAGGGACCCTCTTTCCCAAATCCTAATGTGTCTGTTCCTTTACTCAGACAGAACAGGAACTCTCACAGGTTTGCCCATCAAGCAGTTCCTTCCCCAAGAAGATAATTCCTAAATCTCCTTCTGGCACACTCAATTCTCCTTTCTTGCAGATTGGTGGCAGGTTATAACCCCAGTATCACTTCACTCATGGGTTCTACTGTAGCCGGAGATGGCAGAACGGTCAGCAATGGAAGGGCAGCTCACTGACTGCAAGTGCAAGACTTCCATCAGGGCAAGCTATCACATTTCCTACACCAGGTTCAAGATAGGAGAATAAAGGACAAGCTGTTGGGCCAAAGAACATGCCTGTCTAAGAAGATTGCTTGTGTCTGGAAGAGCAGCCATAAACACTCAGCTTGGAGGATACAGAGACTGCTTATACCTGGATCCACAGGTATGTGCTGATACAAAGAGCAAAGCTCATCAGAAAAAAAGGAGCTGGCTGTCTAGCTGAAGATAACCAACATATAGCCAGACCTCTGCACCAAGTGGGTCTTCACCAGTAACCCAGCCCTGAGTCCAACCCCAGGCCCTAGGCAGCCAAGTATCTGAGCTCCACCAAGCACCCCACGCCATGGGAACATGCAGATACATATGTTCAAAGGGAATACAGAGCCTGCCTGCATTCAGCATGGCCTCAAAGGTCAGAGGGATTTATGGTCCCTCTAACTTAGAGCTAACACTGTGGGAACCTGCTGCATTTGTGAGCTGCTGCAAAAGAGCAACTGCATTCCCCCCCAGAAAGCAGGATTGTGCCAGTCAAAACTCTGCCAACACAAACAGTATGGAAAACAGCCTTGCTAGTGCCAGCAAACTGATTAAGGTGTGTTCAGAACAAGAAAGAAGAGGGGCAGGAAAATGCATCCAAAAGATCTTGGCTCCTTGGTAAGCTAAATTCTCCTGTGGAGATTTCTTGGAAGCAGCACTGAGGAAGACCCAAAGAAGGGTCCAGAACAAGATCAGGTTGGAAGCACCCATCCTCTGCAGCTTTGCCCTTTCAGTCCCCTGCATTACAAAGACAGGCAAAAGCTAAAGACAAGTACTTCCTAATTTCTCCTAACTCTCACAGGCTTGCCTGCTACAGGACAGCACCTGTGAATAGTGGTATGTCCAGCAGGTAGAGCTCATGTAAGAACCAGGTCTTACCCAAAATAGCACTATTAAGAGCAGCACACACAGGTTCCCTCTGGATTGGGTCCAGCTGTTGACCGACAGGGCAGTTCCAAGGGTCTGAGTAAGCTAACAAGCTAAATGCATCCTGTGGGAGAGAACAGAAAGGTACAGTAAGGTCATGCATGGCTGTGAACACACAGGAAAAGTGCCAAATCTGTCTGCTGGGGCAGCTCCTGCCATCACCAATGTGACAGCTCCTGCTTCTTCTTGGCAGCAAGGGACTGCACTGGGCCATCAAGACAGTAGATTAAAGAGTGCTCTCTCCCCTCTGCACAAGAAGGCAGGCAGAGTGCTACCGGGAGGGAAGAAGACCATGCAGTTACCCCTGGAAGGCAGCAGGAGCTTTATTTCTTCTCTCCTGTGCCGAGATCTGGGTCTAGACACTCTGGGTTCACTGACTTTCATCCTCCAACCCCCATGTAGGCCCCCTCATCCTCACCTGCTGCAGAAATGGGGAACACCCAGAGCTCTATAAGGAAACCCGCAATACCAGTCCTGGCCCAGAGAACTGCTGTGAGGCAGCATAAGGCCCAGGCTTACCTGAAGCATCTTTTTGTGCACTGTATTCTTCCCATATTCTCTGCACAGCTGTTCACTCAGCATCTGCAGCTCCCGTCCAAACTGGATCATTCGCTCGGTGGCAGCGTGGTTCCCTCCGCAGAGCTGCCTCTGGGGACAGCTGTCTTCTAGAAGAAAGGCAGGGGAGAAGAAAAAACTGTCTCATTCCCCACCACTGCTCACTGTGAGGCTTGCTGCCCTTCCTTAGCCATAACTCCTTCCTTCCCCTTCAGGAGCCTTCAGGAGCAGTTACATGCTGTTCATCCAAGCCGAGGCTTTTTCTGAGTCCTGCACTACAACAGTGGGCTGTGGATTTTTCATAGGGCAGCCCTGAACTCTGTTTAATGCTTGTGGACTACCGACACATCAAGTCCTCTGGTAAAACCACGGGAACCTGCGACTCCGGCTGTGTTACCCTTTCATGTGTGTAAAGTACTCCACACACCACAGAAAAACCTGGTCTAACAAACTCTGGTCTCAGTCAGAGATACCAAAACACCACCAACTTTCCAATATTTGGTAAATATAAGACACCAGTAATTGGAGGAATTCCAGGTTTCAGAGGTAATGTAGTTGATTTATATCTCCCTCCGGGCTGAAGCACCCACAAGCAAAATAGTCCTAGCTGATCAAAGTCCCTTTGCAGCTGGGAATCAGTTAGTCTTTCAGCTCAGTTCATTTCTTCAGGTGTTAGAAGTGCCTGGGCTGCTCTGTGCTGGAATTCACAGCCAGTGCTGAACAAACCTTTGACTCCTATTGCCTTCCATGGCCCACAGTATCACCAGCACTACTGCACAACTATGAAAAGTCAAACCTAAACTCAGTTCTGAGACAGATTTACTTCCCTGGTGAAACTGCTATCTCGAGAACTTCATTCACCAGGACTGGGAAAGAAACCCAAACAGTCCAACCACTACTTCAACTCTTGATCCCTGCTCTTTCTATCTCCCATTGCCTCTCCTGCTTGAGGCCCTACCCATGCTGGATTCATCTGTCTGCAGGATCTCTTCGTGTTTGTAGGTGCCATTCATTATCCTGGTGGATGAATTTTCCAGCACTCCATTGGGGTAGTGCTCAGCCTCCATTTCCATCTCGCTGTCGCTGCGGTTAAAAGAAAAAAGAAAAATCAGATGTTTACCTCAGGGAAGAAATGAAAAGCTCACATGATAAATGATGCCCAGTAATGGCCAGTAAACCACAATGAGGTGCCAGTTAAACGACAGGAAGCGAGATGGTTTAATTCAGTGCAGTAAAAATCATTGCTGGCTTCTGAAGACAACTGATGAAACGGGTTTCTGTTACGAAATGAACCTGCAAGCCTGAGCCAGAACAAGGAACTGGAACAGGTCTATCTCTGCTGGGAACAGAGCAGACCTTGTAGATAGGAAGAGTTACTCTGTTGTTTAAAAAGAGTAGAACAGATGCTCTTCAGAAAGAGCACCTCACCCTCTCCCACCACCTCACCCTCCTCAGGGACCTACAAGGAAAAAAACTATACCTGGTTTCTTGGTTACTCGTACTACTGTGCTGCTGAGATTTGGTAGAATCTGTAGAATTGGACTCTGAGTAGTTCACAGATGAGGGGGAGGAGGAGGAGGAAGATGACGAAGATGAACTCAGTGTTGGGTATTTACTGTGGCTCTGTTTGCTTTTTGTGGACATGACTCCATTGCTACAGGTAGGGCTATCTGCTCCTGAAGGTTAAGAAGGATGGGAAAAATGAGACCAGACTGACGCTGACACTCTACTCTGAAATCAACAGTTTGTCAAGTAGGCCCCAAAAGAAGAAAGCAAAAGACCAAAGATCTTAATTATCCAGCAATATTAAACTCGTGGGGTTTAGAGAAAGCACAAATCAATGTGGAAAGAACTGCGCTGTTCACCATCAACAAGCAAGCTTAAGGAAGTGCCAGAAATGGGCTGTAAATAAGGGATTGGCAGAACCAGCTCACACGTGCACAGAATTCACCAAAACAAAACACACTTTCAGCTGTGAGCAGCTCAAGGCTCAGTGAAACAGCTCAAGCTGTTTTCAGGGGCTCTGCACTGACCTTCAATGCCACAGTCAGAAATTACCTACAGAAGTATCTTGAGATGTCCTGGTTTACCTTGTTCATTCTACTTAAAATCCTAAAGTTTCACTGCAAGGTAAGTCCATGGGAGAAGTAGCACACATGCAATGCATCCCCCTAACTTTGTGCTAAACTGGCCAGCAGTGCAACTTCGCTGAGGCTCTGGACTGAATTCTGCAGACTGGAGGGGCCCTAATGGAAAGCAAGTAACATAAGGCAAAGGAGCACTTCATAGCAAAATGCACAGAAAGTAGCAGGTGATGCACAGTGCAGCAGTCTACCTTTAATTTCTGCTCTTTTCACTGGAAGACATAAGGGGGAAAAAAAAAAGCACTTACCAGTACTATGAACATGTGAGTTGCTGGATCCGTGTCTGGGACTTAAGCTGGGGGACCCAGGGTAACTGTCCTGGGATCTGGGGCTGTGTGCACTGAAACAACGGACTTCACTGTCTGTCCCATTCACCATCTCCACAAACTGCCGACACCTGATTTCATGGGAAGGAAGAAGAAAAGGGTGCGTGACAGCCAGCATGTTCTGCACTGATGTTTCCTCAGTTACTGCCTGCAGAAGTCTTAGGAATTGGATGGGAGTTATTTCTTTGGCTTCGAAAGAGCTGTTTTAGACTCCTGGTATATTTACATTGTGAGTGCTCTGATGATGCTACAGCAGGAGAGAGTTCATATAGTGCCACATGGATGCTAATGAATGCTGAGAACCATACTGAGACAGACGTGCAGTATAACAGCAGTCACCCTTCTTTTCAGCCCCACGCCTGGGGGAGCACCAGTATTATCAACACGATGTTCCACCTTGGCTAACACCAATGAAAGCAGAGAGAGGATGAGAAAAAGCATTTCAGCATCAATGGGGCCACAAGATCAGAGGTGAAACACTGCACAAATTCAAAACACAGCACATTTCTCATGTGGCAGGGCTTAGAAACACTCCTCCAGTTAATCAAATGTTCCCAAGTCTGCGCTGCTCTGGACCCAAGAGAATTACTGTGATGCCAAGCCTGCTGTGAGGACACATGGTGTTTTGGATGGAGTTTTCTTGGTCCCAAAAAGCAAGTTTATTTCCTTTGTGCTGTTAACATGCTTTCATCTCCACCATCTCTGCAGGTACTACAAAACTAGATGGGTTTTTCAGGGCAGGTACTAAAACTGCCAATGAGAGATTCCCCCCTCTACTCCATAACTTAGAAATGCTGGTGACCAATGGGACCTCAGGCAGAATTCAGACCAAGGTGTGCAGCCTCCCTGGCAGCCCCTTATCTCCTTCAGCTTCATTAGGGAGCAGAAAGCTATTCATACTTACTTTAACATGAAGAGCAGGTTGGGGTTATGTTCTAGGAGGCCAGGATAGAGCTGCTGGGTGGCTTCTATAGCCTCTCCAACTCGGCCTGCTAATACTAGCTTCTGTATTCCTGAAAGTAAAAGGAAACCTGTTGACACACAGGGCAGGCCAACAAGAATGGCTGGAACAATTTCAGAGAGAAGTCTCAGGTATGTCACACAGCTCCCCAGTAGCACCTCACACAAGGGGTAGGGAGAATTGGGGAGCACATTGTACTTATTATGGATTAGGATGAAGAAAAGTCTGTGTAAATGTGGGAGAATCTGTTAGGAGCTCAGAAACACCTGGGTCATCTGAAAGATGAAGTGGGTGCACTGGGTTGGGGTGCTCTGTGCCTTTACTCCTTTAGTCATAGGAGCTGGACAGCAGTGGAAAAGACTGAGGACACAACAGCTGGATAGGAGGAAGGAGGATGCTGGGGAAGATAGGATTTCAGAGGGGAAACCCCTGGGTCACTCCATGCTGCATCCTCTTGCTGGTTCATGCTTGGAACATTACCATATGATAAGCAATGAATGACTGAAGGGGCCGGAGGCTTAAGCCACAGCAACACCAATAGGCTGATTTTTGCAAATCACAGAATCATAGAACGGCCTGAGTTGGAAAGGACCACAGTGATCATCTGGTTCCAACCCCCTGCTGTGTGCAGGTCACCAACCAGCAGCCCAGGCTGCCCAGAGCCACATCCAGCCTGGCCTTGAATGCCTGCAGGGATGGGGCATCCACAGCCTCCTTGGGCAACCTGTGCCAGTGCCTCACCACCGCCTGTGTGAAAAACTTCTTTCTAATATCCAACCTAAACCTCCTCTGTCTCGGTTTAAAACCATTCCCCCTTGTACCATCACCATCCACCCTTGCAAACAGCCATTCCCCCTCCTGTTTATATGCCCCCTTCAAGCACTGGAAGGCCACAATGAGGTCTCCCCAGAGCCTTCTCTTCTCCAAGCTAAACAAGCACAGTTCCCTCAACCTTTCTTCATAGAAGAGGTGCTCCAGCCCTCTGATCATCTTAGTGGCCCTCCTCTGGATCCATGCAGAGCACAGCTCAGCAATCCTCATTACCAATCCCCAATAACAATCTGAAACAACTCAGCCTCCCACTTCTCAGTGTCTATTTGCTTGTTGTCATAACTGACAGCTGAAACCAAAGACATGGCTTTCACACCAATCTGTGCAGCAGTCTCCTTCATCCTGTTCTGTTCCTTCCACTTCCTTGCACACACCTTTCCACATCTTGCTACTTTTGTCAGCTCTCATCTTTGCCTTGTTTGGCAACTTTCACAGATGTCTCTGCCTTTCCTACCTTCCTCTCTTTTTGTTTTCCCATCTGTGCTCTCTTCACACCTTTATTTAAGCCCTAACTGCAGAGCTCTGTATTCCCTCCCTCCAGGTTGCCTTGTCACCTGTGCTCACAAAGACCAGACCATGCTGTCTCACACATTGGGAGACCCAAACCAGCAAGAGCACCAGCTGGGTGAGGGCTGCACAGCCTGGGAAGCAGAGCCCATCAGCACTAACCGTACAAAGGCAGCAATGGGCAGCAGATCCTGTTATTCTAGGTAATGAGCAAAGTATCCAAACCAACCAAATGCTGGCTCAGCACATGTGATGTATGGAGGGATGACTACAAAGGGACATGATGCACCTGATGTGTGCTGGCCACGTGAGGAATGGTTCACAAAGGAAAGGGAAATGCATAGGGCAGGGCAGCCTGCATTCAATGGGAGAATGCAGAAAGCACACCAATGTTCTGTGACCCTGTGCTCTCAGTCCATGAATGGAACAGCTAAAAAAGCAGAAGTGCAGCAGGAGAAAACTGCAAGTCTTATTCTACAGGAGCCAGGAGGGGTTAAATGCTGAGAGATGAACCACTGTGGAGGAAAGAGAAGTATTCAAAGCAGATACAGAATATTATTTCTTAGAATTGTAGAATCATTTGAGCTGGAAGGGACTTTTAAAGGTCATCTAATCAAACTGCCCTGCAATGAGCAGGACCTACAGCTCCACCCAGGACATCTACAGCTTGCACAAAATTTAGAACAGTTCCATTGTAAGGGATATGCAATGATCACTGAGTCCAACTGCATGACCACTTCAGGGCTAACCAAAAGTTAAAGCATTAAGGCCATTGTCCAAATGCCTCTCAAACACTGGCAGGCAGAAGGCAGCTCTCTACAAAGTCTGCTCTCGTGTCTGACCACTGAATTTACCCAAATGAATACAAAGGGACTGAAAGACTCATTAACTCTGGAAGTTGTAGTTCAAATAGATTTGTATGTCTGGGTCCCCGTAACCATGCTCATAAAACTGCCTTGCTGCAAAAGTTTGTATGAAGAACCCAAATCCAAAGGAATCTCAGAAGCACAATGACTTCAGTTCAGTACAAGTCCTAGGTGATGAGACTTATTCTCCACCAGTGTGGCACTACCTCTGTCCTGGATAGCAATGCTGCAGTCAAAGGTGTAACACAGTCAGAATGCTATGTGCTGAGAGTGACCACCCAAGAGACTCACTTTGCCTGTTCCTTATTGAGGTCTGTTCTTCCTGGATTGCAGTGTCTGTGACCCTGGCGAAGGCAGTTGCTGTTGAACAGTACCCATGATGAACCAAATATGAAGAAACCATACTAGAAAACAAGAAAACACAAATGGATGAAGAGGCATTGGCACTATGAAGTAATCCCACTGCAGAAAAGAATCAGTGGAAGTCGTAATTTCAGTGAACAAACTCAGCTCAGCTCATAACCAAGGTCCTAAGTTCCAGTGTTCTTCCAGTGTTTTTCCAGTTTGTTCTTCCAGTTTGTGTTCTTCCAGTAACACAGTACTTATTTATGTAATTACAACTGCCTAAAGGTCATTTGTAAGAGCTCAAGCCATGTAATGCCATTCATGTCTCCTGGCCACACAAGACACAGCTCCCTCTTCCTTTACAGACAGAAAATCCCAACCTCAAAGAAGCTCAAGGCTTTCAGGTAGACCTAAGAAGAACCCCGACATTCTGATTCTTTCTTTCTTTCCACTCTGGCCCTGACTTTCTGTTATCACTTATTCGGCCAGCAATTATTGGTAATTGGCAGTTGAATCCACTTGTGAATTCTAGACATTAAGGAAGGAAGATGTTAAACAGGACTGGAGCCAGTACTGGCCTTCAGACCCCAACCAGATTCAGCACCAGTGATCACCACCCTCTGGGCTCAGCCAGTTTTCAACCCACGTCCCTGCCTGCCCACCATCATGCATGAAGACATCAGCAGCTTGTCTGTGAGAATCTGATGAGAGATGGTGTCAAAGGCCCTACTCAAGTCCAAGCAGATAATATCCACTGCTCGTTCCTCATCTACCAGGGCAGTCATAGAAGTTTCTGAAGTTGGTCAAGCATGACTTCCCCTTTTGAAGCCATGCTGACTATGCTCCTGATGATTTAGTTGTTATTCATGTACCTGAAAATGGCTATAACTGTATTTTCAGTTTGGTTGGGTTTGCAAGCCTTTGGTTTAGGGCTATTTCTTGCTCTTTTGATTCTGAATCCAGCTGACTCACGTCCTGACCTTTCTCCTATGATAGGATATTTATGGTTTCCTCTCCACTGCCCTTCGCCCCATGCTTCACCTCAATGTGTATTATTACAAGCTTTCATGCAGACACTGGCTGAAAATTTCTCCAATATCTTTTAGGTTTTAAGCAGCAACAGGATTCACACAGGAAAAGTTATTAAACAACAAAAGAGAAAGCAAAGCACATGTTAGATTTGAGCAAAATGCAGCTTCTGCCATAAGAAAACAGAAATGGAGATGTAAGAGAACACAAGAAGAATAGTGACTTACTTCTGCAGCATGGCTTGCCACTCGCCTAGCCTGTCTCCTATGGGAAACCGCTTAATGGTGCTCTGAATCTTTGCTCTCCACTCCCTCATGTAGTCCTCGATGTCAAACACAAATGGCTGCTGCCCAAAGTTGGCATCCACTATCTCTCCCGGAGTCTGGAGGCCCACCGTAGGGTACAGGTTTGACTGGGAAAGAAGAAACATGCATTAAACTCAGCTTTTTCTTACTGGTTCTGGATACATGGTTTGGTAAACCAAAGAGCTGCTCTTTACAATGAAACACGTAAGAGAAAAAGAAGGGGCAACAGACCCTTTACAGGTAAATCTCAAGGAACCTCATGACTTACTGTGCAGTTATTAGAATTTATTGCATAAAACCAGAGCAGCAAGTTCAACTTCAAACAGCAAATCTAAGTGTTCTCCACTGTTTCAAATGAACTCACTTATTCCTTGACAAGAGCAGCTGTCAAGGTACTTTACATCTCTGATGGTAAGGGAATGGACTGTAGCGGAGCCAGCCACACAAGAAATTATCATCAGATAATTTATTAAGACACTAAGGCCTTGGAGGGTGACCAAAGAAGGGCAATGAAGATGGTGATTATATAGAGGTGAAAATATAAAAGCTGCCATTGTGAAAATACCTCTAAAAGTGAGCTAATAATCCAGATTCCAGAGAAGATGATCTAATTAAAAGAGGTGGTGAAAGGCCCTGTAGAGGTTCTCTGAATTCAGACTGTTTTAACAACAACCAGGTTGGATATTAGGAACAATTCCTTCTCAGAAGGAGCAGTGAGGCAGTGGCACAGCTGCCCATGGAGGTGGAGGTCACCATCCCTGCAGGTGTGCCAGAGCTGTGGGGATGTGGCACTGAGGGATGTTGGCAGTGGGCACGGTGGGATGGGATGGGGTTGGACTTGGGGACCTTGGAGGTCTTTTCCAAACTTAATGACTGTTTCCATGACTTCTATATGGATACAAATTGCATCTCTGAGCCCACTTTAACATGAAGAGAAATGGAACTGGAAAAGGTACAGGTTTGACTGGTTCTCACTCTGCATCACATCTTTTAAGCACATGCTCCATTCACAGTTACATTACTTTTCTGCAGCACAAACTGCTTTTCTGTTGACAACACAAGAAAGCTGCATTAATCCTTGAGCATCTAC
Source organism: Lagopus leucura (assembly GCF_019238085.1). Taxonomy (NCBI): domain Eukaryota; kingdom Metazoa; phylum Chordata; class Aves; order Galliformes; family Phasianidae; genus Lagopus; species Lagopus leucura. The sequence continues at coordinate 15,052,132 of NW_024962271.1, forward strand.
TGATAGCCTGCAAGGCTTAGGAAGAAATCTGACGGCACTCACGGACAACTTGGTGTCATTATTTTCCACTTTGCTCTAACACATTCAGGACTGTTATGGCCAGAAACCAGGCACTGGGCAGGGCACAGAGATGCAGCGTGGCACAGAGTGGAATTCAAGCCTGGAAGGTGCCTGGTTGTGCTGTCTTGCTCATGGTTGAGCCTATGTCAGGTGTCAGGAAGGTAAAAATGTAAACATAACTGCAAAGTTTTCCACTCCCAAAAGGGAGGCGATAAAAAGATGAAAATATTCTTTGCAGAGGTGCTTGGTGAAATGGGCACAAGTTCTGGGAAGTTCTGATGGGGCATACAGAACACACTCTTCCTTTTGAGCATGAGTAAGGACAGGAATAAGTTTCCAGAGAGACAACAACATCTCTATTTTGGAGGTCTTCAAAAGTTAACTGGGTGCAGTACTGCACAACCTGCTCCAGCTGTGACATCAGCCCTGCAGAAAGCAGGGGTTAGGCATGATGACTAGGAGTTGGACTTGAAGATCCTTACAGGTCCCTTCCAACTTGGGATATTCTGTGGCTCAATGATCTCTGGAAGCTCCTTCATGCCTAAATTCTTCTAAGATCCCATTATTTTGCGGGGTGTGGTGTCAAGATGGTGAAGAGGCAGCCATACAGATGAGCCCAGATGAACTCTCAACATTACAATGTCATGGAGGAACAAAGGAGTCACAGCAGCCCCAATAATAACTAGGATCTGTGGCAGGACTGCAACTCCCTGACAGCAAACAGGCTATCAAGACCTGAAAGAAACTCTTCTCATTTTGGAAAAGACACAAAGTGACCCTCCCAGCCCCTCCTGTGGGATTACACACAGCCAGACATCAGCTCATCCCAGTTCTCTCTTCTATGTGGAGTTTCACACTTGGTTCCTCAGTGTCAGGGGACGTGGCTGACACCGTGCCTTCCTGCAATCTCAAATATCAAATGAAAAAAAGAATCTGTAAACACAGGCTGAGAACCAGCATCAGAAATCAGGGTGACTGCATCGCTGCTGGCTCAGCACATCTCCTGCTTTCACGTTCTCACACCACGGAAGTCGCTGCACTAGAAGGATGTGCCAGGAAAAGGCAGCATGATAAATGGTGCCAGAGGAAAAGGTATTTTTGAAGTCAGTTTCTCCTCTTTCCCACAGACTTTTGACCACCTCTCCCTCAGACTGCCAGCTGTTTGTATCCCCACAGTTCATCTCGATTTGATTTTCCAACCTTTTCCTCCCTTTGTGCCCCTGCAGTCCCACTCTGGGCCATTCCACATTCTTCTTTTTGCACCTCTGCACTCCCACTGCACAGCTGCTTTGCCGAGCAGGATTAACCTGATATGGGCTTGTGTAAATAAACAGAGCTAAGTGTAAACACTGATTTATAGAGGGGAAACTCCCTCTGTGGGATCTCCACTTCCATTTGCAAGCAGTTACTCGTGTATTAACTTCAGCCTGTGCATTTTTTTCCACCAGTGCACACTTGAACAAATGTAAACACTCTTCAAAAGGAACTGAAATACGGAACAAGCTGAAACAATTATGCTTCAGTGTGTGTGCGAATGATGCCAAGAAAACATGAGTTTCAATTACAAGCCCTCATTTCAAGTTCCTGCTAATGGCAAATATTGCAAAATGCTGTCTTCCTCACTTGTCTCTGAAAGGGGAACTTTGCAACACACACTTTGAGGATACAATACTGATAATGTTTTGAAGGGTCACGTCCATTTCTTGTGTAGTCTCACTGCTACGTCAACGCAATCACCCTAAAGGTTACTGAAGCTCAAGAGGTGGAAAAGCAATGGGGCTCAACCAGCCAACCTTATGCTCCTGCCTGGATCAAAATGTTGTAATAAATGAAAGACATCACTTGCAAGCTGTATCAATGTCCTGTTTTTTACTACTTCTCTGGCAATAGTTGCACTATGTAAATATAAAAGCCTGACGTGGCTTTAGGATCTCCTTCCTCAGGAGGGCAGCAGCCTTAACTCTCTAGAATAGCAACCAAGAAGCAATGGACCAAGGGAGCAGAAAGGGCCAGAATTATATCCTACTATGGAATACACAGGTGTGTGCAAAAGAGAAGGAAATAATTCAAGGAGAGGAGAGTGGGACAATGGAAGTCAGGTGCAGACGTCCTTAGGGTGAATCTGGCAGCAGAGCACCTGAGCTGTTTAGAACACGGAGAGAAATGTCTGAAATCCACACTGAGGGAGAAGTTTCCTGACATTGCAGGAGACCAAAGGGACACTGAGGAACAGCAGGAACAGAGGGATGCCCTGGGTAAGAGAGGGACAAGCTGAGAATAACATCAGTGAGCATTTCTGTGCTCTCTGAAGGCAGAACACAAGACCACTCAGTGACTTTGCACATTCATTCCCCACACTGGATGCTGCCTTTGCAAGACAGTGACCTGCAACACACTCTGAATCCAGGCTTTAATTCCAGGAGAAGGAGTGACATATTCTTCGAGGTGGCGAGGGCTCAGAGGAGGTATGTGAGCAGCCCACATCCCAGCCCTGGGATTGTGACGTTTCAGAAAAGAGAGCATCCACACCATTCAGCACTGTGTTTTACTATTTCTTTTTTTTTTTTTAAACAGACCATGAGAAGAGCAAGTAAAAAATTAAAAAATTCACATCCCCACAATCTTCCCCTTCCCTTCTGTTTGCAATCTTAGTCAAAATACTAAAAAGAGGTGTACTTACAGGGAGGTCTGTAAAGGCTATACCTGTGGGGGGAAAAATATTACAATTAAAAAGACAAAAGATATTTTCCCAGCTTGACAACATCCACATCATGCTACAGAAAGTTACTACACCTCAATCAGTCCCACCTCTGACCCTGACTTTCACTACTTGTCACACTGAGAAGAATCTTCCCTCCCCAACCCTCTCCGCTGGAGAAGGTCCATGGAAAAGCCTAAACCTTTCATAAATCTCTCCCTAAGATTTAATTTTCCAAAAAGTAGCTCTTCTTTTCTTTGCTTCTCACTCTGTTACTCTGAAGGAGATACTTTTCCAGGCACACTTTGGGTTTAGAAACAGAGCTTCACTATCACGTTGCTTTGGGTCGGTCTGTAGCTGCTTCTCCTTACCAGTCAGTCAGAGACAGGAATGAGAATCCCAATCCCCAAGCATTACAGCTGGGGAACATTTTTGCCACTGGACCAAACTACAGCCTGGAACACCTGAGAAATACTGTGCAAAGAACAGCTTCATCCTCCACGATGCTGTTACAGTTCCAAATACAAGCAATGGAAAAAAAACTGCACGGTTTCCCTTTTTATTCACTTTGGCATATGGGAAGAGAAACAGAGCAAAACCTGGTAGATATCACAGCTGGTCATAGCAGGATCCATTTCTGCTCTAACCCACGTCCCACTTCAGCCACCATTTCTTTGCTGCACTGAAAAGCACGATAGCATGTGTCAAAGCAAGAGGGCACCATTCTCTGATGTTAATGTTATGGCTGTTCTGCTGGAGATTTCAGGTGGTCAACCAGTAAAAGAAGAGCTGCAATGAATCAAAGAATCATGGAATGGCTGGGTTGGAAGAGACCTCAACACCCACCAAGACCAAAGCCCTGCCATGGGCTGGCTGCTCCCCACCAGCTCAGGCTGCCCACAGCCCCATCCGTGGCCTGGGGCACCTCCAGACATGGGGCACCCACAGCTCTCTGGCAATGTAACAGATGAGCCTGAAATGGCCATTTAAACCAAGTTTGGGAGACAACATAGGAAACAATTACCATTTGAAACAGCACAGATCCAAAATCAAATGAATCACAGAATGGTTTGGGTTGGAAGGGACCTCAAGGATCATGAATCTCCAACCCCCCCACCACAGGCAGGGCCACCAACCTCCACATTTCATAGCAGCCCAGGCTGCCCAGGGCCCCATCCAACCTGGCCTTGAACACCTCCAGGGATGGATGGAGCATCCACAGCCTCTCTGGGCAGCTGTTCCAGCACCTCACCACTCTCATAGTAGATGCTCAGAAAAACAAACGAACAAACTGGATTTTGATTAAATAGCCAATAATGTTTAATTAACATCATGACAATTTGTCCCATCTATCATATTGTCTACTTATTCTTTGCCCGTTGTGCGTGTTCTGCCCTAAATCCATTTTCCACACGCTCCCCACCACAGGCTTCACACTTTGCTTCAACCCTTAGACAAGAACGAGGCTTATCTCCTCTTTGGAAGAGTTCCTTGCAGTGTGGGTGGGAATTTGGCTGGATTGTCAGCACTGAAGGGTCAGTAGCACAAAGTCCAAGTGCTGTCCCTCAGAGATCAACGTTAGGGTCAACACAGTTTAACATCTCAAAAGTCTCACAGGTACCAAGCAGGAGCACGGACAACATGCTGGAGGACATACCGCTCTCCAGGCTACAGAAAGGATCCAGCACAAACCTCATGGAGCTCGGCAAAAGTAGCTGAAGAGCTCTTCTGCTGGCTTTGAGTCCAGCAGAGGCCAACAAGAAGGGAGGCAAAGGGAAAAGGGGTTGTTTGGTCTAAAACATTAGGGGAGACACTTACTGCTGCCTCCAACTACCTAACAAAAAGGTACAGAAAAGACAGAGCCAGACTCTTCTTGAAGCTGCTTGCTAACAGGAGATGGGAGGAAATAAGAGACAGGCTGCAACATGGGAAATTCTGGTTAGATGCTAGGCAGGGGAAAAGGTCAGAATGGAAGAACTAAACAATAAAGCAGGGGGCCAGAAAAGCCCCCCTGGGGATCTCCATTCTTGAAGACAGTAAAGTTTGACATGTTTCTCAGTAACCTGACCTAGCTCTCAGCAGGGCTGTGCATGCATGACCTCCAGAGATCCCTCCCAGTGTAAACTGCTCTACAGTTCTGTAAATAAGTTTATTACATTGCCTTAAAATTAAGGCATTTATATGTTTAGTGCCTTCCATTATGAAACTAAGACCAAGAAAATGTTTTAAACATCCAGATCTGTTACACAAACATATCTGAACCTGTACTGCTACATATCTGCATCCAACAAAGTCAACAGCAGAAAGTAAAAGAGCCACAGTTCTAACTAGGCAGCTGAATGTGAAACTGCACTCTCTCTCAAAGCCTGGATCCAACGTGAAATAACAAACATTAGAAATTTAAAGATGTAAGAACTGGACAGCTCAACAGGTCACGAAGCAACAGTGTGTGAAAAGCTTCTTCTATAGGTCCACGGTGTCAGCCTGATCAGCAAGGCAGCGATAAAAAGGCATTCACTTTAAATGAAGGGTCAGTGCTGGGGAGCAGTGTGATCAACACCTTCACCTGCTGTGCTGCAGACTGTAATGAGTGCCAACACATTCAGCAAGATGGGCACCTTAAGGATTATGACATATCAGCCTGTGAAATACTGCTGTAAGTTGTTGAGGAGAAGCATTAAGGCCATGTAGCTCAACGCAGACCTGGATACAGTCACCATCCAGTTGAGCTACCTGGGTAAAACTGTTCTTACAGAGAAAGCAGGCTGCAGCTGCATTTGGTGTTTTCTTTCATTTTAAATGTGGTTCATCTGTCAAGTCCTGCTCTAAGCTTCTCAGTGCTCTTGCTCTCTGTAGATCTGGTTTGAGAACAGACCTGTTAAATTGGGAAAGCTGGAAGGATATCTGCGGGTCTCTGTGACAGCTTTCTTCATTTGCACCAGTGTTCCTGTTCATCTCTAAACTGGTGGTAAAATGGGTAACCTGGTCTTCTAAGAACCTGCACTCAAATTCAGACAGGAATTTTCCATGCCAGTGCCTCAGAGGGTTGCATGCTCTTCCCATAGCCTTGCTGGTCCATTTACCTTGGGTTGCTGTCTAAGTCATGGATTTGAAACCCTCACACATTAGTCCCTGAGCAAACTCGTCCACTTAATCACAGAAACCTACAGCAGTCACATTTCCTAATCACATCCCACATCCAAGACCATCTGCATAATGGCTAGAGCCCCAGCTTTCTCACTCTTTTTCTCCCAGTTCACTCCCATCACACTCCTAGCCCTATCACATCATCTTTTTTTTTACTGCCAGGACTCTGCTCAGAATTTGTCAACAGCACTTAATGATAGCAGCTGGAAGACACTGAAGACATTTTGCAGAACAGATATTTAAGACTACATACGATGTCAAACAGCTCTCATGTGATGACTCCAAACAAAATTCGAGACTTAGCTCCAAACAAACATCCAGAAATTGTGATGGCCAAGAAAACAGTTCCTACACAGTGGTCCTGATGGATCTGATTAAATGAAAAAGTATGGAGATCACAGTTAAGCAACAGGAAAAAAACTGCAAGGAAAACAAAGGGGGGGGGCATGTATCAAAGCAACAGGCAAAAAGGAGTCGTGATGAAGACAGAATATGATGGAGAGAGAATATTACGTGTAAGGAAAGACAAAGCTACGGTGCGTTCATCGAAAGTGAGACAATTAAAATGCCCAAAGGCAGGGCTGTGAAACCTGCTGCCGAGCCAACTGTCATCAAAAGGGGGCTCATTAGTCTCATGAATATTCTTCTATCTGCTGCAGCATTATGCAGTGACCTCATTCCCTACAAGGAGAGAGACTCAGCCTCAGCAGCTGAAGACTTCACGTCAGGGAATGCCAACAAAAAGCACATTCATCCCCTTCCTTACAAACCTTTGCAAAACACACAGCAAAATGTTCCAGTAGCTTTTGTGGGGGGTCAGGACAACAACTGATGGCCTGCTACTCCCCAGTACTTCAATCACTGCTGACCACATCAGCACTCCTCGCTGAATGCAACCATTAGAAAATGCCACAGCTTCTGTTTGACGCTGTTAGCTGCTGCTCTCACACCTCTACTTATCTTCACAGTACAGAACTGCTCATGGATTGAGTTAATTAAGTTAGTGATTGGTCTCACTAGGTAGTCTTCACCAGAAGTCTTCACCAGAAGTGGCAGAGCATCACACACCGTTTGGCCAGTAAATAGTTACTTCAGAAAAGAAGTAAAATCACATTCCTAAAGAAACATCCTCAAATCCGAGCAACCCTTCAGGAGGGTTCCCAGAGAAGTCTTTTTTCCCACTTAGGGCTGCAGACCTCAACGTGTTGCAAAACATGTGGTCTAGATTCTGGGAAGCCACGTGCGTCACTTCTAGGCAGCCATCCCCTAAAAATCAACAGACAGTGGGATGAAAGCAGAGGAAAATTGAAAACCATTTTTCCAAAGAAGTTCTGTCTGCATCAGCACTAGGGCCTTCTGAATCTGCCTCATGGAACAGATTCTTCTTGAGACAGAGGAGAAGCAGCCCCGCACTGCAGATCCAACTCTCTGCTGCTACAACATAGCCTGTTACCTTTGCAGCATCACAGACTGGAGGCAGGCAGGGACTCCTGGAGGCCATCTGGTCCAATCCTCTGCTCCAGCAGGGCCACCCAGAGCTGCGTCCAGGACCACAGCCAGGTGACTTCTGAAGATCTCCAAAGACAGGGACTCAATTTTGGGCAGCCTGTGCCAGTGCTCCGACACCTGTGCAGCACAGATGTGCTTCCTGATGTTCAGAGGAAGCCTCCTGTATTCCAGTTTGTGCCCACTGCTTCTTGTCCTGTACCTGGGCACCACTGACAAGAGCCTGGCTTCGTCCTCTTGGCATCATCCTTGTCACTCCCAGCTCTCTCAGCCTTTCCTCATAGCAGAGCTGCCCCAATCCCTCGAGCATCTTCATGGCCCTTCGCTGGGCTTGCTGCTGTAGCTCCATCTCATGTATTGGGGACCCCTGTATTTTTCTTACCAAGAACTCACCAGAAATTGTACACATTACAGGCACTCTGGACCTGCTCCTTCCTTCAGCCCAGGCAGTCTGATAACTGCTCTGACAACTCTTTTAACTGGGTATTTTTCTACCAGCTTCTTCACTGTGATTCAACAAAGTACAACTGACACAGCAAGGAGAAGCAAAGGAAAAGGAGTGCTTGCCCCCTATTTACTGCATGGCTTATAGAAAAATTGACCAGAACTTATCCACGTTGGAGAATATGTCCTCCAAGGGAAAGATACTTTAGGTGAAAATGGATACAACTTTTTATTTTAGACAAATCAGATATAATAGATGCCTGGAAAACACCTGTGAGACATTCCTTTGGACAAAACCCTTAAGGCCGTAGCTTTAGGAGAACTACTAGAATGACTGTGAAATAAAGCAGCAATATTTCTTATGCTGAATCAACATCTATGTTTGGGAATACTTGGACCAATGCTTATGAATGGACAAGTCCCTTTAAAAAGTGATGACGCTGGTAACTATGGTTTTATAGCTAGTTGAATAATATACTAAGCTTCCCACTTCTTTATTTCCCTGTTGCCCTGCCATTAGCTGTCTTATCCAATCTTCCATGCAGAAGCAGAAGAAAGGAGCACAGTCTGGGGACACAATCCTAACCTACTTAAACCGAGCAGCACAGAAACCATTTTAGCTGCCTTGAAGCCAACTTACAATCCTGACTGCAGCTGAGTGCTCTTTATCTCTCTTGTTTCTTGAAAGTTACCCACAAATGTGGAACAGGAGATAGAGCCCATGAAACTTATCAAGAGTAAACGGCAGCTGAGCACCTTCCTCTCGAGAACAACTTTCTTTACTCACCTAAACTGTGGCCATTTTTTGTGTAGAAGCAGGTATTGTTGATGAGGTTGACACAGCAACCGATGACATCTCCAGTTGTGAACGTAGGGCCGTAGGGTTGTCCTGTCCCCGAGGAACAGAAGGAGTGCCCATCATCACCGTGGTACCCATAAGAATGCTTATCCCATCCTGAAGAAAGACAAAAGAATGTGTCAACAATGAGTGCATGTCAACAGTGAAGAACAACATGGCAACTACGGCTTCCAGGACACAATTTTTTCACATTTAGAAGTGCCCAGTATAACTGATGACTACCATGTTTTAAATTGACATGGATTGACACAGACTGTGCCAAACTGAAGCAGAAGCACAAGAAGGAGCTCTGACCATCTCCTGACCTTACACAACCTACAAGAGAGAAGGCAACAGGGGACCACAGAACCTGTTAAATGTGGAGCAGCATTTGGTAAATAGACTACAGAAGAAATGAAACAACTCCGGGCTGGAATCACAGAGTAACTGAATGACAGAATGGTTGGGTCAGAAGGGACCTCAAAGTCCATCCAGTTCCAACCCCTGCCACGAGCTGGTTGTCTCCCACCAGACCAGGATGCCCAGGGCTCCATCCATGGGCTTGGGCACCTCCTGGGATAGGCACATCCTTGGGCACCTCTGATGATGGTCTGGCATCATCAAAGGACTCCACACACTCATGGCTTCTCAGGAAAAATGTGAATTATTCAGTGGATGTCCAGAGCTTCCAGTTCATTGCACCACAGTTCAGTAATGCCAAGAGGAAAGTCATGGAATGGAGCAAGACTGAAACACGGACCTCAGGGCAAAGTCTGGGAGTGAAACTCTGTGACAGAGTCCTAGCAAACCACAGCCTAGAAATGGTGAATGATTCCCCATTAAGTCCCAAACACACACAGGGATAGACAGACATCCCAGCTCCCAGGAGTGGCTCCAAGCAAGCTGTGACACCAGCACCAGTCCTGTGTAATGTGCTCCTAAAGGACAAGGACAGCAGCACCCTCAGTAAGCTCAAAACCAGGCAAACAAGGCTGCCAAAAACAAAGCAGGGAGTTATACAGGCGCTAGAGTTAACTGCCAAAATCCCCCTGCTGACTCTTTCCAGTAAAAATCTCATTCAAATATTAACACGGCTCCTTTCCACTCTCTCTTACATTTTCTCTGTTGTTGATTCACTACTTGAGTCTCCTTGAACACAGAGCTGTTAATTGCGTGTAAATTCATGATCTCTCAATGAAACGGTCTGTGAATGTCAGCTGGTAACTCTGCTCAGTTTATCTCCTAAGCCACTTCATCATACAATCTAAACACAAACTTCTAATCCTACACACGACTTTGCAGCAATGAAGCAGTCAGATGCTCACATGTCCATGCTAGGCACTGGATATGGCTAAGTTTGTTGGTATGTATTGCATCAGCACCTGGAAAAAAAGCTTGACGTGAAACATCCTGGTTTGATAGTCACTAATAGAACCACAGACTCATTAAGGTTGGAAAAGGCCTTCAAGACCATGAGTCCCACCCATCACCACCAACACTACAATTAAGGAAATCTTGTCCATTCAGCATGCTGCTAATGATATACAGGGTTAATTTCTTCGACTCAGATGTTGTCTAGTGCTGAATTTGGACCTAACACAACAAGACGTGCATTAAATCTGTCAGCCTTAGCAAGTCAGTTTTCTCTGAGGGTTGTTAGAGTTAAGGTAGTTTGGTTTGGTCATGGTTGGACTCGATGATCTTTAAGGTCTTTCCCAATCTAAGCAATTCTGTGATTCTATGATTCCACTCATTATAAACATAGATGTGTGGCACTAATTATGTGCCTGACCCTGAGCTATTTATTAACCAAATAACGTATCAGCATTTCTAAAGTACTGTCCAGACTCACCATCAGGGTAATGGTGTGCAGGTCATTCCAGCACTGGCTGGAATTCTGGAACTCCCTGCCATTCTAAATCAAAATAACCATCAGCACTTCCAATACTTGTAGGTCAAAGCTATTTGGGCCCCACTGATCTAAACAGCACCTTCAGATGTCTGGCATTCTCTCTGATTACCAGCAGATGGGCAATAACTCACCACATGCATGTTTTCAATGCATCCTCTGCCTTCACTCCAGCAGTATTTGCTGAGAACTCGGACTTTTCTGCATCACTTACAATTTACTACTGCCACCTAGTAAGAAGTCCATGGCATTACAAGCAATTCTTGAGTTCCTCTCACTCGAGAGCATCTTCCTTTACAACGCTAACACTTCAAGAAGGCTGAATGAGGCTTCCCAGATGACTTCACCACACTTAACTCTGCAGATCCTCTTGGCAGTCTAACCTTGTACTACCCTTACTGAAGCATTTCCAGAAGTTACTGTTGTGACCCAGCAGGCAGAGATGAGATTTTATCCGCACATTCAGGACATTGGGTCAACCAGGATCCTGTTCAATTGGGATCCTGTTCAACGTGTGGTTGCCTGTGAGACAGCACAACACAGGACATGAAGTATCATGCTCTTACTGAACGCCTCCCAGCTGTGTGCAGCACAGACACGCAGAGCCAGATGGAGACTCTGTTCAGTTGGTGCTCCTCGAAGGATTTTCTTTCTATGGAATTCTCCAGTCCTCCTACAAGCAGGCATAAATACTCACAATATCCACAGAAGAGCACAGGGAGGAGTTTCACAGCATGACTGCAAGCTGTGTGAATCCAGCCTCCTCCTGTTTGGATCTGGTACCCTGCAGTTCTTGCACTGGAGAAGATGGCAAACCACGTATTCATCTCCACAATACACATTATTGTATAGGCTTCTACAAAATCCTTCATAATTACCCATTTCCAGGCTAGTGAGTCCTTGTCTTTATAGCTATTCCCTGCACTTCTAACCATCATCATCTGGACCTTTCCCAGATTTACAGTGTTGCTTTCCAGAACGGAGATGCAGGTGCATCACACGCAAGGGAGGTGGGTTGCAGTTGTTTTCTGTACCGTCCCCTGCGAGTTAATCCTAGCATTTTCCCCTTTATTATCCTTTCTACCACTGATGTTTCCATGAAGCCTTTTTTTTTTGTGCAGCCTTTTTATTGTGTAACCTAAAGGCTCACGCTGAGTCCTAACTGCATCATCACTCCTGCCTGTGAAGGGACGATGCTGCTCTGTCACTGTGCCCACCCTGCAGGGCCATCTCTCGTGGCTCCTCTCCAGCACCTTTCACCTTGCTGCCCATAGCAACTTGGTGTCCTTCACAAAGTGCCTCCTCACTGCTCCATCACTTCTTCCAAGTCATTTCTGAACACTCCTGGCAGCTCTGCCAAGCCCAACTCTATGGCCACCACCTCCAACACCAAAAACCATTCACCCCATCCCTTTCCTCACTTTCAAACAACTCAGAATCCCCACTGGCACATCTCCCCTCAGCCTCCCCACCTCACTAAGGGAACTTCCCAGAGGCCTTTTAACTTCCAAGACAAAGACAGCAACCCAAGGGCCATATCCACGTGCCTGCTGGCTCCCCTTCCCAAAACTCACGTCCTGTTTCTTCATGCACTCATTACATCTGCCCTTCAGTAGAACTCCAATGCACCTTCCCACACCAGACACTGAGGTTCTCACACCCTGTGTTCCCTCACTCTTCTGGAGCCCTGAACAAGAGATGCAACACTTTCTCATGCAGAAGTCATTGAATAGTCATGCTAGCTGCTGTTTCACGAAGCTCCTCCTGAATAAAACAGATGGAACAGTCTTTCCTTCTAGGAAACCACCTCAGGTTTCACATACTGAAAAGAAACCAAAGCGAGGCAGCCTTCTTACATGACAGGCAGCCTGGGCAAAAGCCCAACTCTGGCAGGCTAGCAGATGCTTTAACCTGCACAGCTCGTGCACTGCCCTCAACATCGGGATTCAAATCAGAGAGCTCTCTATCAGCACTGCCTTATCTTGATCAAAATCACCATTTGCTGCTCCAGAGCCACGTGCCTTGCACAGAGACAGGGAAGACAGATGGGACAGTCATCTCATGCAAAGGCAATGCTGTGGGAACTAATGCGCTGTGGTACAGCTACATCTTATTCTTCCATAAAGTAGATCAGGGACCCCCAGAGGAACATTACACCAAAAAATCCTAACTCCAAAATCTAGTGAGCTGGTGTGGCTGGCAGTTTCAGTTAGCACAGCTGTTAAGGTTGGCTATTAGGAACAATTTCTTCTTGAAAAGAGTGGTGAGGTTTGCATAGTTGGCCAGGGAAGGGAGTCACCATCCCTGGAGGTGTCCCAGGAGCTGTGGGGATGTGGCAATAAGGGACATGGTGGTGATGAGTCAACAGCTGGACTTGATGATCTTGCTGGTCTTTTCCAACCTTAATGATTCCACGCTCACAGCTAGGGACTGAAGCACACAGCAACAGGCCATATATATGTCACAGAGGAAAACGGTGATGAATGCTTTAATGTAAATGACCAAGAGCAATATTTTAATCATCCCTTTGCTGACCAGATCCTCTTTCCATGCAGAATGCAGAGAGGAATGCAAACTGATGACAATCCCCGTGTGCATCAAGCTTTGAATGTGCCAGACTGGCCAGTGGGCACAAAATAACTGGGAAGGCAACATTCATGGGCATCTGTGCTGAGCTCTCCTCTGATGCCGTGCCAAAGGGCAGGTCTGCAAGGCTTATTAATCATGGAAAAATGGCTGTTTCAATAAGGCATATCTTGACACCTCTGCCTCCCCCTACTCTGCCATCTGTCATCACTAAAAGGACTGCAGACAGACAGACTGACTTCACCACTGACACGTGGACTTCATTCCAGGGGAGAAACGTGTTCCACGAGGTTTATACCACACATTCATGGTAACCTGTAGCTGATGCAGAGCTGCTACAAAGGGCAGGGCCTTAAAGAGATTCCCCAGCAATCTGACCTGCCGTCAGGAAACCTGAGACACCTTAAGAGGTAAGCGATGCTGGAGAAATACACACTGGGCCACATAAAGAAAAGACAGGAGTTCCTCAGAGAAGCTGAAATGAGACATGTGAACAGAGGGGTTGTGTCCCTAGGGCCCTCTGTAAACTTGGAGGCTGGTTCTTCAGGACAGACTTGGGTGACTGCTCTGCACAGAACTTCTGCAGCATCTTCCAAATGTTACCTGCACCTATTTTCTTTCTTTGTAGCCAGGGCAGACAAGAATTTATGCCAACACAGTGAAATAAACCAAAAAATAACATCAGCAAGACTTAGTGAGTACAAAGCACAGCAGAAGGAGATGCACAAACCTTGCTTGGGGACTGGAGGCAGCTACAGAGCCTGACTGCTGTACCATCTTGCAGTGTAGTTCACTGTGCCAGTGGATGTGCTTTGATGTCTGTTAGCCCATGTCAGCAAAAGCATAATTTTGCCACTAGCAAAGGGAAGGTTGTGCTCTTGCAGTGTTGCTTCAAGAAGAGCCTGTTGCCCAAGAAACATCTGTGGTGCTGCAGCATCTCAGCTGTAGTTCAATTTTACAATGCCTTATAAAGTTGCATAAACACAGATGCTTGGGTGAGACCAATAGTATAGCTTTGCTTTTCTTCACTCAATCATGCTCAAGAATCAAAGCAACTGTTAGTGTTGCAACACATCCTTGTGCTTCCAAATTCTGACAGCTAAAACATTTGCTCAGTAGCCACAGCAACTTGTGCTATAGATTTAGGGTGGTGGGGACACAGCATGCGTGGTCCTGGCCTCATGTTTGGGAAGGTGCAGTCACAACACCAGGACAGGAGCAGGGAGCAGAATGGTCAGCATCCAAGCACCCTCCTGGCAGAGCTTCCATCTGCCCAGAAAAAATCAGGGGAAGAAACATAACCCCCAAACCCACTTACCTGGGGGAAAAAGAAATGATGAAGCCCATGCTAGGAACACGCCAGCTTTTTATCCATGCACCTCCTTTCCCATAACAGCTTCCACTTCTGCAAGGCAGCCAAATGACTTCAAATGTAGCACCATGGGATTGGTGCTTATGCAGACACTAAAAACACTTTGCCCCATTGAGGACAAACTTCTCAAGGCAGTGATTGTATGTGGTCAGGTCCTCAGTGTGTGGTTCTTACAGAGCAACACTGGGTGATGCTTATCAGAGACTGCACAGCTTTTGGCAGGGCTGAGGAGGTTTGGCTCAGGGACCATTTTGTGGTTTTGAATCAAGTATTTCCACTTGAAATTGAGAGGCAGACAAAGATTGGACCAAATCTCAATGGCAGAAAGTCTGAACTGTGGCAAGAATCCAAAGGAAAAAAAAACAACAAACACAACACCTACCCCACATCAACAGGGAGCAGCAAGAAAAGGACAAAGCGACCCAGAGATCAAACAGAGTCTAAGACAGACAGGCAGAAGCTCTGCATGGGAGTCTAGGACTTACAACAAACTGTTCCATCCATCACAATGTGCACAAGCACAAAGTAACACTAAATTTTCCTTTTTAACATAATTGACCTTGCATGACAATTCGTAGACCAGATCCTCGACTCCTACCATTTGGCAGCCACTAGATATTAACTAAGCTTCAAAACAACATCAAACCACAGCTGATGCTTAATTAAATAAATTGACACAACCCACTGACTCATAGAGAGAGAAAAACAAAACCATAAGCCCCTGGATGGCTGCAATATGGCCATACCTAGTCAACAAGAATGTTCTGTTCCACCTGCCCCAAAGACTTGTTAATGAATCCACTGCACTATGACTTAGCATGCAGCTTACCACAGAACACAATGACCAAGATAAAATCCTGCCTCCTTAATTGAATAAAGATGGCAAGCCTTCCTGACTTACAAGTTTGATGGATCAGAGAACTGCAATGGATTGAACGCCTTCTGCCAGCATCAAAACATGATCTAGTCTTCCCTATGCCAGAGAGGGCCAATGCATACCACAAGCCACTTATACGGCATAATTAAAGCCTGATTACTAAACAGGTTGGTTTATCTACAAAGGCAGGGCTCAAAAAGCTCTCTGGTACAGTCACTGTGTACTGCACCCACTGTGTTCCCTGACACTGCACTGGGAGGCAGAGGTGGAAGCACATGGGTCAAGTTGTCCAAAACAACACAGGACAAATGAAAAAATGTTAGGAGTTTTGCCATTGATTATGAAGTGGTACGGGCAAAGAACGAGCTGGATACAGAAGCTTTTATCACATACAGAGGCTTCAAATCTCATCACACTACATTATTCATATTTGTATTCATATGCTGACCTACAGCAGATAGGCAGGAGCACCTTCATAAAATACTAAGGCACCTTCAGAAAAAGTAACAGGCATGGTTAATGCACAGTGATGGGCTAAAGCAGGCTGGATGGGCACTGAGCACCTGATGGAGCTGAGGGTGTCTCTGTTCATTGCAGGGGGTTGGACAAGATGGCCTTCAAGGATCATCTTCCAATTCAAACCCTACTGTGAGTCCACAACAAAAAGCCATCTTACAGAGACACTGGGGCAGAGCAGGTGAATGATTCAGCCAAAAACAGTATTAGAGCTCAGCTGGGAATGCAGGCAGGTAGCACTCTGTTACTATTAAATAATTCCCTGAAAAGGTATTTAGGGAGATAAGAAAATAACAAAAGAAATATGCATACAAACACAAAACTTCATCGAGAGGGACTTCTTCCAGGAGAGCAGGACTTCATGATGGCAAGGGCTGAAAGAAGCCCTTCTAGATCAGAAACTGAGGTTCCTTAAGTACCTTTCACATCAATTAATGTAAAGTAATAAGGTTTTCAGAGGAGGATTGTATTTATTCACCCATCTGAGGCTGCAGGGAAATCTAGCTTTGTGCTGATATTATCTTTTATCTGAGAGGCTCATATAATAAGCACAGCCACTATAAAGACCTTTTTAATCAGTAAAACCATCAGTACTGGTTACAAAGGGCTGATAATGGCTTTAAAATAACTACAGCAAATGAAAGAGCAGTCATTAACATTGCAGGTTACAAATAATGTAAGTGGTGTCTGCACTGCTAGCCAACTCACTGCTGCTACAGCAGCTGGGTGTTGGAATGAGGTGGTCTTGGAGGTCTCTTCCAACCCACAGCCATGCTATGATTCTATCAGCTCAGCTGTTGTTCTGCCTCCTCACCCCCAAACCGAAGACCTCTGTGCCCAAAAATCAACCTAAGTACAAAGATCAGATCAAAAAGGGAAGGGCAGGAAAGGAAAAAAGTGGAACAGCACCACTGCATAATGCTGACCCAATGGCTGGCAGGGATTTTCATGGCTGAACAGAGGGCCACCCATACAAGTAAACATGAACCAAGGCAGGTCTGAAGGGGGAAAAGGGAGTAACTTCCTACAAACCTAATTTTCATGTAAATAGCTATAAAACCAACCGTGAGATTAAATCTAACCCAAATTCAGAAGGTTATTTAGCCTCACTCTGCGGCTCAGGAGCTGTTTTTGTTATGCTCCTGCTCTGAACACGGCTGATAGGGAGGACACAGCCATCACCCTGCAGACACTGGTGCCCACTATCAGCTCTCTGCAGAAGCCTCGTGTTTAAAACATGTCCCACCTAGACAAGTTGTATGCAAGATAACCTGACCATGGGGCACACCGACTGCACAGAGCACAGGAAGGCTGGGTGAGGCTGGATGTGGGCAGCTGGGCTGCTGGTTGGTGACCTGCACATAGCAGGGGGTTGAAACGAGATGATCATTGTGGTCCTTTCCAACCCAGGCCATTCCATGATTCTATGAGTTAAGCAGTGATAGGTCATATCATGATCCTCGACTGCAGATGCAGCCGTGGTTCATTTAAAATTTGGGCACATGCAATTGTGAGAGGAGACTAAAAAAGCAGCACCATAAATAGAATAAACAGAAAACGAGCGTTTCTCAGATGACTTTCCTATGATGAAATTGTATACGGGCTGAACGCACAAAATTGATTCCATACGAAAAATATCCTTACACCAAAAGTACTCAAAAGCTCAAGTTCCTTTTGTTTTATTGTAAGACGTACAACTTTCTCATCCATTTCTTTAGTGGACTTAAAGAAAAAAACCCTCAAAGCTGTTTTCTAAGTAGCACATGGTGCAGCACAGGAGTAGATTTGGAGAAAGCCAACAGGCTTCAGCCAGTCTCCAGACATCACTTTTTATAATGTCTCCTCTTTTTTATAATGGGGATGGCAGTATTGGAAACACTGCCCCATCCCTGGAGATGCAAGAGGCCAGGTTGGATGAGGCTCTGAGAAGTCTGATTTGGTGTGTGATTTAGTGTCTGGCAATGCTGTCTATAGCAGGGCATTGGATGTAGATGACCTGTGAGGTCCCTTGCAAGCCAAGCCATTCTATGACTCTACTCCTACTTTCTATTACTTAGCCCTGGGTGGTGTGCATTAACTGTGATTCTAGAGAGCATCTTTCAGTTCAGGTTAGAAGAAAGAACAGTAGCACAGCTGAAGATGTGAATCAAAGCACAGCACGTGGTGACAACCAGGAAATTCACCTCCCAAATACAGCCCAGTTCCAGCACAGGTCTCACTCAGGCAAACTGAAGAAGGCTGTAACTTACAAAGACCAAGCCTCTGTGCAATGCACATCTTTTTGCTTAATATCCAGCACTGTTTTAAGCCAATAGTTTTCACTGGTCTGGATGAGATCCTTCCAAAAAGTCCCCATGTACAAAAGGATTGCTAGCTCCAGAGTGGAACTGACACACTGACCCACTTTGCTTTCATTTCTTCCATTACACAGCACCAAAGCTTGCTACCAACCCTTTAAGATGTTGAAAGTAAATTATTTTTTCAGGTCAAAGCCTAGTTAAGTTAGCAGCAGCAAAAAGTGATGTTTTTGGAGCAGTTCTCAAGCTGCTTTGCCTTCTCAGCTCCTACAGCCACCAAAGAACTTGAGGAAAGGCAGAGGCAGATAGAAAGTAAAGAGCTGCAGGCAGGCAGCCAGGCTCACCCCAGCCCCAGTGCCAGCCTGCAGTCACTGGGATGTGCCTTCTGAAAACCCATCTGCTACGAGCTGGGTAGCTGTGCACCTCTAATTAAAGCTTTCAGCACACATCTTAGGTGAGTGCAGCATTTGTTGCTATCAAAAATAATCTCAGACTGCTGTTACCCACGCATTTCTGCAGAATAAAGCTTCGCAGAGGAGTTGTTTCAACATGCACTACCTGCGTGTTCAACTGGGTCACAGACCAGATCCGAGTTAATAATAACCTTAAAATCAAGCAGTGCCCCCCACGCTGTATTATTAACCCAATTACACGGTCCAGTTCTCCTGCAGCCCCACAAACTGGTCTGCTAGCATAAATGAGAGGGTGATGGAGACGGACTGACACAGCCAGCCTAAGGAACACATACGTAACTGAGTCCTGGGGGTGCTCAGTCTGGGTCTCAGATAATTATACTGAGCAAATAAAGTTCTTGAGAAGTCCAATCTGTTCACAACCAGCAAGAGGAAAGGTTTAAATACAGAGCAGCAAGCTCAGTTGGGCCATACACCAACCTGCACCGAGCAACTCCAGCAGGACATGGTATAGACAGCATGGCAATTATCAACCCAACAGAGTAATCTGAGAGATTCTCACTGCCATAACATGCATGACACTGAGCAAAGCACTGATTTTGTTACAGCTTTGGTTAAATTTCTCCAGTAACCACTGGAGTTTTATCTTAAAACTCTATCAAAATACTCAAAGGTTTCCATGGTGCTTAGCAAAGAAGAGGACTCAACAAAGTAGAAAAAAATAAAGAGAAGAGGTAAGAAAAAGGGAACTATGAGCAGTGATTATGTACAAGCAAGTACTCAGAACCGTTCCAGGCAATCAGGAGGCTTCCTTCAGCCATTCTGCAGTAATCTGAGTAGTTTGGTGTAAACTCTCCATGAAGAACCACAACGTTGAGGTAAACTGAGCTTCTCCAGGCTTCTTTACAGAATTACACCTTCCTAGTGGATATTAACTGAGGGGAGGAACAGATACCAGCTATGAGTAACTTATGTTAGAGAACAACAACTCTTCCTGTACTGGAAATGGGGAGGAAGAGGCAAATCTATGGACTGAAGCCAACAGAGCTGGGAAGAGTGCTGCAATCCAGGATGTGCTACAGAAGTTAAATTTACTACAGAGACAACAAATGCATTTTTATATAAGACTTTAGTAAGACATCATACGAAAATCCTACGTACCACTTTGGTCAGCTATTTTTAAGGATAGTTCTAGAAAAGCTTTGCAGCAGAACTTACACCATAAGGTATTTTAAGACACTGCTTGATCAGCTGCATAAATCCTTAAATAAACTTAACAGAAATTACTTAGAAAAATCAAGCTGGGTATCCAAAATGCTGGCTTAGCCAAGAGGATTTGAAAGCACTCTGAATCACTATTTGTTTGCCATAAAGCAGTCATGTATTTAACCCCACGCTTTCAGGCTTTGGCTGGTTGCTCTAGAAGCCAAGAGGCAGGGTCCTTCTCACCCCATGTAACCACCAGGCCTTTCCTGTCCCCTTCCCCATTTTCTGCTTAAGCCTTAGAGACTGTGAAAGCTTAGCAAGCGTTTTCCGTTGTCTTGTTTGCAGCACGGGTTAAGAGATGCTTCCTAGCCTTGCTCTGAATTTTAACATTTTCCTTTACTGTAAGGACAAGGACTGCTTGGTGTATCCAGAGTTAATAGAAGATAAAAACAGCTGCTGCAAATCAAGAGAACACGACAAATAGGGACAAGGCAAAGAGCCACAGATGCTTCATCTAGAGAAAAACCCACAAAGCGGTGATAGAGGTCTCCAGGCACACACCTACAAAGGTGTAAGAAATTAACTGTTCCCCACCTCCACACGTGAGCGAAGAGCAAGGGACTTCTAACCACACAGGATATTTAATGCAGTCATCAGGAAAGGCTCTCCAACACAAGGATGGCATTGGAGGAGGTTGCCAGGAAAGTACTGAAAGACTGGTTTAGACACGCAGCTGTCAGGCAGGACTGATGGCTAACTGAATTAGCTTCTTATCAAAAGACGTGGCGAGGTCCCATCTTCTATAATTACTCCACTTACCACTGGGACTCTGTGCCCTTTTGCACACATCCTTCATTTGTCACAGGAAGCAAGGACCCAAAGCGAAAGCTAATTAAAAAAAACCCACAGGTTCTCTAGACACATTGAAAAGCTCAGATGGGATGACAACCCCAAGGAAAAAAATGCCAAGAAGGAACCTCTGGAGCTCTCTAGCCAAACTTCCTGCTGATAGCAGGCACAATTGTCAAGTTAGACCATTAGAGCACTGTCCTGATGAGGTTTGAAAATCTCCACGGTGGAGCCTCTATGGTAATCTGTACCCAACTCTGACAAGGAACAGTACCTTCTTTATTTCCCACAAGAGTTTCCTTTCCTGCAGCTGGTGCCCATTGCCTCCCTTCCTTCCCAAGAACAGCCTAGGGCTGTGTTATCTTCGGCGTCCTTACAGGGAGTGAAAGGCTGCTACTGGATCCCTTCTCAAGCTCAAAAAGCCCAGTTCCAACTTGTCACCAGTTCCTACAGCACAACTTCTGCCCAGCCTCTCCCCTCTGAAGAGAGCACACCCGTATGAAAAACCTTTGCCAATCGCCCTGGGGAAGAAGCCGACACTTCTTTCATCTCATAGGAAGGAACAGAAAGACAACAGGCTCCTCCAGTGCTTCATTCCCCTGCTTCATTTTCTCTGTTAACACGTGAGACAATCTGAGAAGAAATAAAAAGTCCTGCCTACAAACATCAAGAGAAACCTATTGGCAAGGGAGGAATGCAAAGCAAACGATCTCCAAATGAAATCCAGATGGACAGCGTCAGGTTGGTGGCTTATGGAGGTGAAGTGATGGAGAGGGCATTTATTTTGCTGAACAATGGCACAGCACAGCTGGACAAACTGCTTGGGTTGTTGCTGATCTGGCTTAAGGCATTACAATCCCAGAAACCAAATCTAGTACAAAGCAAGCCTCTGCACTCCAAATTGTGCTGTTTTGACTGCACACCAACTCAAGTCTATTAAACACCCTCGAATTTGAAAGCCTGTTCTTCTAACAGGGAGTCTGAATCAAACAAGTAGTGAATAAGCCAAGCAGCATCTTTCAATTATACAAGTATGGTAAAAAAATAATCAAAAGGTTTCATAAAACAAAGCAGTGGTGAGCAGCACTGCAATCAACAAGTGCAATAGTGCACAGCAAGGCAAAGCAATTACTGAGCAGAGCTGTGAAGCAGCTGCCCAGGAAGAGTCCCCATCCCTGGAGGTTCCCAGAGC
Source organism: Lagopus leucura (assembly GCF_019238085.1). Lineage (NCBI taxonomy): Eukaryota > Metazoa > Chordata > Aves > Galliformes > Phasianidae > Lagopus > Lagopus leucura. Next base: position 15,074,042 of record NW_024962271.1, read on the forward strand.
CCTGGGGATGTGGGTGATGGACATGGTGGGATGGGTTGGGGTTGGGTTTCAAGATTTGAGGGGTCTTTTCCACCCATAATGATTCTGTAATCCATAATGAATTCTGAAGGAGCCAGCCTGCAAGAAGCCCAACCTAGCAGAAAAGTGGAGTCCTGCCATGCCTGGCAGCAGCACTGATGGGGCAAAGGATGTGCCAAGTGCCAGAGGGCTTGTTCAAGGGGAAGGAGGACTGTGCAGCTGGGGGTATGGAGGAGACAGTATTGGGCTGCCCTCCTTTGATGACAGTGAGCTAGATCAGTGCAGCTCCAACGTGAAATTGCATCCTCAGATACCAAAGTGCTGAGCGCAAATGAAAAAAGCCACATTTCCAACCTGATGACTGAATTTCAAAGCAGAGCCTACAGAAACCTTGGAGGGGAGCAGGGAGAGGATGGACACCTTTTAAAAGCAGCCTGTTTCCAATGATGGGTAGCTGAAGGGAGTGTTTGCCTCGCCCCAGCCACACTTTCAACTCTCAGCCCAATGCTACCCCCATTAGCACCCAGTTGGGCTGAAGACAAAATAAACTTGGCATAATGCACAAATGTCCTGAGTTGGAACCTGATATGGCCCAAGTGTTTGTTTTCAGGAAGGGGAGTTTTGAGCCAGAAGCCAGGACCAATTTCCATACCAGGTTCTGGGCTCCTGAACCATGTAACAGTCATGTCCTGCTTAGAGAAAGTTAATCTGTTAAAGCAGAAGTGAATTAAGAAAGTCTAAGGAGACAAACCTGGCAGGGTTTTTGGTCACAAAAAGTTAAAATTACGCTTTGACACGAAGCCAAGCCAAGACTCCAAACCTATCAGTTCTTTATGAGCTCCTTCTTACTCTATGCTGTAAAGAACCTGACAACAGCTAAGCATCACACATTTCTAACTTCAGTTATTTGAGCAATATACTGTAAAAATGAAATAAGGCTCATTCTCCCAAACCAGGAAGACAATTACTGAGCTGCAGAACCACGCATTCATTCCATTTCATACAGATGGTAGGAGACTGATCTAACTTGCAGGATCCCTCCTAGCAACCTAATCTTCAAGTGTTAAAACAAACAACAGGTTTGGAGGATCGAATTTGTACATTTCACTGCTAAATAAGCACTATCTGAAGTCTCAAGTTCCCTTCACGTTTCTTTTTTTTTTTCCTCCTACTCAAACAAAAGAATTCTGTATTCCACATTCATTACATACGCTCTAGAAATAATAGTAGTTTACAGGCAGTTTGAGTTAAACAAGCCACAAAAAACCTGCTCTTGTGGCTCTTAGACTTTAAGGTTGTTATCAGCAGTGCTTTGGTCAATTTTGAGTCCTTGAAGGGAAACAAATCAAAACAGATGTTGGCAGAGCTGTTCAAGAAGTTCAGTTTCAGGACAACACACCATGGCACCCAGGATGCATCTCCTCAGGTTAGTCTCTAAGGGTTTTATATCAACTATTATAATCCTAGGAAAAAGAGAGCCAGAGCCCAATGAGCAACCTACAGGCCACACACGAGACAACACCATCCATCCTTCCAAGGTGCAAGCTAGGAGCCACATCTTGAACAGAACTTGTATCCTTCAAAGCCAAATAACTCCTCTGTCAAGCAGCCAAGCATCTCAACACTGGGACGAGAAAACTCATGCTTCATCCTATACATGCACACAGCTTACTTGGCTGGGAGGACTGAGGAGGAGACAGACAGGAGCCTGAAAACTGAGAAATCTATACCTGTTGATGCAGGATCATCTTGATCATCTTCCCTACTTATTTGCAACCAAGCATCACTTGAGGAAACTGGAAGTGGCCTGACTTCCTCCTTCCCTGGTCAAGTTCTGAAGGAATAAAGACTTGTGACTCTATTCTCCCTCCAATGGCATATACTGAGGATCTGATACAAACTGTTAGCAAATACAGTTTGCAGTATGACACAAATTCTTCAAAGCAGCATGGGATTCACTGAAACTGTTCTCCCAAAAATTGGGTTATCATAAAAGCATGGAATAACTTAAGGGAAGGGACCCTCAGAAGTCACCTGGTTCAATTCCTGCTCAAAGCAGGTCTAACTCAATCAGGTTGGATGAGACCACGTCCATCTGAGGCCTAAATATCTCCAAGGCTGAAGGCTAAACAACCTCTGTGCACAGGTCAGAAATTACCAGAGAGAAGAAACAAAGGATGGTTGTGGCCATCGCAGACCAGCAGCAATTTAGGCTCGTCTCTGGCAGTGGCCAAAAGCAGACTCTCAAGATAGACAAAGCAGTCACTTCATTACCCACTACAACAGCAGATTTACAATTGAAACAGCATGCACCAGAAAACTGGCTACTCTCTGAAACCACCCAAGGATCCCATCACCTTTGTGCCCTTTCCCTCACCTGCAGTCTCCGTAGAAACTCAGCTACAGAAACATTTCAGAGATCTGTAACAGAGCTGCAAAATCACCTATTCTGCTAACAGAACAGCCAGGTGTTTTGCTCCAATGCTACAACAACACTGGGAACCATCTGCCATTCATTCTGGCACCTGAAGAACATTCACTTTCTAACAAACATAGAAAGCTCTCAGTTTCAAACCCAACTGAAAGAATTCCTACCACGGAAGTTACGGCATTGATCCCAACGTAGAAATAAACAGCATGCAATTTATTACCTGAAAATGATAAACTAATACTGTAATTTTTTTTTTTAAATTTAACTAACCTGGAGGCTAAACTAAAAATATTAAGAAAAAAAAGGAAGCAACAATGTTATCTGGTCATAGCACTCTGTCATGTATTTCAAGCCTTCTGGTTGGAGGATGGAAAGAAGACAGGAGTGACTATGACAAGAAACTCCCAGATATAAGACACTCAGTCACGGCGTTTTATTAACAGAAACACACATTCATCAATTCATACATATGAATGATTTTAAATGAACATTTAACACAGACTGTAAGCTAAAAAAACACCTTGATAGCGACTTACCAGGAAGCCTGTTCATGTTGACGCCTTGAGCAGAAAGTCCTATTCCCATATACCTTCCAAAAAAAGAATAAAAAGTACAGCATCAGTCAAGCTCAGAAAGGCCAAGACACAAGATTTCCCACAGCCGGGGGGAGAAACAACATAAGCAAATAAATTAAGGTAAGATTGCAGACTGTTGATTGTTATTCCCCCCAAGAAAGCCATTTTCTACCCATCCAACCCAAACCACATCTTTCATTTCATTGTCCAGTTACCCGGTACTCTCAGATCAGTCCACAGCTCTTGTGAATGAGCCTTTGTTTTTATGACTATTGTTAGTTTCATACCATCAGCAAAAATCATCATCTCATTATTAATTTCACTTCCAGGTTATTCATTAAGGTAGTAAACAGCACAGGCTTAGTGCACATCTCTGCAGAGCATCCTCAGCCATGGGGATGAGAGGAAGCAGAGGCCATTCACTCCTCTGCCCCATTTCCTACCTGTTAACTAATCCAACCATCCAGACACGCAGCATTATCCCCTATTTCCATTACCTTCCTTACAGATTCTCGGGGCTGAACCTGGTCAAACAGTGTTTGCAAATGCAATCAGACAAATCTTAACCTACCTATGCATTCAACAGGATTGTGAGGCACAGCCATTCTCCAAGGCTCCTTCCCCAGTAGGTAATATTTATGCACGTACACATTTTGTTTCTTCTATTTCTGTTAATTTGCACGATCTGTAATTCTCTTAATATGCCCTGGAGCCACAGAAACAGCTGCCCTGCTCAGCTTATCTTTAACGAGCTTCACGTTTTTAGGTTACTGAGTCTGAAATTAACAGCTGACTGCGTGGCTCTTGTTCACATAAAGTTATAAATCTAAATAGGTTACAGCCAGTGTCCTACTCTTCTTTCGTAGCACCAGCTTTCTTTCTTGCACTGGTTTACCTGCTCCATAAAATATTAACCATGTCTAAAAACACTATTCCTGATTTGTGCCCCAAAGTGACCTCAGTGGTCACAGGCACAGGTTGATGGTTGGACTACGTGATTTTATTGGTCTTTCCAACCTTAACGGTTCTATGATTTCTTCAAGGCCTGTGGGTTGAGTCCCATGCAGTAACCACTTTCCATTCTTGCCTTCACTGTCTCCACTATTGCCCTGATTGGTCCCAAACACCCACCCAGCCATTCTCTCCTCAGTAAGACAAAGGGAGAAGATAAGATTAAAAACTCATGGATCAAAATAACAACCAGGAGATCACTCACCAGTCACCATCACAGACAGAACAAATTCCACCTGAGGAAGATTTAGTTCAGGTTTTGCTGCCCTTCACCACCTTTCACCATCACAGGGACCACCACCACCACCCCACACATCATTCAGATGCTTTGTGAACGTGGTGCCTTCCAGGCATCTCATAGTACCCATCCCCCTTCAGTTACAAACCCTGATCACAGAGTTGCTAATTACCCTATGGTTCACCCTTTCTTTTAGCTGATCCCCTGTCCAACCTGGGTTATCTTCAGAGCAGACTGACACATGGTCATCTTTCAATAAGGAGAATCCATGGCTGGAATTGCATATTTGGATTGAACTTTGACAAATAGGGCCACGGCAGCACCCAACTACAACCAAGAAACACCAACCCAGGTCCTCTAGCTCTAAGCATGTAGAAAACTACGTAATTACACAAGCACCAGGAAAGTGTTAGCTTTTGTTTATCAAAATAACGAGAAATAACGAGAGGGCCACTGAATCTAGAAAAATTCCCCATGGGCTTTGGCAGCAGCCAGTTCAGGAGCAAAAGGTTTGAACTTCCTGACAACATTTAGGTCAAATTTATCTTGGAAACTCTCCAGTTTCAAAGGACAGAATCCAGGACATTTGGCTGAATCTCCCATTTCTCATTAGGAAGGATAAAAAGAGATTTGTGAGGGTTTCCAAAATACCTTGGTTATCCATAATCACACAGCAAATCTGATGCTCTCTGCGGAAGTGCTAAAAGCCCACAGCCTGTCTACAAAAAGAAGAGCTCAGAACACTCTGCTTGTTCAACAGAACACTGGATGCTCACAGTGGAGCTTGGACACAGAGCATGGAGGATCAAATGCTCTGAGTACATTAGGGTTTGCACTGCTCTTAGGACAGGTAAAAGTTTAGTTACAAAACTAAACTCTGAATAGCCTATAATATGTCCTGAAATAGAAAGCTCAATGGTAAAGACCAGTATTGCTTCAAGATCTACATGACCCAGACAGTGACAAGCTGAGACCTCTGGGAGTTCATTTCAAAGCCTAAATTTCCAAAGAACTGCAAAGATGAAAGAACCTCCTCTCCAAACTAGCTGCTCCTCAGCAACTCAGTGTAAACAGATAAAAACTGTAAATCTGAGGAGGGATACCATAACTGCTAGTACCTTTATGCCACAGAGTCCAACTGGGAAGACACTGCTTGCTCTTTGGTCTATGAAGTCCAGGCAGTTCCTTTAAAAATGCAATTAAACAGTGATATGAAGAACAGCACAGTGGCAATTATCATCTAAGACAACAGCAGCTAGTCAACGTCCTGATGAAAAGTATCAGCAAATGATCACATCTTTTATTAATTGAGATCAATCGCTGGTGTCCATTTCCCTATTTGAGAACCCTTCTACTCAAGGCAGCAGTTGGACTTTCCAGCACCAACAACTACCACTGAACATGGGAAAAAACTAAGTGGCACCACAGGCAAAGTATCTGCTGGAACCCAGAGATGTTTTGGTTAAGGTCCTTCACCAGAAGATCTTAAAGAAATTATCTTGCTATAAAAAGAAAATCACCACGTAGACTATTAACCTCACTGATAAAAGACCAGGGTTAAGAAAAACACTTGCAGAAACACAGTCATGAGGTAAAGACAGCAGATTATGAGCTCCAAACCTACGGCCTCGAGACTCAGCAAAGCCAAGAAATATGGGGGAGAGTAGGGTGGGGGAGCTAACAGAACACGATTAAACTGCACAATAAGGAAGTATTCCAACCAACCACATCCTGAGCTGTATTACTGTGAGTCCCGACCTCCCGGAGCTCACAGTATTTGGATGCTGCTCTCAGATTGAGTTTGGGTCGTCCTGAGTAGGGCCAGGGGTTGGACTAACTGATCCCTGTGGGCTCCTTCCTACTCTAGATGTTCTATGACTGCAATGGGAGATCTTACTGCTGTCCACAGAGGCAAAGGGCCCAGAAAAATACTGAATCTCCACCCTCAGAGAGGTTCAAAAACGTGACTGCATACTGTTCTGAAGAAGCAGATCTAACCGAAGTTCAGCCTGCTTTCAAGTGGAGATGAACCGGATGACCTACCAAGACCCTTTCCAGCCTAAATTATTCAATGATACTTTAACTTCAAGACAATTTTGTTGACAGGCAGCAAACTGTTGGCTACAGAACATAATGTACAGTATCAAGCAAGCTGCGAGAAGACAGGACTTTAATGCACACACGTACATCATGAGCTGATCTGATCCCATCAACTAACTGACCACAGCTTCCTCCTCCCTGGTCATCAAAGAGAATGAGTTATCCAGGAAAAAAACTTGTTCTTGTAGTTTCTACAGAACAATCCTGAACTCTCAAACAAAGAGTGCCATGATGACAACTCCTGCCAGGCATGCTGCCACAAGGACTCGGGCTCATGGTGCCCTGAACCTAGAGCTGACTTGAAGAAAAGCAACATGGAAGGCTCTGCTCTGATGTAGAGAGCTCAAGGATAACAGAAAGCACTGTGAGGAAGAGAAGAGAAAGTGCTGTGTTATCTCATTCATTGGGATCTCCATTGTATAGATTTCTTTCTCCTCTGAAATCAAAGCCTTTTTAAAGATCACATTCTGCAGCTCATGGCTTACCTACTTCATCCTTTAGAACTCTTGAATGAAGACCGCATAACCTCTAATGACTCCTTCCTGTGTTTTATTGACAAATAACATGATTGTGGTATTAACTCATCAACGGAAGCCAAATCATCCTTTAAATGCAGACTGAAGCAGCCTGGCGTTTGGAAGCCTCTAAACATTCCTCCACAACGGACACATCTGCAAAGCAGTTTATTTCTCTGCCGTGGCCCTACCTTCTCATAGCCCTTCATAAGAAATTCTCCTGAATCATCTCCTGGTCTTACAGACTCTCTGGCTCGCCTCCTGTACCTGCTGTTTTGGGAGGGAAAAGCATTCTTTAACATCTGACTGGCCAAACACCCAGCAAGTCCTTCTGCTCAACACTACGGTGCTTTTACACTTCAAGTTTGTTCTTTGCATTTTTCTCATCTAATAAGACTTCAAGCTTTGCTTGAAGTATCCCCTATCCTCTCTCACCCTTGTGTCTAATTGTGTCAACTGTATTCACTGTTCATTTTGAGTCTTTCCAATTAGTTCATACCCATGTATTCTGATCCTCCAAGACGAAGCCTGCTTGAAGAGCCTCCATGCCATCTGAAAGCATTTTACCTTTATGATTCCATCTTTTTAGTAACTTGTCTTAAAGAAGCCTCCTCAATTTTTACAGCATTCGTTGGCTGTGGTTGTTTCCTTTGGAGGAACATGAAAGAATTTGGGTTTGGGGGCCTTTTTAAAGTGCCCCTCAAAGGACGTTAAACACAAGTATTTCTATAATGTTTTAAAAACCATTTTCTGCACTGCTCAGAGCATGAGTCAGAATTACATCCTCTCATGAGTTCCCTGACTAACCTCTGTGCATCAGTCACTCACAGCATCTAAAAATTTCGTCTCACACTCCTGTGTGACACACACATGATCCATAAAGAACAAACTATTCCAAAGCTGTGTTTACAGCCTGCCAGGCACAATATGGAAGGTTTCTCCCCAGAGCTGCAAGGTGATCTCTTGCTTTTCATCGCCCACCTTCTTCAAGCATTGACAGCTCATACAGCATGTTAGCACTTCCATTTTCTTATTCCTCCTGAGTCTGGAACCCCCTGCTGCTGCAATTTTCCATGCTACAAAGCAAACTTTGCTGTTTCAGTCTCTTCCCAACTGTGCACACTTGCAGCGAGGACCAGAGTCCACAGCTGAAGTTATTCTCCAGCTGTATATTGCTTCAGAGAGCAGTGAGAAGTGCCACCTCTGCCAATTGCTCAGGCCTCGACGAGCTGTGATTCAGAGTTCAAGGTCCCAAATTGTCTGGATACACAGCAAAAGCACCATTAAGTCTGAACCATTAATAGCAGAGTGCTTGGCCCTGCCTCTGGCAGGCCTGAAAGCACGCAGCAAGAACCTGTGCAGGAGCAGGCTGCTTGGTTGCACCAGCAGAATGATCCAGCTTCACTGGTATCACAGCTGCAGCACTCTGATAGTGTCTCTTCTGTCCCCAGCTCTTGCTGGATAATGACACAAAGCAGCTGTAGCACTGCACCGTCACCATTATGGCTGCAATACTGAGCCAAGCGTTGGAAGCTAAGAAATAACAACCATCAAACTCAGATAAAATAGGTCATTTCCCACTTCACTTATCCTTGTGAACTTGTATTTTCTATGCAGTTCCATCCTCCCTCTTTTCAGCATTACAGCAAATCCCGCTCACATAAACAAGGGCAAAATGTGTACAACAGTGTCTTTCCATTTTAGGACAAAACAGCTTTAAATTAGGGCTGGAAGCTTGTATTTTTATAAGAAGTAAGTACTACAAACCTAGAAGTTCTAAATTTAAGATTACATTTCAATCTAGACACACAACATCACGGAAATCATGGAATCATAGAAAAGCTTGGGTTGGAAGGGACCTGAAAGATCATCCAGTTCCAGCACCCAGCCGTGGGCATAGATCAGAGTGCCTGGAACCCATCAAGCCTGGTCTTCAACGCCTCCAGGAATGGGGCATCCACAACAAAACATGAAGATGACCACAAGCCTTCCTGGTTCATAAAATGCTTCTCCTTACAATTAGAACAATCATTAACATAAGATTGTAATGACTGTAGAAGTGTACACACAATTTACAGACAATATAAGATATCTTGCTCAGCTTGCTGGATATCACCTCCACAGCCCACAGATTATATCCAGAACTTCACATTGTCACACACTTGATTGCTAGCTATTATTTCAGAAGATGCTAGCTAATTTGCTTTTCCCATCTCCTATCGATTAACACATCAGAAGTGATGGATGAAATGAGCTTTCAGACCTCCAAAGCCTCACATTATAAAACCCACTCTATTCTTGAAAATTAAGAGAGAAAAATACATCTCCAGCACTAAAAGCATCAGTTGCCTCCTGAACTACTTGCGGACAAACTCAATATGGATGGGGCTCTGAGCATTGGTGGAGCTGTGGGTGCCCCTGCTCACTGCAGGCAGTGGGACTTCAAGGTCCCTTCCAACTCAAATGAATCGACTATTCTATGACCATTCATCCACTGCAGTCACTTTTTGAGGGACCCAAAGAGACTCGTAGAGGATGCACAGCTGGTGAGGCACTGATATGGCTGTACAGAATAAATGTCAGCAAAACAACAGCATCCACCTTCAAAAAAAGATCTCCTGAAACCACCTTCTCAGTAGCTGTTAGAGGATACTTCCACCTGCCCCCACACCACTCAGAAGCTTCAAAACTGCTCCAGCACTTATTCAGCAGATCAATTCCAAACAGAGCAGAAAGGCAGACAAAAATAAATGCAGACACATGCCAGTGATTCAACCAGGAGAACAGTTTTGTTTCCCCTCATCAGCAACTTAGGCAGTTACCATAGCACCAAACTCCTTCCAACTTCTATTGCACCTCAGCCCTGCCCTGTGGAAACCAATGGCTTTTTAGAAGTTAAATAGGCTCAACCAGCCAGGCTCAGCAACAAGTAATTAAAAAAAATCATTTAAAAAAACCCTCCCTGGAAGAGAGAGAGCAAGAAAAAGCCAAAGCAATGACTGTACCTCAACATCAACCAGTAACTCTTACAAAAGACCTCACTCTGACCTGCTGAGTTGGCCAAGAAGCATTACGTGTTGTCACGGGCAGCCACAGATGTTCTGTGGCAGTGACAACATTTCACTAATCCAAATTTAAACAAAATGATGTCCTGAGGAGGCTGCTCTTGGTGTTAGGCAGGGCACACTTTGGCATATTCATCCACTAATTCTAGAAGTAATGCTAATCCCTGCATCATAGCTTGGTAGTCACTCTGCCACCTCGGTAGGAGTCTATCAGACAACCCAAGTCTGTGGTCAGAACATTTCATTTCTCTTCATTCACAGAAACTCGTAGCAGACTGATTCAATACAGAATTTTAGCAGTAATCACACCATATAATTTTCATTCATTTTCTTAAGTGGTTTTGACTTTTTGATACGTACAGTTTGGGTATTCATAGCCTGGGACATCATAATAATGAGTACCTTGAGTATTTCCCTAACCCTTGAGTTTTGCTTCATGTTGTTAAGTCCCTTTTTAGCCAACTCTCTGGATGCAGACTGGCCACCTGTGGCTCACTGCACACACACACACCACAGTGGCAAGTCTTTATCTGACACACAACCAGCGGAGGCCAGGCATCAACTGCACCATTACTGTACAACCCTGCTTTGCATCCTGTTTACAGAACTTGCACCGTTCACACTTGCTGCACACTCACCATTTCCTACCTGTTCACTTCCACTTCTCCTGACATTCACATCAGATAATGGGCAGGGTATGGGGAAGGCTTAGACTCAGATGTGCTGCTTCTCCTTTACTGACCTGCAGAAGGACTGTTCTTCCTCACTATCCATGCTGCACAGCCAAGCGAGCAGTGGTGCCTGACACGTGGGCCTCAACACAGCAGTGGGGTGACCACCTCTTCCATGGCTTTGCACCCCCAGGGAAGCACAGAACCAGGCTGCATACAGCATCACTTCTCCTTCCATCACAGCACCCACCTTCACCCATCTGACACGTCAGATAAAAGGCAATCAGCACAAGAAGAGAATCAGACATTGCCAAGCTACCCCTGGAACATGTCTTAGATGCAAGGAATTAACACAGTATAGTGTTCTCTGCCTTGAACGATATGGTCTTTGTAACCAGTTTGCATTTAGCAAGCACTAGATTTTTTAAATTGCCTTTAAGATTTGTGTACATCATTAAGAACATCGTTGTCCCTGCCCACTGCCTTTTGAAACGACCATCCAAGGAAGATCATCCAACACAACCAGCAGAACCCTTCACACCATCTCTAAGGCTGCCCTGAAGGTCTCACATTCCCATACACACAGCTTCTCAAGGAGCCAGAGGCAAACAGCCCCCAGCAGCAGCATCCACCCACGTGACAAGCAGTTCTTCGAGCTAAAAGATGAAGCTCCAGCACAAGCATGACACACAGACAGCCTACCAAACAGCCAGTGTGAGAGTTCTGCAGCTAGTCTAAAGCTGCTTTGTGCAAGCAACCCACAAAAATGCTCACGATCCAGCAGGAGGGCTAAGAACAGACCTGTTCTTCGACAGCAAGTAACTAACACTGAAGTTCCAGCACCTGGATCTGTTTGGCTTCTGAAGAGCAGGAAGGAAGAACACACAGGTAGTTTGAGGATGGGGGAAGAACACAGCAACAATAGAATTCACATACACCTGTACTTGTAATCTGTCAGCCTTAAGCATGCCAAGAACCAAGAACATCTCTCTCGAGTGCCAGAAGAGCACCCAGTGCTTAGGAGGCACTCCTATGCACAAAATAAATAAGGGTGAGTCAGAAGGAGGAAGAAAGCAATTAGTCCATGGCTGTAACTGAACCAGGGCAGTATACTTTGGATGAAAAGAGGTCATTTCTTCACCCAGAAAGCTGCAAGAATTTCTGCAAGAGACCTGAAAGCAGTGCTCAACCCCAATGCTACTTCTGATTCTTCCCTGAAAAGAAAGATATTACAGCTCTCTGAAAAGAAAGATACTACAGCTCTCCTTAGCGCCTTCTTACTGCATGGTACTGCAAGGAACCATGTTGGGATGGCTAAACAATCCCAGCCTCTCCTCTTCTGAAGGCCTGTGAAGCTCAGCAGATAAGAAGAAAGATTTACCCCATTTGAAAGCTGGGGACACAAAGGCAGGAAAACATGCCAGTTTAGCATTGCTTGGGTCACAAACCTGGAAGCCATTTATGGTGCCCAAACCACGCTGACACAGTGTCACTCCTTACAGAGTGCCTTGTCTGCATGCTGAGACGCACCGAGGCTCAAACTGAACAACTGGCAACACACAGATGTCAATGAACTTGTTCTGTAGGCCACGACTCGTAGCAAAGCGGTAGTGAACTAACAACATCACTGTCACACAGCAGAAATTCCTTGGATTGGCGTTTTATTACACAGACCAGCTCAGAGCAAGCAGCCCAAGTCTGTGATTCAAAGGCTTACAGCAGCCTGCAGCCTCTTCTGCTCTTTCCCAAACCACCACCACTAGCTGGCAGGACTCCTGCCCTCCCAGCCATCCCCACGCTTGCAGTACACACACAGCTACATCTAAAACACTGAAGCAAGATTACACAGTCAGAGATTCATAATGCACCCCGTCACACTGATGGCATTTCAGAGACTTTTGCAGCGTCCTGTGCCAAGCCTTGAACTGCCTGTCTCGTTGTCTGAGGTGGGCCCTGAATTCACGCCAGGTTTAGAGAGTGGAGAGAATTGATAACCCATATCAGTTCACCACCTGCAACCTGACATTGTCCCATGGATGGGGGGGGAAGGGACACGCTGCTCCAAGGCAGTGACAAACAAGTTAGGCCTGGTTAAAGAAGTCACCTGTGGTGCATGGATTCCAGCTCCTCGGTTGGACGACGAACATTTTGGAACCACACCATCAAGGATCTCTAAAGTGGAAGTGGTTCTGGTTTTATTGGTGGATAATGTAATGCTCTGTGGTGGTGCTTCAGAAATAGCACTGACTGGCTCCAGAAAGAATCCCAACTCCCCAAGCTGAGGTCAGGAAAGACAAATAATGCAAGGCTGAAAAGAAGCACATTGAGGCAAGAAAATAGAATTCTTAAGAGCTGGTTATAAGCAGCCACAAGCATCCTGAGGCTGGATGAGCCTGGCACACATTAAGCCCTCTAAAGGCAAAGAAGCTCTGAAAGACAACGTGCATCAAAGAGATGAGTGAGCAGAACAAAATTAGAGTCAGTAGGCTGCTACCACAACATCTGCTCATCCTTTAATGAGTAAATACTGACAAGGCAACAGGGAGGAGGAAAACTTTCTTTGCTACCCCAAGGTATGGGACGGCCGGCTCCCTTCCAACTGTAGGGTCATGTTCAACTGGTAGGCCAGCTCCAAAAAGGGTAAACCTGTCCTTGTCTGTGCGAGTTACCTTCAGGAAAGAAATGGTGTACATTATCACATACACATAGGAATATTGAAAGACAAAATAAAGATGAGAAATGAAGATTTGACTAGAGCATCATTGCAGAAGGAAGGCATAACACAAGCTGAGATCACTGTTAGGATCTCAGAATAGCATCTCCACCTGCCCCAAAGCAGGGCCACATCCAAGAGGACCTCAAACTGCACTACACAGTGGTCAAAACCTACAGCCTCTGAAGCCAGAGTGTCCTACCAAGGCAGTTTTCCAACTTTAGGCTTCCACTCTTGCAGTTGACTTCTCAGATCAGCTGCTGCTCAGCAAAGTTCACATAAACCACATCAGTGGCACATACAGCACTCCGGGAGCAGAACAGAGCCCTGCTGATAACAATTCACCCATTATTTATTCTGGTTACACCCAATGAATAAGAAAGATTTTTGTTCAGCTTGCTATGCAGGTTAACAGAGCTCCCTTCCACACCGTTCAGTGTCACCGAACATTTTTATCCAGTTTATTAGGGCAGCTGAATTCGTTCCCACAACCAGAAGGACAGGGCTGGAGATACCACCAATACCCAAAAGAAGGGCATCAAACAGAGGGCAAGCCATAGGGAGGCTGCACCTCCCACACCAGAGCCTAACACTACATTTCAGTCCATTGTAACAGCAAGTCAACTTCAAGCAGCAGCTTGAGCTCCTCTTTTCTCCACTAAAAGACAGGGGGAACGTAGAAGCAATACACAAACCAGAAGAATACTTTCTGTTGCCAGGTAGTTTTTCTCTTCAGAGGTATATATACTTCAACATTCACATCAGAACTGCTTTTATTTTAGTTTTGTGGAAGTGTTGCCTGAAGCTTTGATAGATGTATTTCACGAAATAAGACCACTTGTTCTTTGAAACTGTGGAGAAAATAAATACAACAGAGGGCTGGGGAGAGCACCAGGGGTGCAACAGCCACAGAACCACAGAATGGCCAGGGTTGGAAGGGACCTCGAGGATCATGAAGCTCCAACCCCCTGCCACACGCAGGGCCACCAACCTCCACATTTCACAGCAGCCCAGGCTGCCCAGGGCCCCATCCAACCTGGCCTCCAGGGATGGACGGGGCATCACAGCCTCTCTGGGCAGCTGTTCCAGCACCTCACCACTCTCATAGTACAGAACTTCCCCCTGACATCCAACCTCAATCTTCCCTCCCTCAATTTAAAACCATTTCCCCTTGTTCTTCTGTTATCTGCCCTTTCAAAGAGTTGACTCCCTCCTGTTTATAGGCTCCCTTTAGGTACTGAAGGCTGCAATGAGGTCACCCCACAGCCTTCTTTTCTCCAGGCTGAACAAGCCCAGCTCCCTCCCTTGCAAGCCATCTTGTGGCCCTACCAATTCACAGACCTTTGTATGTCCACAACATGCCCACAACAAGGAAGAAAAGACTCAAAAGTGAAAACCATCCATACTAAACCTGCAAACAAGAAGGAAGATTTGATTTGTAGTGTGCAAACAGAGACCTGGCTTCACAGCCTGGACACGCTGTAAACCCCACTGCTAGAAAAGCAGCCAGGAAAATTAACCTGGCAGTAGTCAATGCAATGCCATTAATGCAGGCTTCACAGAGGATGATAAATTCTTCACCAGTTCATCGTGCTCCACCTTCATCAACAAAGGAAGAAAGAATTCCCCTCAATGACAGTTATGCAACTTGTTTGATTTAATAATTAAACAGAGAATTGCCTAGATGCATAACCCCAGAACATTTAAACAACCAGTTCCCATCGTTCTCTAACTTGATTTATAAGCTGTAAGTATATTCTGAAGAACTGAAAAATAACTTCTCACACATATTCTAAGGACGTCCAGTTTATCCATTTAGAATTCACTTCTGCTGTATTTCCACCTTCCTGTAGCAGATATTTGGGAACAGCAGGGCTGAGGGGAAGGAAACAAATATTTCCTTCAAACTTTTCTTCTTTGCTGTGCAAAATTATTTCACAGATTGTTTTAATGAGATATTTATACTCTACCACTACTACAGCACTTCCATAAAGCAGCACATTTTGGCTCCTAATTCTTTTTTTTTAAGAGAGTTATCAGCTGCAAATCAGATATTCCAGTACAGCGACTTGCTTTACATCCACAAAGTTGCCCTCAGCATTACTTCCTCCTGTGAGAGCTCAGGAGAGCAAAGTAAACTAACAGGTGATGTGAGCTGTCATCTGTCTATCAGCGTGAAGCCTCCAAAGAAAATGAAAGGGTCTCTGCACTGCAGAGCAGCAGAGGTTGAGCAGAACAGCAGCCAGGCAGTGGCTGAGCAAGCAAGACTTGCTTGGGCAAGGCTGTTTGCAAATGGGAATGAGGTGAGAACTGCTTACTGACTGTGGCTGGGGGTATTTGTGGGTTTTGTTCCAATGAATGTCTGAGGAACAGCATCTATTCAAGAAAGGTAAAAAGTCGGACCCCCTCCTGCTTATAAGCTGCCTTCAATTACTGGAAGGCTGCAGCAAGGGCTCCCCACAGCCTTCTCCTCTCCAAACTAAGCAAGCCCAGCTCCCTCAGCCACGAGACAATTCACCTTGCCCCAAAATAATGAGGATAACAAAGCTCAGTTGTCCTCCTGAGTCACAAGGGCCTCTAAGATGTGGGTTGATGGCCCTGCCCTGATGAGTCTTACAGACACTGCTCCTGTTTACCAAGTGGGGATCACCAACAGGAAAGAGAGGCTGCGAGATGTGCTGACAAGCCAACAGCAAACAGAAACACCTATTTTACAGAGAGGGAGGGAGGGAGGATAAAAGTTCAGCGCTTCCAATATAGTTAAGGTTGAACTGTGACAGGCATCACCGTGATGAAAGCACGAGTTATTTGTGGCAGCTCAGGAACACCAGAGTCACGTAGGTCCTGCCAGCCTGCTCAGCTGAGCGATGCTGGGAGCAAGGCAAGAACAGAACCGTGGAGAGGGAGCTCCTCCTTCATCCTCCTGCCCAAACAGTAAATAACACCAAACATCCCACAGTCTGGAGTCTGCCATGCAAATGCCACAGCCTCCCCAGGCACACCATGCCAGGGCTTAGAATTTTCCCATGGAAAACCATTTGCTCACATCCAGCTGGTGTGAGCATCCCCTTGCCACAACTTGTGGCCATTGCCCTTTGTCCCGTTGGACAACGCACGTAATGGCTCAGGAAATTAAGCCCCCAGTAAACCTTCACAGAAGCGATGGCCTCAAATTGAACCGGGGGGGGGAGTCGGTTTGGGTATGAGGAGCAATTTCTTCTCTCAAAGAGAGGTGATGTATTGGAATGGGCTGCCATGGGAGGTGGGGGATTCAGCATCCCTGGAGGCGTCCCAGAGCCGTGGGGATGTGGCACTGAGGGACGTGGGCAGTGGGCACAATGGGATGGATTGGGCTCGATGGTCAGGAAGGTCTTTTCCACCCTTCATGACTCTGTGATTCTATGAAAACTCTTCAACACCCTGAATTGATCTCCATGAGGGCTGACTCTGACCCTCCATCTGAAAGTAGAACCCTGCTCCCTTATTGGAGAGGGAAAAAAAACCAGTGATTTCTGACACTGATGTCAACAGATTAAATCATTGCAGCTGCTGTGATGCGGCCAGTTTTCAACCAGTTATCTTCTTGACCCACGAGACTGAGTAACAGGCTGTGGGCATGAGAGAAGGCACACACACATAAGGCAAAGGGAAGGTGACATGGAACTGCTTCCTTTGTGTTCATGGCAGACAGGGAGGTGAGAACAGGGCTGCAGCTAATCGAGGGGCTGCAAACTACGTTCCATTCTGAGAATAAGAACCACCTCCCCAGACACGGTATCACAAACCACAGACCCACACACAGATGGATCTGGTTTGTTACGTGAAGAATCCAACCCCCTTTCCCAGACAGCTCCTCAGTGGCAATCTGCCAGCCTCTCCTTTAGCAGAAAGGAAAACAAAACCAACAGACAAATGTGTTGCCTCAACAGCAAAGACTAAAACCATCAATATGAGAACCAACCACTGCTCAGCCAAAAGCAAGACCCAGTCATCTTTCTTCAGCTCAGTGAAGGGTGTCCACATCTCACTGCCTGAGCAGTGGAAGATCCCAGGCTAAGAGAAGCTGATAACTCTTAAGTTAGTTTCTTAAGTGCACCAAATGGACTCGTTGCACGCTGTGGCCTGGTAGGAGGACATACCCCATAAAAGCAACATCTCAGACTGCCAGCAACTCATCAGGTTGAGGTCACGTCTCCACTCAAAGTCACTGGGAGCTTCTAAATTCTTTCTGTTGTACATTAGCACTGCCAGCACCTAGGCTACTTGAGGAAGTCTTTTCAGCAGCCTGAGAGTGCACGTTTTAAATCTAAATGTGAAAAGCCATCCCAAACTCCAGCATCAGAGACACAGCGAATCCATACCTCATCGTTCCAAGCAGCACCAATGTGGGACAAGCTACAAAGCAGACTTAATGCCCAATGAACCTATTCTGAAAATGAGCTCAGCCACACTCCTCTTCCTCTAGCAGAGGGCCTCCAGCTGAGCTCCTAGGGACAGACCTTATGACACTTGAAAACTTCCTTTCCAATGCCTTCTCTAGCTTTCTGACCTTTTATTCCTCTAACTGAAGCCACCACAGTGCAATAAATAGCAGAGAGCTTCCTAAGAACAGAAATGCCTGTGACACAGTTCAGTATTACAACACACCGGGCCCCAATGGGCTGACTTTAAACTACTAAATATGAGACATACAAGAGTGAGCTTTATATTTACAGCCACTGCCTGTCACTGAAGTCACAATTACAAAACCCCATTTCCACAGTGCCCAAGATAAAGAACTCTATCAGGAGAAGCAAAACAAGGCACAGGAGTGGCTGGGACATCAGTCAAGCTCTCCACAGCTCCCTGCTGCACTGACTCCACGCCACGTCTGTATTGCCACAGTGCTAACACAAACCATTCCTTACAGCCCAAAGAATTCCTGGAAAGTAAATGCAGAGAAAGAAGGAAAAAGAAAGAAAACACAAGGGTCACTCAGCCCAGCATTCATCCTTGTACAGATAACCCTTCATACTTTATTGCAATTACTGCAATCAGTGCAACACAAGTGAAGATCTTTTCCAAAACTCTTTTCAAATAGACCAATTCTGAAGTTAATAATGACAGAAAAGGATTTCAACAGTAAAAAACGATGGCTGAAATTTGGTTCCCAGCAGGAACGCTTGCTGCCCCTCCTTAAGAGCCCTGCAGTGGCCCCAGTTCAAATGTGATTCTTACAGGACTGGATTAATTAACTGCATTCAAGACCTTTCCCAGTGCTGCTTTACCTTCTGGATGGCTGCAGCTGCAATATTCATCCTTTAGCAAGGAAAAAACTATACATGGGCTCACACAGCAGGTTAATATCTTTACAGTGATTAAAAATTAATCTACACCAGCAGCAGAAGCCCAAACCTCGTTAGAAACGCTTTATTTATCGCCTTCCCATCATTCCAAATATGGTTTTAAAGGAACTCCACCAAGGACATCCTGGACCAGCTGTATTTTGGATCAAAGTAACACCCAACAGAGCGACCACGGGACCAGGTGGGATGCAACATTCACCACCAGGTCAGCGAGGCACCTCTTGGTGGAGTACGGCTGCTCCTAATGCCACCAGCAGGGTTTGCTGCTCTCACAATTCTTCCCCTCGAAGCAGTACAGACCAACAGGACAGCCTACAATACTAAGTGCCACAAAAAGAGCATGTTTTGGTGGGGAATAATGACCAGAATGCATATTTAGCATTCTAGTTCTAGCTTTGTCTCCCAGGCTTGCACAGGTGTGTCACAGTGCTCTGTAGTATAATCTACCCTGAACGACAAGTCCAAATTCAGGACTTAGAAACAGTCTAAGTTTCACAGATCCCAGCCTCTATTCACAAACACTACAGTTTCCCCTCTATAAAAGAATCTTTATGTTCACCACGGATACAAAGCTTCTAAAAAACAGTCTCAGTTCTCCTTCCAGTGCTCAAGTAACACTATGACT
Source organism: Lagopus leucura (assembly GCF_019238085.1). NCBI lineage: Eukaryota > Metazoa > Chordata > Aves > Galliformes > Phasianidae > Lagopus > Lagopus leucura. Next base: position 15,093,349 of record NW_024962271.1, read on the forward strand.
CCTCTTCCCCATGCAAACACCCAACAATCCTAAATTAATTTCCAGGTCCCTCCCTTTCCTCTTCATTGCACATCTTGTTTGGATCACAGCTCATGATGACTTAGAACACAGCACCCACTGGTTAGATCCCGAGTCCTACATTTTTTTCTCATGAGATAGATTAATGAAAACAGCCATGTGTCATCACCTGACCAAGGGTTCAGGCACAGGAACTCAGTGATTGGTGGCTCTCATCCTCACCTGTCTTCAGAATTGCTCGCTTTGAAGCCTGCCCACATTTCAGCACATTTCACCATATTTACCTCCATATTGCAGTAGAAAACTAACAAAAGTGAAATCCTTATATTGTTAATTCCATCTGTCTCGAAAGGCACAGACTCTTTGGTGCTGGCAAAGGACAAGAGGAGATGGGTTCAAACTGAAAGAGCTCTCCAGGTTAGATTGGAGACAGGAAGTTCTTTACACTAAGGTTGGTGAGGCAGTGGCTGCACAGAGAGCTGCTGCTGCCCCATCCCTGCAGACAGCCAAGGTCAGGGAACGGGGCTGATGGACTGATGGAGCTGTGGGTGTCTTTGCTCACTGGGACCAGATGGCCTCTAAGGGGCCCTTCCAATGGAAGCGATTCTAGGACCGAGGGCTAGGTTCCCAGGCAATCTCTATCGTGCCATAATTCTTTGTAATTCCAGGGTTTGAAGCGTCCAGACACAGCCAGCAAGGGGAAAAAAATACCATAATTCACATTGTAAGTGACACCCTGAATTTCTAACATTGATGTAACTGATCATAGCAAACTGCAGATAACAGAAATGTCTGAATGCCTCTGCATTACATGTACCACAACACGTAACTTCCCCACGAGTCAACCATTGCAATGCTGAACTGAAGGCACGGCCCTGGGAAGGCAGCAGTGCAGCGGGATGGCCAACACCAGACGGAATTGCAGGCAGGTACTCAAGGCACTCACCCATCTCTCCCTTTACTGACAATCTTCACTTCGAAGTAATAAATGCCACAAGCTGCAGGGATGGGATGCGTGGCCCTGACCGAGGCAGCATCTTTGTGATTCTTACCATGACCTGGGAAAGAAGAGAAGGGTCAGTGCTGGGACACCAGGATCTGCCGCGCGGATTGGGGGGCAGCTTCTCCTTCCATCTGAAAACGACTGGAGTGTTTTCATCGCACTGAAAGCAGCAGAGCAGCTCTGCCACCCTCCTTCCCGAGGAACCCCCGGCGCTGTCGCCGTTGGAAGGAACCCGGCGGGGCACACGGTGCCGCCATCGCAGAGCTGCCATCCCAGCGCCGCACAGCAGCGGCACGCAGCTCCATTACGCAAGAGGGCAATGACATCAGTGTTTACCGAGCGGGCAGGAAAGGGGCATCGCCGTGCCGTGCAGGGCAGGGAGCGCCTGGAAGGGCCGCATCGCCGCGATCCCCGAACCCGCAGCGCCGGGACGGCTCCTCATCCCGTAGCCCTCAGCCCCCCCCGCCCTCCCCGAGCCCCGCTCCCGCAGCCCGGCACCCCGCAACCTTTCCCCCTGGGGTAGCGGAGCCGGCCGGTCCCGTCCCGGCCGAGGGAACGCGAGCAGAGCCGCCGCGACCCGGCACCTTTGTAGTGGACGCGCAGGTTGCCCTGCGAGAGGCCGATGTAGTTGTACTTGTCCTTGGGGCTCCAGGAGCGCGGCAGCGGCGTCTCCTCCTGGTTGACGGCCGGGTAAAGGCGACGGAGGCGCCGGCTCAGCTCCTGCTCTTCGGGCGGTCCCGGAGCCGCCGCATCCCCCCCGTGCGGGCTCCCCGCGCCCGCCTCCGCCATCTTGGATTCGCTTTGTGTCACCGGGCGGGGAGCGAAGCCCGGCTCCGGCCGCCGGCCAATGGGCTACGAGCGTGCCCACAATGGGGCCGCGCTGCCCGACGGGAAGCGGAGTCCGACCCGCCGCCTCCCGCCCGCCGTATGCAGTCGCTGGGACTACACGTTCCGACAGGCCCCGCGCGCGAGGCCCCGCCCCCTCCCGCAGCGCGCCGTGCTGTGGGAAACGTGTCTCCTCTGCGCGAGGCCGAGCGGTGTCGGGCCGCGCTCAGGACTCCCGCTCCCAGAATGCCTCGGGGCAAGGTGGCGCCGAGGGGAGACCGAGAGGCCGCCGCGCCGCCGCCGGTGTCCGCCGCGCCGCCTCCGCGCAGGGCCCGGTTTCGGCCGCCCGGTCAGATGGACGAAGGGAGCTATTCGGACGGCCTCGCTCCGATCGAGGCCGCCTCGCATAGCTCACCCGTCGCTGGACCGGGGCCGGGCCGCGGTGAGAGCGGCGAACGGCGTCAGGCGCGGCGCGGGCAGCTATGGCGGCGGGCGGGGGGTCCTGAGGCGACCGTCTCCATGGCGACGGGCGTAAACAGGCGGCACCGCGGGGCATGGCGGCGAGGCGGACTGAGAGGCGGTGAGCGGCAGAGCGCGGCGATCCGACCTGCGGGGCATCTCCAGTACGTGGGGAGCTGAGAGCCCCGCGCTGTGCTGCCCAGGGAGCGGCGGGCGGGGATTGTATCGGCGCTGATACGTATCTCAAGGGAGGGAATCGGCTGGGTGCGGCCGGGCACCGACGTGAGTGTAGGTTCACTCATTGAAAGGCCTTTCTCCTACACCCACCTGCTTCTAGGAAAGCCTGGTCCTGGCTTTATTTTTTCCATGGTTTGCCAGTTCTGCTGGCCAGCACTATGGCCACCCCAGAGAAGCAGCTTCACGGGCATTTTTGGGACCCCAAGTCCCAGCTCCTGACTCAGACAGCACTGTTCCAGCTCTGTTTCGAACCTCACCTCTTCAGAAGATCAGCTCGCTCAGGTTTGCCCAGAAAAGGGCTCAGCTCGGCTGCTCTCACTGCCACAAGGAGCAAAGCACCCAATGTCACAGAATCACAGAATGACCCGGGTTGGAAGGGACCTCAAGGATCATGAGGCTCCAACCCCCCAGTGCCGTGCAGAGCCACCAACCTCCCCATTTCACAGCAGCCCAGGCTGCCCAGGGCCCCATCCAACCTGGCCTTGAACACCTCCAGGGATGGACGGGGCATCACAGCCTCTCTGGGCAGCTGTTCCAGCACCTCACCACTCTCATAGTACAGAACTTCCCCCTGACATCCAACCTCAGTCTCCCCTCCCTCAACTTCAAACCATTTCCCCTTGTTCTTCTGTTATCCGCCCTTTCAAAGAGTTGATTCCCCTTCTGTCTGTAGGCTCCCTTTAGGTACTGAAGGCTGCAATGAGGTCACCCTGCAGCTTCTCTTTTCCATGCTGAACAAGCCCAGCTCCCTCAGCCTGTCTTTGTACAGGAGGTGCTCCAGCCCCCTGATCATCTTTTTGCCCTCCTCTGGATTCTCTCCAACAGCTCCCTGTCTTTCTTGTACTGGGGGCTTCAGGCTGCAGCACACAGTGCTGCAGATGGGGCCTCACAAGGGCAGAGTAGAGAGGGACAATTGCCTCCCTGTCCCTGCTGGCCACCCCTCTGCTGATGGAGCCCAGGATTCCATTTGCTTTCTGCTGGCTCATGTTAAGCTTTTCATTCATCAGGATCCCCAGGTCCTTCTCCGCAGGGCTGCTCTCAAGGAGCTCCTTCCAGTCTGCATGGATGCCTGGGATTCCTCCGGCCCAAGTGCAGAACCTTGCACTTTGCTGTGTTGAACCTCATTAGGTTCACCCAGGCCCACTTTTCAAGGCTATTGAGGTCGCTCTGAATGGCATCCCATCCTTCCACTGTGTCAACTGCACCACTCAGCTTGGTGTCATCAGCAAACTTGCTGACTCAGTGTCATTGATAAAGATGTTAATGTCCTCCCTGGAGGTGTTCAAGGCCAGGTTGGATGGGGCCCTGGGCAGCCTGGGCTGCTATGAAATGTGGAGGTTGATGGCCCTGCGTGTGGCGGGGGGTTGGAGCTCCGTGATCCTCGAGGTCCCTTCCAACCTGGGCCATTCTATGATTCTGTTGTGCCAGTCCTGGTGCTCAGCTGTACCACAAATCTCCTCATTGCTCTGTCTCCATCACCCTGTTGGTTTTTTTCACCCATCAGGCACATCACAACTAGCTACTTTAGGTATGCATCACCCAGATTCACAACCTCCAACAGAATATTTAGTTAATTCTGTGGCTTTTGAAAAGTCTCTTCCCTGCTGTTGCACAGGACCTCTCCTGAATCTTCCTCGAAGATTACCAGGTGCCAAACACACATCTGCAGTGTGAAACCTACCCTGTCCAAGAAACAGAAGGCTCTGGTGAGTTCAGGTTTTGAGGGTGGAAGGAAGAGGAGTGGAATATAAACACTGTTCTTGGGCTGCGACAACTGCTGTGGATGTATATGCCAGATGCTAAAGCCAGATTTTGACACGCATAGTCCAAAATAAAGAAGAAAAAAAAGTTGTTTAGAGCATCTTCCAGCCTTCAGGAACGCCTGCTCCATAGTGTGTGTCAGTAGATAAAGTAGCGTGGTGAAAACTATATCCAAATTATGCATAAATAAGTACCAGAAAGGCACATAGCAACCAACTGATGAGTGGTTAAGGTCCACAAAAGTCACGTGTTTTGTTTCCGTTCGCATTTAGGTTGTATTTCTATCCCACCGTCCTCTCGGGCAGTCAGATTGACTGTGAGGCATTGTTGGGGATACTTCAGCCTCATTTTGGCTCTCTTTTGTGTTTGCACTGCTCTTCAAACATAATTCTTTCTCTCTCCAGTCTTTCCAGCTTTCTGTTAGAGGCCAATGGTCCATGTGGCCCGCATTTGCAGGCGGCCAGACAGTCCTAAGGAATCACAAACCCTGCAGTGCCCCAGAGGAGAGAACACCTGGGTAAGCTAAGCCACAGGACAGCTAGAAGCAGGGTTTGGAAACCAGGAATTTACAGAGCAGGATCTCTCCCAGCACTGAGAACAACGAGGTTGGCTTACCCCATAAAACTTGAGCATAATAAATAACATTATTGGTTCTGACTGGTAGCAATGGGCAGTAGGAACAAAACCCGAGTCCTTGAGCTGATGTCCATTCTCCTGTGTCTCTGCAGCAATGAACGGGCCCTTCTCACCATTCCAAAGCCACGTCACCTGGAACAACTGGAGTCTTACTTAAGGAAAGAGCTGCAGACTCTTGCCCTGACTAAAGGGATCTCCCAAGAACTGAAGCTGCAGGTCAGATCCAAGTTTCTGTTGACTTGGAACAACATACTGAGATGGGTTACTCAAACTGGTCATCCAGAGGAAAAAGTAGGTGGGAAAAGTAGGCAAATACAGTTTGTATTAGATAGCCTGGTTCACAGCTCACAATAGAGAACTTACTCAGAATGTCATTTGTTTGTATGTTGTGTTTATATGTTGTTGAGTAGTATGCTCCACAGCTTGTGTAACTTTCCATTTTCAAATCAAAGCCCAAGGCTTCAAAAAGACATGGTAAAATGAAGGGGGTGTGAAACTACTTACTCACTGAGCTCCCAAAGACTCCTGACTAAACCATAAAGCAAGGTGTAGGCTCCAAAATTTTCATTTCAAAAGCTTTCATTTGTGAAGTTCTTTGCTATGAGAGTGGTGAGGTGCTGGAACAGCTGCCCAGAGAGGCTGTGGATTCCCCGTCCATCCCTGGAGGTGTTCAAGGCAGGTTGGATGGGGCCCTGGGCAGCCTGGTGTAGCATTAAGTGTGGAGGTTGGTGGCCCTGCATGTGGCAGAGGGTTGGAGCTTTGTGATCCTTGAGGTCCCTTCCAACCCTGGCCATTCTATGATTCTATAATTACGTCTCTGCACATAACAAGAATGGGGCTCCTTGTCAAGCTTTTGCTTAACCAGGATCCCCAAAATTAAGTTTTTATCAGGCCTGCCCCTGGGGGTTTGTTGTGAACGTTTGAGAACACAGCTACTGAAGACACTGAAAACCACCACTTTAATTCAAAACACAATCAGAGCATTTATGCTGAGTGACACATTTGGATTAGAGTTTCTCTGCATGAATTCTAATTCCCAGAGGAATCCTGCAGTGATAAGAAAGGAATGTGGTAAATGGAAAAGAATGGAGGGAAACAACCACAGGATCTTTAGGACTGGAAAAGACCACTAGGATCATCAAGTCCAACTGTCAGTTAATCAACTGATTACTGATGGGTGATTAACAGCAAGAGAAAACAGAGGTTTCATGAATGTGTTATTCTTGGAAAGTACTTTTTTACTGGATGACACGACATGTTTAGTTGCATTCAATAGCGAGGTACGCTCAGTGAGAACATTACTATTGCTAGCAAAGCCTTCCCAGGCTCACATTCAACATGGCACTCTGACTGTCCCCACAAACAAGTTTTATTCTGCTGAGGATAGCACACGGGCTGTCCCATCAGGGCCCAACTATCTGAATTCTGAGAAATGAACAATAATGTTTTCTCAAGCTCTCTTTCCTCTCTCAGCCCTACAGAGAGATCTTTGAATTCTTCATAGATAACTTCAAGACCTACAAGCCCTTGCTGTCAGCTATAAAGAATGAGTATGAAGCCACATTGGGTAAGCTCTTGGACTTTGACCTCGAGGGGAAAACACTGATGGAGATGTAGTCTTACACAGCTAATTACATATTGGAGATATATATATATATATATATAGAATGAACATTCTAAATATTCACATAGAATAGTTCTCTTTGAGGGACATACAAACATGTCAAATGATAAAACTATCTTTCTGGTCTGTTTAATGAAGTCTTCCCACATGGGAGTCTACTTCCCTCATACATAGCAGGTGTTTATATATATATATTTATCAGACCTTTATTATTTAGATTGAAGGTTTTTCTGTAGTTATTTATCCTTATGATCTTCACCACACAGTTCAGGCAACATCCGTACCTCAGCTTTTCTGAAACCACCATGCTGATAGCAGAGTATATCACACTGATATATTTGGATGCACTTGCAGTGGTAACTTGAAGCTTGCATTACTCCTGAAGCAGGGCAGGGCAGAGAGCTGAACTGGCTGTTCCCTGTCCATTTGTGGTGTGCCTTTAAACCCCTCTTGGCTCTCAGATGCCACAGTGATAGCAGTGCTTTGTAAACAGTGCACTAGAAATAGCTTCTCACTGGGAACTCCTGTCACACTGAGCAGCCTACAGCTGTCAACACTTAACGGGACAGTTTCTCCAATAGAATGTGTCGTTTATCCCAGTAGCTGTTACCTGACTGCCTACTGATAGTCCCTCACTGTAGGCAGAGATCTTTGCACAGTGCAAGATCAATGAATCAATATTAATCGTTACATCAGAACATTTTACTAACAGTTTCCTTCTGGAACTCTTCAGAAGATATTCCTTCAGCTCCCAGGAGATTTCTAGTGTCAGTTCCATAGCCTGTATTGTGCTGAAGCTTACTTTTTAATTATTATTATCTTTCTTTAAGCATATTTTCTACTCGAGATGTTTTATTGACTCCTCCATGCCAAGTGGTCAGCAGCCAGTTGTGAAACACTCCACTGACACCTCAGAACATAGTGTTCTTTGTTCACACCAAGTGAGCTAGTGCTCTAATTTTTGCCATCTTCTGGGGAGCTGTCCTGGTACCAGTGTCATAGTGAAAGAGCTCAGAAAAACCTTTGGTACAGTTACAGCACAGGAAGGAAACTCACACCCAACTATAATAAGAAAAGTCATTCCTGTTTTTAGATTTTATGCATGCATTTTAGGTTTTAAAATACAGAGTCTGCTGCATGGTATTTGTACATGAATACTTATATTAGAGTTCTGGCAAAGAGGAAAATGTCTGCAAGTGACATTACTCAGTATCTGCCAGCATTTCTATCCTGTTCAGGAGAGAGAATGTATGCATTATTCAGCAAGGAAAACCTTTGCCACAGCCTCATTTGAATTACATCTTCTTGTGGTGGAATTTCATTTAGTCATAAAAGCAAGCTTCCACAACAAGGAGGTGGTGACAGGTGGAGTTCTGCCACGTGACTGGGATCTGGCACCCAAGCACTCACACCAATCCCCTCAGATAAGTGCCTTTAGGAAAAATAATCAATTCAGAGGGGAAATAGTTGAGAGTGAAAAGCACAGATGGCAGCAAAGCCAATATAACAGTGAGTTCTTTATTAGTTGTACTGATGAAAAAGAGAAATGAAGAGAGGGCAACACGTCCCTGAAAAGAGAAGAGAATGTGTAGACAAGTTTGTATGCAGGTGGCACAAGGCCTTGCATTTGGAGACAAGAAAGTCAATCTAAGTTTGTGAAGACCATGCCTTTACAAAGCCAGGTAAACCACTAATTAGCAGCTATCTTCAGCTCCGTATGCTGCCTGTGTTTAAATGATGACAACCTAGTGAAGCATGATGGCATCATCAGTGTTCATTGCCACAAAGCCTGAAATACTCAAGGAGACAAAATTCAAGTAAAATTCAGGTTTTGTTGCTCATTGTAAGAACTTACCTCTGCTCTCTTTAGCTCATCAGAAGGAGACAATCCGTGCCCTAGAGCCCTTGAAGGCCATGGTCACCACCGTGTCTGAGGAGTGCACCCAGCAGATATTAGCACTGCAGGAAAAGGAGAAAGTGGAAATAAATACTTTAAAGCAAGAGAAACATCATTTGTTAAAGTTTATTGACAACATGAAGGAAGAGAAGAGTTGTCTTCAGACTCAGGTAAATAAGGTTACAGGTCAAACTCCTCCCAGCTTCACCTGAACCCATCTGATCTCTTCCTCCCAGGTGCTCATCCTTTAGTGCCAGGAGAAGTACTGCAGCTGGTGGTGAGCAGCTGGCACTGTAGAAATGCTGGATCTCAAGAACATCCGTGTTCCCTTAGGGCTGGCTGTGCTGCTACCAGAAGCCTTGACTTGTAGCTGCTGTCCCAGACAACCAGCTTCTGCACAGACTGTAGACTCCACAGTCGTGGAGATAGCATTTGTTGAACCTTGGAGACTTGGGTTTCAGCACATAGATTGAAACACTCAAAAATATTTCTTCCCTTAGCATTTCTAGACTTTCCTTTGTTTCCTCCACTTGTTGGTATTTACAAGCCTCACATGGGGATAAACTGAACGATCTCTGAGGCAACTGAGAATTTACATTTAGTTTGCTTTTGGGGGGAAGGGGAGGCACACGTTTGCCTTCAGAGTTCTCACCTGAATCACAGGAGCTCTCCAAGGTGCCTGCTGTTTTTGGGGGGATGGAATTACAATAGAGAAACCTTGGAACTCGGCATGAACTGTATCTAATGCACTCTCTGAAAGGCAAAACACAGATAGAGCACTCTTCAGCAACCTTCTCCGGAGTCCAAACCTTTCTGGCATGTTTCTCCCTCACCATCCTTTCCTACAGTGTTATTTCTTGCCACTCTCCTGCTCCAGTTTTTATTTCCTACTTCATATCCCTTACCCCACACCTGCCCCATAGTCCTGCTCTAGGCTCACCACGCCACCCCAAGGCTTCCCACCGATGCTGATCAATTCCTGCAGGTGGAGCACCTGCAGATGAGTGTAGCTGAGGAGTACACACGCTACCTCCAAGAGTACGGCGCCCGCAAACTGCTTGTAGCAAAACTGAATGAGATGCACAACGAGCAGCTGGATGTGAAACAGCACCAGGTCCAAGGTGGTAAGTAGATCTCTGTAGGAATCTGTCCTGCCCAGAGGCCCATTGCACACCCATGGTGCAGCATTAAGCGTCTCCAAAATACCATCAGATATGATCTGACTCTTAAAATAAGCTAAATTAGTGAACAAAATATCCATAAGCACATAGGGAAGGGATTAGGAGGGGACGTGGGTGGACAGTTGGGCTAGATGATCTTCGTGGTCTTTTCCAACCATAACGCTTGTTGTTTAAAGGTGAAAAGGGTGAAGACGTGGTGAAGCTCACTCTGGCACTGAAGATGGCTCGGCAGGATCTCACAAAAGCCCAAGTGAAGCTGAATGCAATGACAGCAGAGTACGGAGACGTTGTGCCTAGGAGAGATTTTGAATCACTGGAGAAGAAATACTCTGACTTACTTCAGGAGGTCAGCACAAGCTCCAAATTTTTGAGCTGTATCACATGAGTGCAAAGATAATGGGATGTATCAGTATTCAGGTTAGGGTAGGGACTCTGTACACACAGCTCACATACAGGCTTTTGAACTATGTTTGTCTGACATTCATTGCACAGTTTTGTCCAAAGCACAGCAAACTGAAACTACTGCTGAACCGGGCTGCTAACAGCTACCTGCCTTGCTGGATTTTGCTTTCTCCAATAGCATTTCATGGCTGCAATTCCAGGCCATTGACTCCACCACCAGGCAGGTCAATGTATTTTCCAGCTGTGATAGAACCAGAGGAGGTTCCTCGAGCTAGGGAAACCTGTCCATGATAGAAGCCGTCCCTCCAGCTCCAAGCTCTCCCAAGGAGAACCTGTTGTGTCTGATGATAAGGATGGCTTTGAGTTGTGCAAGGCCTCCTCAGCAGTATCTTAGCATTCCACCAGAGAAATGCACTGAACCAGGCCAAGACCCTGTAATTCTTCTCTCTCCGCTCCTCACCACCCTCACTGTAAATGACTTTTTCCTTATATCCAACCTAAATCTGCTATCTTTGTGTTTGAAACCATTTCCCCTTGTCCCGTCAACACAGACCCTGCTAAAGATTCTGTCCACTTCTTTCCTGTAGCTCCCCTTCAGATACTGAAAGGCCACTCGCGGGTCTTCCTGGAGCCCTCTCTGCTCCAGGCTGCACAGCCCCAGCTCTCAGCCTGTCCTTGCAGGAAGGTGTTCCATCCCTTGGATCATTTTTGTGGCCCTCCTCTGGATACACTCCAACAGGTCTATGTCTCTCCTGTACTGAGGACTCCACATCTTTGCAGATGTTCTTGCAGCCGAACAAGAATAAATTATATGAAAAGGAAACGTGTTCTAAATAAAGATGAATGGATCTGAAGGAAACGCACATAACATTTCTAGAACAAAAAAACAAAACAAAACCACCTCTCCCATTCTCTCCTAGTGCATTAAAGTCTGTTTTGAAACAAAAAACACAGCATAAGAAACATCACTGATATATTCTATTTGAAGTTTCTGGAAATGATAACAAGAAAAAGTAATGAATTGTTTATTTTTCATCCAATCTAAAGGCAGTTAACCAAGTTAACTCTCCGTATATCTATGTGCTGAACTGAATGCTCACCTGAACTGTCAGACAACAGAAAATCTCCATTGCTGTGGTTGGTTACAGCCCTCCTTTCTGTATGCTTTAGATGAAGACTCTGAGGAAGGATTTTGAGCAGCTCCACGAGGAGTATGGAACACTGCTGGAAATCCACAGAGAGACTGCAGAAGAGCGAGACAGCTTCTACAGCCAACTGCAAGAAGCTGAACGCAGCCACACGCCCCGGCCCAACTGGGCAAAGTGTTCAGGTGCCGCCTGCACTCAGCACTCATTTGCTTGCAGACTAGATGTCTATAGAGCTGTATTCATTGCAAGGCTCCTACTGGGCTCACACAAAACCAGCACTCACGGGAAAAACGCCCCTCTGTGAACAGCTCAGCATCTTTTTGTTGTTGCAGAAGTGATTCCTGGTGGAGTGGAGCGGTGGGGCCGTCTGGCCGAGGGGAAGAGCAGCAATCAGCTGGTGGATGTGCTTCTGGAGGAAATAGGAACAGCAGTGCTAAAAGAGATGAATGTCTTCCACGGATGGGTACGCGCATGCTTTCTCCTCTGTTTGTTTCCACTGAGCTTCATTGGTAGTAAATATCCATTCAGAAGGTGGGGAGATTGCGTTCACGGTTGGACTCAGCGTATTCGGCGCCCACCATCAGCATAACCACTGAAAATTTTAGAGCTGGGGAAACTCGGATGCAAGAGAAAAGCTGAACCTGAGGGTAAGCATATCGAGGACAGCTGAAGTATAGAAGCATAGAATCATTAAGATTGGAAAAGACAACTGCTGAGATGAGCTTAGCCGAGCACCAGAATGACTAAGAGTGCATAGCAGGAGTGCACTGTGGGGAACGACTCCTTCCCACGGCATCAGGAGGTAATTCAAACCACACCACCCCATTGCACTGCACCCTGACAAGCAGGAGAGGCAGGAAATGATACAGGGACAAGGCAGCGTTACAAGAGATCTTCACCTCATAACGTATCCAAACATTTTCTCAGGGGCAGAGTAAGACTTCCTTGGTCCTTCCACGTCTCTCCCTAAGAAATTCACCAAAACGTTGCTCCAGTGCTGCACTGATGCCAGCGAGGGGAAGGCCTCATCTGTTTCTCTTCTATTTCCTAGGGCAAAGGTGACAAGGTTCCTGTGTACCTGAGGTATGAAGGTGAAGTCAAGAACAAAAAGCCAACTAAGAAGGATGTGGTGAACATCCTGAAGGACATCTGGAAAGAGAAAATTGCACTAGATCAGCAGGTTTGTCATTTTCCTTCTCTAAAGCCCTGAGCTAAATCAACCACACTCGTGAATCTGAGACCTTAGCTAGAATGACTGCTGCTATTCTGGGATGTTCTGGTGCACTGTACACCAGGATGCCATCACAACTATGTAGCATCTGTTCTTAGGTTTGGAAGCCCTGGCAATATCTGTGCCACCAAAGCATGGTCAATTGTTTGGGTTTTTTTGTTTTGTTTTTCTGGACTGATTTTAACCCATGCCAATCCACTATGAAAGTCCAGAGGAACAAGCGGTACCACAAGAAATGAAGATGAGCAACAGAAAAGGAGGAACAGAAAAAAAAGTCACTTATGAAGCAAATTAGCATAAAAGTGCTTTGGTTTTGTCACACAAAAAAAGCAGACAATTTCCCCTTTTTGTCCAGGGTGGGTTGGGAGTGGAGGGTGGAGGCTAATGAGCCTGTGTTCGAACCTTCCCATGTTAGGGACGTGTATAATGCCCTGTTATCATGCCTCAGACACAAGAGCAACCTTTACAGAGGCAGAATCACTTCACAGATTTCTTCACTTGAGCTAGAAGCCTAAAAACATCCCTTAGGTCAGCCCTAAACAGTTTAGTGTTTCCTATGGCTGCTTTTTACTTTCAGATTAGATTCCTGGGGAAGCAGGGCTGCTGCAATCATTGTCTGTCTTCAGGTCTCTGCAGTAACTACTCCTCGTTGTCTGAACCCATGAACAAAGCTTAGCTAAATCAGACAGAGGGGAAGCACCTCACAGGTATTAAGTTCCTAAGTATTTCACAAAAAGGGCTAGGAGAAAAGAGATGTTTTGTGGACTCAGCAACAGGAGAGCTTCCTCATAGACCTACCTTTTAGATTGTACTGACTAAACCTGGAAGAAAGGCTTGGAATGACCAAATAGCAGGGAAGGCTCCAGCCAGCACCTGTCCTGCCGGAAGACACATCTGTATGCAAACAGCTGCAGTCAGACTGGCAGATTTGATTTAGTTCTGCTCATGCACGATGCTCACTTGTTATCTGCAGACAGGAAAGTGTTCCAGTCTTCCTGAGTTCTTTCTCAGCTACCTCCAGAAGAAGTATGGAGATGCCTCTGCTATGGAATGGTCTTACAGTCTGTATGAGTACATGAGACTCTGCCCCTCAAACCACATCATGAGCTCGTTCTATGAGATACTCACTGGAAAGGTAGGCAACCCATGCCCCTGTGCTGCACCCAGACATTGCTGGTAGTACAAACAAGAAGGCAGGGAAGCATTCTGCAAGGCAGCTTCACTTCACTGCCTGTTCAAAGAAACATTAAGGTTGGAAAAGGCCTCTAAAATCAAGCCCATCCCCACCATGCCCACTGACCACATCCCTCAGTGCCACATCTCCACAGTTCTTGGCCACCTCCAAGGACAGTGACTCCACCACCTCCCTGGGCAGCCTGTCCCAATATACTGCCACTATTTTTATTAATATCCAACCTAAACCTCCCTGGCACAACTTAAGGCCATTCTCTCTTATGTTATCACTATTTCCTGGGAGAAAAAGGCCAACCTCCAAGACACATGACAGTGAACAACTTTCTCCAAAGCAGTTTGCTTAAAGAGGAACTGTTGTGAACAGCCACCCTGCAAGCCATGGTGTTGCTTGACAATTTATAAATCACTAAAAGCAGCTCAGGTAAAAGTTGATTTAGAAGTGAGCGCAATCCTTTTGCAGTTTTGCTTCCCTCTTGAATGCAACCCAAGGGCCAACAGATAAGTCAGTTCCTGACCTGTGAACCTTCCCTGTTCCACAGGTAGCTGAAGAGCAATATCACGACCAGAATCAGCTGATTTCTGACCTGCAGAAGCAGCTGGCTGCCTGTGACAGCTCCAGCAATGGGTCCCTGCCCAGCAAGCAGTTCAGGCAAGAGCCAAGCACCACACACTGAGCTCCGCATGCTGGGATAAGCCAAGTCTGTCTGCTTCACTTATATCTGTCAGCACAGCCCAGGGAACAGTTTTCCTCTCTTAAATTCTTGTGAGGACAGCCATAGCAAGCGTCTACTTGTAAAACTCAGCATAAGGTTTTAGAATTATGTGAGAACTGCAGGTTTTGATTAGCAAAACTGGGAAACCTGTGAAGAGATACAGGGCACTGGGGCACTGCACACACGTAGTGGGATGAGGCAGCATCTGCACCCAGCCCCATTCCCCAGGGAAGAGACAGAGGATCTGCTGCAGTGCTCCCTCCTGCTCCTAGCATGGGTCACAAAGCATTTCTGTGAGTTTTGCCCCAGGTGCAGGATTTGTCAATTGGATTTGTCAATCACCTGTGCTTTCATAAACTGTACTCACTAGAGACAGCATTTCTTGGGGCTATGGCACAGAATTAAGGCAAGGGCCATCTCCAACACACAGCTGGGAACACGGCTCTGGTGCAGACGTGCCAGCTCCCAGCTAACCAACACCATGCTGTGTTCAGAACTTCCCAAATGGTTCAGCATCAACGTCCACCTGAAATCACCACCCTTGCTTTGTTACCTGAAGGTGCATGCACTTCCTTGACACGTGTATCCTCTCTGAGGGCAATGAAGTTTTGAAGATGTAGCTCACGGTGTACATGCACACTCTGCTAGCTTAAAATGCTGCCGTCCATACCAGCACTCATTAACTGCTCACATGCTGTTGCCTGTCTCCAAGCAGAATGGCTCTGAGGGAGGCTTTTCCTCTGAAAAGAAGAGATGCAATCCAAGAGCTGGTTGATGCAAGCAGGTTTAATCTGGACAGTGATGAAGACCTCATTGACTACACATCCTTATTCGAAGAAGTAAGTTCACATAAGTTTTCTTTTTGACTTAGGTTTAAGCAAAATACTTGAATTAGGCTGGTCAGACTGCTTATCCAACTACTACAGCTGCACTGCACACCACAGGCTCTGAAAACCATCTGCAGATCTCTGCAATGCAAGCTTTTGCTTTTTTCTGTGAAAGAGTTTTTCCCAATTTTATTCTCACTTTTCATATAGAAATTCCATTTCTATGAGAGCTATTTTAACATACAGTGGGGAATGACTCTTACTGGGATGGAGGAACACGTGATCCGTGCTCTAAATTCTTTCAGGATGAAGAGGGGAACCCTGAACCTTTTGTTGCAAAGCTCAGGAGCCAGTATGTCAGTGAGAAGCAGGAGTACCTGCAAGAGCTGAAGAACAGCCTGGGAGATGTAACGTACGTACAAAGGAGTGGGCTGATGGGGGTGGGGGCAGTGGATCAGAATCCCCCCATGGACACAGGAGCACATTGCTCCTGTGCAGGGACTCAGATTTGAATACCTGCTGTACCATACATTTGGGTCTTTTCATTGCCTACTTCCTCACCCTGCAGTGAGCTGTGCCTTTCTTCCTGTCACCCCTCCAACCTCACTGTGCCCATGTGCTGGGGCTGGATTTGAACTGCTCCTGGGCTTGCAGGGACCTGACAAAGATGCTCAAGCAGTGCAGAGGATGAGCTCCCTAAGAACAACCTTAGTGTGGAGAGAGGCAAGAAAGAAGGAGGACCCTGGGAGCCACCAGGGCACTGGGCTTAGGCTGAGCACCTATGCTACACGAGGTGTGCTGCTCAAGTCTGAGCTAAGCAAGGGAAACTGTGGTCAGTCAGGAGTCTTGCATGACAGCCAGGGAAAACAGAGAATAAGTGAGATCAACACACACAGGACAGGCAGAAAGCTTCTGGAATGACCATTGGCCAAGCCCCCTGCAGGGGTCAAGAAAAGAGCTGCAGGTGCACTGGGAGCCAAAATGGTAGAGAGAAAAGAGAAGGCTGTGCTGGGAGTATTTAGACAAGGAGGAACATTTGGGGACACGGGCTGGAGGTGCTGGCAAGCAGCAGCAGCGAGTGGCTACAGAGAAGGGGAGGTAACAAGTCAGGGATTACTAGCTTTTACCAAGGAAAAACAGCATGAGACGAGGCATGGAGAGGTCAGCGTGGGAACTGGAGATGCAAAGGGTACCTAGGACTTGCTGAGGAAGCCAGGGTCAGATTGAGAAACCTCCTAACTAGTGAACAGGCTCACCTGGAACAGCAACAAATGGGCACAAGGTAAAGAGGCAGAACAAACAACCTGTAAGGGTTATGGCAAGCAGTGAGTGGAGAAAGTTGGCTGTACTGGTAATAATCCCCTTCAGTACTTGAAGTTAATCTCGACATCCCTCAGCTCTCTAAAAACAGTAGCAAAGTCCTGTATATACTCAGATTAGTTCTGAGGAGTGAGAGAAGCAAACCGGACTGGCAGCTGCAAACTTGAAGGCAAAAGTCTGAGAAATAATCCCACCTCAAATCAAGACAACCAGGATGGAGCAACTGCATAGAAAAGAAGCCTTGTGCCAGGCACCAAGCAATGAGGGAAACAGTAAAGGTGGGCTGGATGCACAGCAAGTTTGATGCTGTCTTTTACAGGCACTGAATTAGCAAGGAAAAGCATAGTTATATAACAAAGGGTAAAAAAAATGCTTAACAGAGGAAAATTAAAGTCTTCCCAGGTGATCACAAACTAACTCTCCCTAATTTCTTTTCAGTTTGATTTAATAATTTATTACATGCATATTAAAAACTCCCACCATTGATAACATTGACCAAACGTGCATTTTGAGCAACACAGATTTTCATTGTGGTACAAATGCTTGGGCATTCCTATCCTATACCATAGCAGTGCAAGTGACTGAATTGTTTTTTCAAGCAGAGAAGTGGATGCAGATGATCTGAAGGCAGCTTTCTGCAGGATTGATCCCAAGATCAATGATCAGATGCTAGATGCCTACATTAGCCTGGCTTACCAGGTCAAAAGAGAACAGCCTGACCAAGAAGTTGTGCCTGTGGACACCGTGCTGGAGAGACTCCGTGTTGGAGATGTGAGACGAGTAGGGCCCTCACCCAGGAAAGAAAGCACAACAGACTCTGAAGGAGAGTAAGGAAGCTTCCCACGTTAAGAATAAAAAGCCTGTTTGATCTGCAGTTTTGGATACAGAGCTGAGTACACTAAATACCACTTTTCATGCATGTAGAGACAAACCCAGTCACTAACTGTTGAGAGGATAGGCTAGTTTGAACTGTCCTGGAAAAACAGATTGCATTTGTGAACTGGAGAGACATCATAGCCCACATGACAGAATAAGAACCATCAGGTGTATGAAGCCCCTGCAATTTCTGCCTTGATTACTGAAATTGGTGCTGCCTACCTCCAGCATAAGTTGCTAAGTGTCAGGAAAGGAAATACAAAAGCACTGAAAAAGGAGATGCATCATCTAACTAGGAATCAGGTGTCCTAACTGCACGTATCTCTGGGAGAAGTTCTGAAAACAGAAGATTTAACACAGCAAAATTCAGAATAGCTGGAAAGAAGAGGGCATTAAAACACAGAAGATATGTTTGGTAGATGAACTTCAGATTTGCAAAGCTCTCCAGGAGAGAGCATCTAATGGAAAGGCAAGGAAAGCACTGCACTACCAAAAGCAGGATTCACTTGTTTTGCTTCACCCTGAGCAATATAGATTCCAAAAAGTTAAATGCATTGCCCTGTAAGCAGCAGTTCTTTCTTTCACCCTTCCAGTTTCATTGGTAGGACTTGAAAGATAGCAATCTATCCCTCCAAGCCTTCAGTTTAGTTTACTAGAGCAACTAGAACACCTCTCAACAGAAGAGAGAATGGATAAGAAATCCTACCTTGTCCTCCCTCAGCAGGAACAAGGAGGCTCTCTAGTCTCTCTTGAAGTGCTCTTAGAAAGAGGATTCTCACAGCACTTCAGCAGAAAGAAGCTGGAAGCTCTGTTATTACTTCAGACCAAAATTTTCAAACCCTGGCATACAAAGATGTGAGGGTGCACTAAAAAAACTGCATAAAACAGCATAAAACATTTTTAAAAGGACAAATACTATGTCAGTTAACAAAGCTGTTTCCTTTTAAATACTGGAGAGGAAAAAAAGCCCATAATAATGGAATTACTTTTTTTGAACTTGAAAATGACTGACCTTTGTATTGGCAACTGCCTGTCAAAATAACTCACTCACTGGCCTTCATTTCCTAGCGTTGTGCAGAATTGGTTTAACTTGTAAGCACTGCTGCCAAAAGCCATGTATGATTTCCAGGAGTCCTCATTAACTGCACCATTTCAGACCTTTGGGAAGCTACACTGTACTTTTCAGTAAGGAACTCTTCCTCACAGATCCAAGAATACAGAAAACTGTATTTTGTGGCTTTAGAACATTCCTAAACTGCAAAGAAGAAAAAAGAAAAAGCAGTTACTCCACTCCTTTAGTCTGCAGTTTTCTTTCTTTAGTTTGGCTGAGCTGTGGCTGACCCCAGCTGGAAGCACCAGCCCTGTTCTGCCCCATTCTGACTCGAGGGGACTGCAAAGTAGCAGCCCTGAGCCACCCCTTCTCCACAGACTAATTAATCAGTTTAAAGACTTTTTTTTTTTTTTAATTAATCTAAAAGCCCCAGTTTCTTAAATTTAAGACAGCAGCTAAAAATCAGAGATAGTGGAGGAGGAAGGAACAGATTTTTTCTTTCCCTGAAAATAAGCAAGCACTTCAATTGCCTTACCTTGGGAACTGCAAACTGGCTAAGTGGAAAGGAAGCATGGTAGCATGTCAGACTGGGAAACACAGAACAGCATTACAGATGAATGATATCCAAGGAAAAGTTTTATGTCTGTTCTTCTGAAAACTATGTCATCCTTCCCCAGCTGGTGAACTGTTTTAGAAAGCCATCATTCTTTGCTCCTTACAAACCCTCTGACGTGGCTGACCTTGCTCCTGGTGCAGCTTAGGCTCACTGTAAGCAGTAAAACCACAGACAAGCATTTCACTCATTCTCTCCCTTACCTGAAGGGCACAAGGGTTTATTTGGCACCACGGTTGGCATCAGGAAACACCTGCAGAAGTGCAGCCCTCATCTCTGAGCATGTGTTTTAGAAATAAAGGGAGGGCCCAAACACAAAGCATGGTGTGTTATTATTAGCTCTATCTCAGCCAGCCACCACCTCACTCCCACTCTTTGAAAGGAAAAGACCAGGGTAAAGATCACACACAACTTACCATCAGGGGCAAAACAGCCTAGACTTGGGGAAAATTATTGACAATTACTTGAGAGGTAAGAAACAAAACTGAAAGACACCTTTCTCCCATTCTCCTCTTCTTCCAAAGCTCTAAGTCACTCCTTCATTCTCAAACTCTCCTACTCCCTTCCCACTCCATACAGCACAGGAAGGTGGGGAACACAGGCTGCCATCAGCCTCTAACACTTCATCTCTTCTGCTCCTTCCTCCCTACTCTGCCCAGTGATGTTGTGCTCCATGTGGTGCCCTTGGGCTGCAGGGGGACAGCCTGCTCCACCATGGGCCTCTCCTGAGCTGTAGGGAACTTCCACTCTGCTCCCGGAGCAACTCTTGCCCTCCTTCTGCACTGCCCTTGGGGTCTGCAGGATTGTCTCTCTCACATTTTCCTCATCACTCCCTCACACACCTGCTGTGCAGCACTTTTTACCATTTCTTATGTTAGCACTGATGTGCGTTGCAGAAGGGTTCCAATTTAGCCAGTGGTGGCTCTATTTCATAACTGGCCAGAACAGGCTGTCTGACACAAGGGTACCCCTACAGTGCTCATGTTACCAAAACTTTGCCACATAAACCAAATTTACACAATTAAGTTCATTTACCACATCTGAGCTAGAAAATTTAACCTCTCAGATGGTCTTCAATTACTGCTTGTTAACTCCCCATCAGCTGTTGCCAAAGATAAACTATGAGCTGCTCTTGACATCGTAGACCAGGTTTGCAAAGTAGGACAAGATCCCAAGCTTCAAAGTCCCTGATCTAGAAAAAAAATACACAGCTGTAAACAAGGATCATCTTCTTCTCAGAAGGCAGTCCATAACTGCTCATTTGAGCACGCAAATGGTTAGCATGAAGAGCACCAGCACAAGTGCCTATAAGGAACATTCTGAAAATGCAGCAGACGTATGGTAACCTTTCAGCTCACCAGAATAAGCAACATTTGTATTGTGCAGAATACACATCATTTTATTTTACAGAGCTGTAAAAGTATTTAAAGATACAAGAATAATAATTGATGGTGAGATCCAGCAGGCTGGCACGATGGCCACAGCACAACCTGAATCAATTCAAGCCCGTGCTGACTGCATATTGCCCCAGCAGCTGCAAGTGGAAAACCATCACATGGAACCACCTATGGCCTGCTTGCAGCAGTCAGCTGTGTTTCCACCCCTAGGACATGCCCACTGCCAGAGGGGCACTTTCACTTGTAGGGAATCACTTTATTCCCACTCACAGCAACGGGAATCAGCAGCTTCCTGTACTCCAGAGGGAGGTGACGCTCCACCAGCACGTGCAATGGCATCTTGTCTGTCACCAGCCCTTGCCTTTGTTCAGAAAAAAAAGAGGAGAAAAGAAACAGAATAGTTAGTGGAAAGAGTTTCCAATAAACTTAATATCAAAGTTTCTGAAGTTTTCTTGCAGTGGCATTTTAGCATTTAACTCCTGAAACACACAGGCTGTGGCTGTTTGCAACAGGAAAGTCATCTCCCTTTATTTGCACACAACTTCCCCACGTGTTCAGTCCCATCTATGGTGCAGCCCCCCACAGAGATACATGTTTTCCACAGTGAAAGTCAGCACACTGAGCCATGCCAAAGCAGTGCATTCCTTTTTAAATTCACAGTCCATGTGACATGGGATAAGTTTTACCATTTAAGGACATGCACAGAATGATGCAGTGGAAGCAAACATCCCATTGTCCAGTAGACTTTTTTTTTTACATGCCATTCACAACTCAGAGGTGGTTGGCATTTTAAAGCTGTGTAGACAGTGTTGTTTTCTAGTAACACCATTTAGCTGACTGGCCTGAAAAAAAAAAAAATCATTATCTCCCAGTCTCACAGAGAGAAACAGCAGCCTTTATGCATGCTTTCTTTGCAGGAAGAGCAGAAATGCTGTTCTTATTTGTCGACTGGTAACAACTCCAAATCTCTTTAGGAGGTAGTGGAAAAGCATAAAGACGTTGGGAAAAAGGTAGAACAAGCATGCAGAATCCTCAAACCTGGCCAACTAAGTCGTCATGTTTCTTGACCTGCTTTATTAATATCAATACAGCTGTCAGCTGGGAAAATGAATTCTCTAGACAGCAAGAGATTAATTCTTTCTAAGCAGCAGCACCAGCTCCTGGTACTCAAGCCCACACAAAACCATTTACTTTAATCCCTCAAATAACTTGAACATAGCATCTGAAGGAAACTCTTCCAGGGGAAACTAGAATAACAACTTCCTTGACTTCAAATAAGGAGTGGGAAATGCTTCAGGCTTCCAACCCAAGAACAAAACCCTTGTATTTTGGTCGCAGGACAATGTAAATCCAGTCATAAGATGGGGGAGTTGAGGGAGCCCAAAGGGAAGAGCTGCACTGAAGAGGCTCTGAGAACATCCCATGCAGGATGCAGGCCCTCTGTGAGGTCTTGCAGCAGGAAGAAGAGGAACGCTGCTATCAGGAGAAGCCAGGCCAGAGAATCTTATTCCTGCTTTGGCAAGGAACAGCCAGTTTGAACTCTATCAGATTTGTTTGGAGGACAGTAATGTGAGTGCTTGCAGTCCCCATTTCAGTCGCAAGTGCTCTCAGGGATGCAAACAGCCTAGCCTTGCTTACTGTAGCTCACCTGCGTTTTCTACGCACACCTTTCATGTCCCAGCCCTTTCTGCTTCAGCCTTGCACACATTCCCCTCCTCTTGCTACCTGTTTCTCAGACTCCTCCTTCATTCCCAACCCTCAACACTTCTTCCTGCCCTCTACCACACTAGCCCTAGAGTATAGAAATTCATGTCCACAAATGTCTTTTTTTTAGGACAAAAAGCCAAGCTGCATCACACAGAACAAGTCACAAGTTACCATGCTCACAGTGGAAACACTGCCAGTGTGCATACCCAGGCAGTGACAGTCTTACCAGGCTATCAGTGCAACACAGACCACCACAACAGGTTAATAATACCTTTCCTTTACCTTCTCAAGAGGAGTTCCACGTCAGCCATCTCCACTGTTCTCCTCCCTGCATGCTGGCTGTAAGCTTCCAGATCACTGCTGATCTGCTTGAAGTATCTCTCAGAGCTGTAGAAGAATTAAAGAAAGAAATAAAAAAAATAAAATAATCAGGCTGTGGGGTGTACTAACACCAAATGCTCGCCCACTTCTGTTGGGTAAGTTGTACTGCAGCTGCTCTCTGTGCAGGTCACAGCCTGCCAGAGAAATATGTGGGAGAAGAAACACGACAGTCCTGGGAATGAAGCACTGCCTCTCAGCCTCGGCCTTCTGGACCATCACCCAGTAATTCTGGATGTGCCAAGATAGCTGTGAAACAGCTGCACATTTGACAAGCAGAACCCTTCCCAGACCTCCCACACAGGCAAGAACAGGAATTAACTGATAGTCTCATCTTTAACATGGATTTATTAGGCTCTTATGGGGTACAGTGTTGGAACAATCCCCAGATTTTACTCAGGAAGCTAATTTCTAGATTCCAGTAGCTGAGAAACCCTGGAGCTGTAATAGTGCACAGCAGGAACAGCTTCACCTTGCTCAGCCTGATCCTCCAGAGCCATCCTGCTCAGACTGCCAGTGATATCAGTGTGCTGTTAGCTAAAGCACTGCACGGTGCACTTGGTCCCAGCTGAGACAAATGTCAGAAGTTGCTGCAAGGCAGCATCATTCACTGATAGCCACGCAGCAGCCAAAAGCACCTAGCACATTTCTGTTCTCATTTTCATCACACCTCCTGCAGATTTCCCACCAGCTGAGTAGCGAAGGGCTGAGGGAGAGCCGTCAACTTGTCAGCAGGTCTCTGGAAGAATCTGCAGTTACAGAAGGAAAAAAAAAAGGGAGGGAAAAGAAGAGGAGGAGGAGAGCAGTTTGCTGCTGCTTACCATTTTTCAACAATTTTATAGGCATCTCTGGTCACTGGCATTCTCACGTAATGGCTAAATATCTGCTTTATCAGCCTGCTTGCTATTTCAGGCTCACGTGTTTTCCTCTGTGCTGCTCCTGAGCTCTTTGGAACTGGCTTTGGAGCCCGCAGTGGCTGCGGGGGCAACCTTAGAGAGAAATTGAAGATTCACACATCATCAAGTGAACATACAGGCAGTAGGAAGAGAACTAAGCTCAGGCAAGACTTATGCTGAATTTGAAGATGTTAAGAACTACCACTTCTTTCTCCCTCAACTGCCGAAATCTCTCATGCCCACGAAGTACAGATTTTGCAAACCATCCATGTGGCATTCCAGCCTTGGGAGAAGTAATTCAGGCTCAAGTTTTCTGAGACAAGGGTGCTAACGCAGCAAAAGCCAGCACGCTATAGTTCACTCTAATATATAAATGCTACACATAAGTGCTAAATCTGTGCTACAGCTCTCTGTAGTTTTCACTTCCCAGAAGTGGACAAAGTTTGAGGTATCCCTAGGCCATCTCCATATCTGGAGACAGGAGAGTCTGGTCTGTAAGATACAATCCACCATTCCTGGCAGCTGACAACACTTACCAGGAGTTTCTCCTTTGACAGTCACCTTCCATGAAAAACATGCTCAGAAAAACTTTACATTATTAGAAATGTTTTGTTTAGCCTTTTGCATTCTTCCTCCCTCAGGCTTTTTTTTTTTTCAAGTCCTAAATGAAACTACTATTGTTCTCCTATCTAAAATGAAGATCTGCAACACAGAAAGGGGAAGCAAAGTCCCCAGATTCACTCAGTAGACAAGTAAGAAACAACAGAGAAGACTTGTATCTCAGACCAACACATACAAAACCCAAACAACACACGTTAGATAGCTAACAAGCAGCACCCTGAGCTCTCTGCTCTTGCCACTTGTCTTTCCCAGGCACACTTCCATCAGATCACTGCTGAAGGCTGTTTACACTTACTCAGGAGCAGCAGATTTTACAGGCCGTGGAGGCGACAGCAACGACAGCACAGGATGCAGTCTGTGGTCTGCAGCACGGACAAACATGGGTGTCTTCATGGAAACTTCTAAGGAAAAAAGAAAACAAAAGGATACCAGCCACCTGAGGAACTGAAATCTGTTTTCCAAATCCCTGCAGCAAGCACCACTGTAGCAGCAGCCAGAAGTCTAGCCAGCTTTGCACAAATCTGGTCTGGTGCCACACTGCCTGCACTCAGGCTATGGCTGTGTGGAACCAGCCTGGCCACTGACTGCTGCAGTTCTATCTGCCCCATCTCCTGCCTCACACACTGGTGGTTTCCTCACTGCCAGCTCCCACCCAGTAGGCTGTGTGGGACCTGCAGGCTGGGCAGGGTCTCAAATGGACACTGGGGCTGATGGTTCCATCGATTTAAACTGCCAAAAAAGTTGCAGCCCTCTTCGAGAGAACTTCAAAGCACGAAAACTACTTCACTGTCATCCTGTTAAATCAGTATCAAATTCTCCTGAGCAGAGGGACGTGTAGAGCAAGAAAGTCACAAGATGAAGGTGAGTCTATGAGCATCTCCCACACTTGCAGTTTCAGAAATTCCCCCCAGCTAAGGCTCAGGATGCAGACAGTACCTTGCCTTTTCTTTGCCTGTGCACCATCTCTAGCAGTTTCATCCAATCTAATCTGCACCCTCTAACTTCAGTCTTCAATCCCTTCGGTTTGTAACAATGAGCAGGAAAGAAAACCTTAACTAAACTGAAATACTGAGCAGCTTCCTGTCTAGGACTGGTGAGAGAAGACCTCTTGCCTGCCAGTTTCCCTCACAAGCTGAGCAGAGCCCAAGAATCCAGCATATCTGATAACATAACTGAAGTTTGTACTTCACCACCCTCCCCAGGAGGCTGAGGCATCTGTCCTGTGACAGCAGACAAGTCCATCTACCAGAGGTCTCAAGGTACCAGTGGGAGTTAAACTCTGCAACTCAAAAGTCAGGAGGCCCTCACAGAAAGCAGGGCTGGGTGAGTCACTATGGTTCCTTACATGAGTTTCCTCTGAAGAAATCCTGACATGTGCTGGAGGAGCAGGAAGTGGGATGCAGAGGAAAAAACTACTTGTGCTAAGGTTTCTGAGGTAAAATTTACAACTATAGTGCACAGTTCCTCATTTTTAATTCCTGCTTTTCTTCCTCTCTTTGTCCAACAAGATCTGGAAGACACTACTTCCACTGTTCCACCCTATCAGCACCGCACAGATCTCTCCAACAAGATGTTGAAGGTTACAGATAAGCATTCACACACTCCTTTCACACACTATTGCAGACACCCTACAAACACTTCACAGCTTTTCTCACGGCAAAAGCATATCAGATCGATTGCCACCTTCTTATCACAGCTGAATTTCCTCACAAAGCCTCGAACTCTGGCAACAGGATTCTTTCAGGATGCCCTTAGTTTAGTTTTTCAGTTCAGGATACATTCATTACACACTGAATGATTTTCAGACCAATGCCAAGAGAGCACTGAGATTCACTACAGGCAATTCTCAGATGTGGCCTTGACTGAACTACATTCTTCCAAACGCTGTGAAAACCTCTTGGAGCAATGGAGCAGACTGATGCAGTAGACTGGCCCTAGGAATATCAGCCAATAGCTTCACCTAGACTATCTTATGGACTAAGCAGCTGATCACATTATTAGTTCTGCTGTTTTTCAACCTGTTGACAGATACCAGGGGATTCTCCAACTGCCTTCTGCTACTTCTACAGATTTCTCCTTACCTTCACTCTCATGGTCTTCTATTTCACTTTCGTTATCAGTAGACTCTTCTTCAGCAGCATCCAGCTCTCCTGCGATGGTCCTACGTTCTATTTCACCTGTTTGCTCAACAGCTTCTTTTAATGGCTTTGCCCCAGATTTTTCAAGGGAGTACGAAGCAGGAGAACGCCTGCCAAGACTTCCAGCTCCAACACTTCCAGCCATCTCCAGCTCTAGATTGCCAAAACAGGAAGAATACATTACTGCAGCAATCATCACAACCAAAGCTGCAGAAAATTAAACCCAACCTGCCATTCCTGAAAAAGTTGCCATCTGTTATATTCCTGCTTTCAAGGATTAGAACATCAATCCATTAAGCTGGGTAGCGAAAGCACTGATGAATCCTCATCTTTTTCCCTTTGCTGCACCTACATGTGCCAAAGTCAGGTGAAAATGGCATTTTAACTCAGAGCAAAGTTGTTATCCGAGTTCCTTTTAGATCATCTTCTTTTAATGAAAAGAACTACACAGCTTCTGTGCTACAAGGAAAGGTGGATTTCCCCTCAAAATAAGCATTACCAAAGACTTTGGACGGTATGTTAAAGACAGAAGACCCTTGTGATTTAAGAAAACTAACTTAGATCTAGATTCACCAAAGCATTTAGAGAGTATCAAAGTTGAGTCAGGCAAAGATTGTAATTTACTAACGGGAGTTTTTGTCAATTAAAGAAGCTTCCAGCAATTATTTATTTCCAGCCACTATTGCCAAGTAGATTTTGGTTTCTACCTGAGCTGTACTGCAGTCTTCCAGCTGAAATGTCAAGATCAGCTGGCTATATTTTCCCCCCAGCATTTAACCCAGACTGCAGAACACTGAGAGAATTAACAAGCATCTCTCCAAGCACTGATGCCATAGTGCAGCTTGAGAGGTCCTAGTGCTACTGATCTCACCAGCTTTGGGCAAGTCCTGGTGCTCAGTGCCTTCTGCTACTCCTCCTCCTTCCAAAGGGGTCATTTTCATTTTGATTCCAGCATCCTGGGCTGCTGCTAGCTGTGATTCTGATTTTCTTGACAGTTTCTTCTCTGAATGTTTAGAATATTCAGTATCTGCATGGTGCTCTGTAGCTAAAGCAGGAAACTTTATCATCAGTTTCACCAACCAAAAATACAATCAACTACCAGCATCTGGTTTAACAATTGCTAAAATTCACTTGATAAGTAAACACATCAACAGCCATAAACTGCAAATGCAGTTCCCTTCCAGAAATTTACAATGAAAAACATTTCCTCAGTCTGCCACCTATTCAGGGCACACGTCAGATCCCCACAAAGGAAATGTACTTCTCAGTAAGCAAAGACAAAAAGAGTAGATCTTGTAGAGCTAGTTTCACTTTTGGAGATTGCCTGAAAGGCCAATTCTTTTTTCCTTTAAATCTAGCAATACGTAGAGTTTATGCCCAGACCCTCCTCCCCATTTCCAGCTCACGGGTATAGATGGCAAAGCACATGCCCAGGTATCCTGAAACTGAACCAGGGATCATCAAAGCTGCCTAAGGCAGCCAGCGATTCTCACAGTGGCCTTTCAGTACTTAAGAGAAGGTTATAAAAGGAAAGAGACTGACTTCTACATGGTAGTATTAGGACAAGAGGGAATGGTTTCAAACTAGAAGAGGAAAGATTTAGACTAGATGTTAGAAGGAAATCCTTTACTCAGAGGGCAATTACCATCCCCCTTCATTCTGCTCAAGGGTTTTCCTTTTAAAATTCTGAATCTCAGAGAGCAGCTGCTTTCCCCAGCTGAGGAGTCCTTACATTCAGTCATTCACTGCACAGAAACTGCTCCATGCATTTGATGATCATTAATGGCAATCACTTTTCTCTGCACTCTGTTAAACCTGTTTTGAAATGCAGAGCTCAGAGCCACACACAGCAGTAAAGGTGAACACGACAATCATTTACTTGGCAGCACAGCAGTGTTCACCACTTTATCTTCTTCTCTCACAGTTTTTTACAGGTAATTTGCTTTGCTGACCATTCTCCAAGCTCTGAGTTCACAGCACTGCAATAATCCTGAGGTGACTTTCATCATCCTCCAGTGTCACATCCAGTCGATGCCCACATTTCAGTGGTGTACCCAAGCAAAGCAATAACAGGACCAAAACCAAATCAATCAGGAAAGATTACAGAATGTTAATCTCAAGCAATTATAAATTTGGGGATGGAGAATAGCTGCTACCCAAGCAAACTAACTGAAAAGAACTGCTTAAAACAAAATGCTGTGTTACCATGGTTAAAAGATAACTAATTTTGCTGATACTCCTAAGCTAGAGTTTAGAAAATGGAATTCCACAGAACATAGGAATTTGTGTCCACACTCACCCAAGGTTTAGGCAATGAACGGGTGCTGCCTGCCAACCTCAGCACACACACAGTGTTTACTGACTTTTTCTATGGCAAAAGGATTCAGAGAAAGCAGAGCATGTAAAAACACACTGTGTATAAAATCCTCTTCCAGGAACAGGGAGGTTGGTATTAAGCCCCAAACTACTAGTGACAATCATTATTACTTCAGACAGGGCAGCCTTGAAGCCCCCGAGGAGAGAAAGAGGCTGACAGGTATTAAAGAAAACTAAAGGCTAAACTGGCTTCAATAAATATAGCAAATGTCAACATGTGGACTAGCAAGAAGTGATTAGTTGGACAGATTCTTTGCCAAGAAGGAGCTATTCATCTTTCCTCCAGGAAGATGAGCAGTACTATGGACCTACAGAATAGAAAAGTTTATTCCATTTGCAGTTGTTGTGAACAAAGCAAATAGGGACAAGGGAGCAGATGAGACACAGCATGCTTTTAGAAAGGAAATGCACACAGTGCTTCGGATATGACTCAAGTTATCTCCAAAAACTTAATAATGCATTGCATTAATAAAACCTTGGCTTGGCTTTGCTCTGCAAGCCACCTGCAAGCACAGGCAGCAGCTAATATAGTTGCTTTAAACCTAAGAAAGGTAGCAGTCACAATCTAGTAACAAAGAGGGAATTCTTACCCCTTTCTGAGCATCAGGGCCCATCAGACACTCCAAAGGAGATGATCTCTAAGTAGAGATGCTCCCCTTGTGGCTCCCAGCTCTTACAGGAGGTTAGGGAGGGGTGGAGCCAGGATCCAGCCCTTCAGGTGAATTGCTTCCACGGATCTCCAGCAAGATACCTCTGCTTCCACTGCCAACCCTCAAATGAGATCTGGGAAGGGGTGGATCCTGGATCCTTCCAATCATTCAGGTACACTGCTTGCACCTGAGCTCCCCTGGGTTGGCCCTGCCTTCCTACCAGGTGCTCCATCACTGCTTCAAACCACGACTTACCATTTCCACTACCCCTACCAACCCAGTCCCTGTGATTTCATGTAATACCTGCAACCCCCAATTCCCAACCCACTGTACTCACTGCCAGCCATTTCTTCTGGCTCAGAGAACTGTTCCATTGGGTCATTCTGCTGGGAGTGATCTTGCTCCTCTTCTCCCTGCCTTGCAGGTGTTTTCTGAGTTATCCCATCAACATGTTCATGATCAGTTATTAAGTCCTTTTCAGAAAATCTCCTGGTCCTTCTCTCATCTGTGCTCACAGCAGATACCAGGCCCTCCAACCTTTCTTCCACATGAGCAGGATGTGAAGAATTGCTTCTTTGTGCTGAAGTTTTTGAATCTGATAGCTGTGGTTCAACAGCAAGAAGGTTCTGTTCATCAAACTGAGGCTCAACAAAGAGCTCTGTATTATTCAGCACCACTTCTGCATCAGTTCCTACTGCAGTTGTTCCAGTCATAGATGATGTTTGCAAATCCACAAGATAGTCTTGTGCTGTTTAAAAAGTTTTAAAACAAGTTTTACATGGGAAAAAAAAGAGCCCATTGAAAGTTATAGGAATACATGTTTATTACCAGGACCTAGATAATACAAAATCTAAGTCATACAACCAAATTGAATTCATCCACAGCAAATCAAACTGTGAAACTCTGTCACCACTCTTCAGTGGCCCAAGCCAAACCACCTCCCCAGTACCTGCAGTTATGAACATAATCCCATACAACATACAGTTTGTGTGGTGTGTAGGCAGAGGACACTGAAAATGCCAAGAATCAAGGCAACTACAGGTGCAGAGCCTTGTTCCAAATCTGGCCTCCCAGATTACACCAGATTTCTGTGAACAAGTTAGTAGCATTTAAATCCTAAAGTACAGTCCATGTTCCAGCAACTGCTTCTAAAAGTCACCTTATACAGGTCCCTCTGTCCCAAAACACAAGTATCAACACAAAAGAAACCTTTCATTTGCAGCATGTTCTGTTCCACTCCCCCTTCAAAAGCAGCGATGTCAATAGCTTTGCGATTCTGCGGCCTCCGCTGTAAGCCTCTTTTTTCAACAGTGTCTGGTGCCATCACAGAGCCAACTGACATGCGAAGAGATCTGTATAAAGAGAAAGGCAGAAAGCCTTTTCCAAACCCACACACTCCCCACTTGCTCTCAGGTTACAGCCAGGAGGCCCTTAAGATAATACTTCACAAAACTCTCAGCTAAGAACAACAAAGCTCCAAAGATTACATGCCAGTCTACTTGAACAAAATGAAATCAGACCCTTTGCTTATCTGACATCAGAATACGTACCACAGGAAACAGATGGTTTTACAGCCTCCTACATAGAGAGGGCTGCAACTGCCAGCATAACTGGCAAAAGGTTCAGAAATCTTTAAAAAATAGAGTAGAATTTACTCTGAGAGTAAAGATGTCCTCTAGATCACAGTGAGGAGTTAGAAGGAGGGTGATCAAGTGCTGTCAGTACTGACAACAAACTACAGCTGCCAACAAAATAAACTTTTTGAGGTAAGAGCAAAGACAGCAATAAAACAAATATGGGGGGGAAAATATGTTATCTGAATGTACATATTTTGTATCTTAATGAGACTGGCCAGCTCAGCTATGTCTTGTTCTTCCTCCTAGGCAGCCCAATCAAAAATGGGATTCAGGATGAAGGAGGATTTAAAAGATAGGAAGAGTGGTACTCAGCCTTCTGAATCACTTTGCATGAGACAACGAGCAAGGACTGCAGTGAGAAACAAGAACAATTGCTAACTACAGCATAGTACAGGTGTGACAGAAGAAAATGTCTCGACTTGCCAAAAAGCCTTTTAAATCCAGAAAATGAAGTCTGCATTGCTGCAACTGATGCGATGAGTCAACAGGTTAGAGATAACAGTAGAGATAATGAGTTAACAGGTAGAGATAATACTCTAAGGTATATTATGCATTGATTTACTATGGGGAAGAAAGGGAAAAAAGGAATGGCCCAAGGAAGCAAAAGGAGGAGACATGACATCTGCACAAAAAGGCAGAAGCAATGACAGCAATACATGCCAGACTTGCTGGGTCATGCAGTACAGGGGCCACAATCGTGGAAAAATACAAAGCATGTGGTATGACACTTCCACTCCAGTAATGAAACATGAGAGATTATTGTTATGATTAACACAGTTCTTTGTCATATACCCAATTATCTGTAACATTGCTCACAGTTACAGAGGTTCTGAATCAAGGCAAGGGATTTTTTCTTTCAAACTCACCGAACCAAAGTGCTGTCCAATGATGAATGAGCTTAAAAAAAAAAAAAAAGAAGTTGGTTACTCATTAGTTAAAGAGCACTGATCTTGCCCACATTAGTAAATACTAGAGCACATCCTCTCTACTTTTACAGCATTGCCTATGTCTTATAAACATGAACACATGCTGGACAAAAGAAAAATGAGTCAATTTTCTGATCACAGGTGAGTCAGTGTGGGATTCAGCTCCAGATTAAGACAGCCAAGCACAGGCATCCATGTTCCCATTACGGTCAAACACCATTCACCAGCTATACACACCTTCTGTGGGCTGGGCTGAATCACCCTCTAGGCTCCAGTGAGCAGATCTCATTTAAACTTTAGGAGCAGTTCAGCCACCTAGCGTACATGCAGGCACACGGATTCAGAGATCTGTAAGTGGGAGCTGAATCCCACCTTAAAATTCTATTCCACTTAGTACTGCCAACAGAATACATAAACTAAGGTGAGGTGTTTTAACCTTCTGTCTCTGCTCAACTAAAATAAAAGTGTATTCAGAAGCTTTATGTTAAGGGAAAAAATATTCTAATGTTAAATATTATTTCCTTTATAAAATTTCCCAGCCAAGGGCTGCATAACTTACAGGACATAACTACAACAAAATCTCTCTCTATATTTTTTCCTATTTTCAGGTTTCTGGAATTTGGAGGAGACAAGGACTGCTTCCTTTTGCTGATGTTTCAAAATGCAAAAGAGCACCAAGCTGAAAAAAGTCAAGAAGCCACATTCAATAAGGACAGAGCCTGTGACTTGGATTTAAAAAAAAAAACAAAAAAGGTTGCTTCACATCCCCTTCTTTGCTGTCCTCCTTGTACAAGATGCTGCAGTCTTGCTTCCCAGCTGAGAAGTTATTAGGTGCTAAATTGCAGCAGATCACAAATGTAAAAGTAAATGCAGATCCTCACCCTGCTTCCAAGGAAGCCGCTTGTCTGCTGCTCTCTCAAATTCAGACACGCTGAGTTTCTTTCTCTTCCTGGTCACGGGGAATGCAGTGACAGATGGATCCTCAGCAGCAAGGTCTGGCAGTTGCAGTTCCACCCTATCAAAAAAAAAAAAATCTGGCCTTTAGTACAGGACATTATTATTCAGTTATATGCCCCGTAACGTTGCTCGAAATTAAATGGAAATTATTTGTCCTTTCTGTAGCAGAAATAATGAACTAATTAATCAAGGATTAGCTCAGCAAATATGGGAAACTGTTGTTCTTGCATACTAAAACAAATTTTGCTAGGTAAGAGAAACAAAACTTAAGTGCATATTCAGAAGGACAGGGATGAGAAACTTCAGGCTATGGTAGAAGTCTGGGCTCCCAAAATATTCCAAAGCTCTCTTCACCTAATGGCACACAGAAAGGCTAGGAGGAAGAAGGAAAAAAAGTCTGCACTTGTTTAACTTCAGCAACTAGCTGAATGTAAGTCTGCAGATATCCAACCACCTGATCTTTTAACACAGACTGATGAGACATACATTTCAAGATGTGCAGGAACTTCAATAGGCAAAATCAAGAAGGTCCTGAGATGATGCTGCTCATCTGATTCGATTTTTAGAAAGGAATGAAGTTACAGCACTCACAGCAACCCAGACTTCCTCTATCAAAGAGCAGACAGAAGTTTGCTTAGTATTTTACAGGACCCGTTTTGTTTAGTGGCAATGCAAAAGTTTAGCTATAAAAATCACACTACTTATAACAGGTTACTTTATTTTGCAGTGAACAAAAATGCAGATGATTGCCTAAAGTGGTCAGAGCAAATGACTACCTGCCACCACTAGCAGCTTTGCTTGATTTCACAGTGGAAGGCTCAGGACCGTTAACATAGCAGAATGGAAGCTGAACATGAACAAAAGCACATGAACTCTGTGCAAATCCCACCTGCAAACCACCCTACAGGAGAGCAAGTAACCCACAGCAGCCCAGTA
This sequence comes from Lagopus leucura, assembly GCF_019238085.1. NCBI lineage: Eukaryota > Metazoa > Chordata > Aves > Galliformes > Phasianidae > Lagopus > Lagopus leucura. Next base: position 15,126,984 of record NW_024962271.1, read on the forward strand.
CAGGGACAAGAAGCAGCAGTAACACTGTAGAAACAACAGCAGCAACCTGTTTTCTGAACATAAGAGAGAGCAGTCAGTCATTCCCACACTTTACTCCCCAGTGTCTTCAGCACACAGCCTGTAGACTTGCAAAGATCAGAGCTTTTATTGTAGCCTCTATGATAGAAAATTAAGCAGAGACTTCCATCAGAAGACTTTCTGTATCCAGCAAGCACTTCCACTGTAAAAGGCTATTAAAAGTCTGCATTTAAAAAGGAGGACTAGTACAAACACGAGGTATCTACTGTTCACTCCCAGTGTACTTTTGGTACTTTTAAAGCTGAAAAGATTACTTCTGAAAATCACAAAACACAAACCTGACTGCTGAAACAGAAGGAATCCTGCTCCTCGATTCCAGCAGAAAAGAAACTGCAGCTACATTTGGTAGTGTAAAAAAACAAACAAACAAAAACCAAAGTGCTCACGTGCTAGAAGTCCTCTGAGATGGAGGCTCTGGTTGAGCATCTTCTCTTTCTTCCAACTTAACTGTCTGAAGTGCTAGAGGTGACACTTGTGGTTCTGTCAACAAAACCAAACATTCTGGTTTCCACATCTCAAACTGGCAACAGTGTCAAAACGCAGCCTGGGACTTTTCAGTCTAGAGAAGAGAATGCTGAGAAGGAGTCTCAGAGCTACAAGTATCTAAAATGCAGGCGTCAAATCTGTGGGGGCTGACTTTCTCAGCAAGAGGAGAACAAGGGGCAGTGGGCAGAATCTGGAACATAGGAAGTTGTATACCAACACAAGGAAGAACTTTCTTACTGTGAGGGCAACAGAGTGCTGGAAGAGGCTGCCTAGAGAAGTGGAGAAGTCTCTTTCTCTATTCAAGACCTGAATGTTTTCCTGTGAGACTCTAGAGGCCCCCTCCAACCCCCACAATTTTGTGATTCTGTGACAGTGTCAAAAACACACTATGCTCTTAAAATTACATTTGTGGACAGGTTAAAACAAAGACCAAGTGCAAAGCATTTGGATTCCCCTCCTAGGAGAGCTGGCACATAGGCTGACAAACCAACGCTGACAAATAGCAGCATCAGCGTTCCACCATCTACAGAGCTTTGGTTTGCCACTGTGAGCAGCAAGCACCTCTGCACCTTACACAACATCTCAGGGCAGCAGGCAGCACCAGGGCTGCCAGGGGAAAGAAAACAACAAAGATAACCTTCAACAGTTTTCACCAATGGAAGACCTGGTGTTTGAAGCTGCACGGAATAACAGAATCACAGAATGGTTCGGGTTGGAAGGGACCTCAAGGATCGTGAAGCTCCAACCCCTCCACCACAGGCAGGACCACCAACCTCCACATTTCATAGCAGCCCAGGCTGCCCAGAGCCCCATCCAACCTGGCCTTGAACACCTCCAGGGATGGACGGGGCATCCACAGCCTCTCTGGGCAGCTGTTCCAGCACCTCACCACTCTCATAGTACACAACTTCCCCCTGACATCCAACCTCAATCTCCCCTCCCTCAACTTCAAACCATTTCCCCTTGTCCTGCAGTTATCAACCCTTTCAAAGAGTTGATTCCCCATTGATAATCTTGCACAGCTGTCATTTGCTGCACTTCTACTCGATGCTTTGCTAAGAACAGGGATCTGCTCACGGTTCTGGATGATCCTCCTCAGCATGAGGCGTGGCGTGGCGTTGTCCAGCTCAGACAAGGCATTGGGCCTGTACCTCAGCGGGGTGCTGCTGCCGACCTTGTTCTCCTTCCCTGAGCCAGATCCGCTCTGAGAACAGACACCAAAGACACGCAGCTCAACGACTCGCGGCAGGGATGCACTTTAGCATTAAAATCACCCGTATCTACCTTCAAATAAAAGCCAAACGTGACTTATAGCACACCTATCCCAGATTCCTATGAGGAAACAGTGCAATTTTACTTAGCAAAGCTTTCAGCTGAAAACAATCCCGCCCTCGAAGCTCGGCTCGAAATAACTCCTCACAGACAGCAACCCCAAGCTCAACTCCCCTCTGCCCCGCCACAACCGCCCAGAGATAAATAAAGAGCTCTCCCATACCGCAGCGAACACAACGGGCTCCCGCTCCTTTACCCGAGCCCAGTGCCTCGGAGACGCCCTGACGGCGACCCTTGGGGTGCGGGCAGCCCCACGATCGGCTCGGAGCCCAGCCCTGCCGGCCATGGCGGAGCCCCCATATAACCGTCGCGTCGAAAGCCGCGCGCTCACGGCGCGGTCTCGCGAGATCTCGCGACGCCCGACGGGAGGCGCCGCGCCGCGGGGCACGCCGGGAACGGTAGTTTTGAAGCGCAGCGCAGTGTGGGGCGCGTAGTTCCGGCGCGGCGCTGAGGCGGCGCTCGGCCTCCCGCTCCCCGCGCTGCATTGTGGGCCGCGTAGTTCCGGTGCGGCCCGGGCGGGCGGCGTCGGCGAACGGCGAGAGGCCGCGGTTGGCCTTGTGGGAGCTGTAGTCCGGCGGGGGGCCCGCGTCCGCGCCCCGAGGGACCCCCGCCATGCCGGGCTTCACCTGCTGCGTGCCGGGCTGCTACAACAACTCGCACCGCGACAAGGCGCTGCATTTCTACACCTTCCCCAAGGACGAGGAGCTGAGGCGCCTCTGGCTGAAGAACGTCTCCCGGGCAGGCGTCAGCGGCTGCTTCAGCACCTTCCAGCCCACCACCGGCCACCGGGTCTGCAGCGAGCACTTCCAGGGCGGCCGCAAGTCCTACCTGGTGCGGGTGCCCACCATCTTCCCGCTGCGCGGCGTCAACGAGCGCAAAGCAGCGCGGGCCGCCCGCCGCCCCCGCCCCGCCGCCGCCTCCGCCGCCGCCGCCACCGTCGTCGTCGCCCCGCAGGGCCCCGGCCCCGCCGCCGAGGCCCCGGTAGGGGGCGCGGCCGAGGACGTGAAGCCCATCGACCTGACGGTGCAGGTGGAGCTCGGGGCCGCCGCTGCCGGGCCCGGCCCCTGCTGGTTGCCGGTAGGTCAGGAAGGCCCCGTGGAAGGCGGCCCGCCGGACCACTCGTACTCCTTGTCGTCCGGCACCACGTCGGAGGAGCTGCTGAGGAAGCTGAACGAGCAACGTGACATCATCGCTCTGCTGGAGGTAAAGATGAAGGAGATGAAGGGCAGCATCCGCCGCCTGCGTCTGGCCGAGGCCCAGCTCCGCGAGGAGATCCGAGAGAAAGACCGGCTGCTCCATGCCGCCAGCGTCGGGGCCCGAAAGCGCCACGGGCTCTGAGGGCGGCCGACTCCTCCCGGGGCACGGCCGGGCCCTGCTTGAACGCTGAGCCTCCATCGCCCCGGGACAGGGCCGCCATGGGCCGTGGCCTCGCTTACCCACATGCAAACTCACCGGATTCAGGAGTTGCTGAGGAACGCTGTTACAAACACAGCTTCCTCTTAGAGACACCTCTGGCCTACACCAAGTCCGCTGGCATCCTCTGTGTAGTTTGAAATTGTTCTCATTTAGGGCATTGGGACCCCGTGTCACCACTAAGTGGATGTAGGGTGTTGGTTTTCAGCAAATAAACTGCGCTCAGTTGAGGTGGCAGGAACGCTACCCCCTGGAGAAGGCACGCCTGAAAGCATGGTTGCCACTGTACCCACCATAGGAACAAACAACGATGTTTTGCTTGGCCTTGCTTAGCAAAGGCGTGAGGAAAGCTTTAGAAAACCCTCTCAGGGTGATGTGTTTCTTCAGTAAATTACTGATGCCATAAAAGACTGCCATTTCTAGTGTGAAAGAATCCCAAAATTTAAGAGTGCTCATATAGGCTTGGCTTACTCAGCAGTACATACGTATTTGTTACAGTTGTCTCTGCTCTCAACACTAGCAAGGATTGCAACCTGGTACAAAGAATCTGGTGGCATTTGATGTCTGTAGTTTATCCCAGTGGCTTAAGAACTCCCTCTCGTGAAACACAGGCTTTGTAACACGTCGGAATTTAAATCCTTGGCTTTCGTTCAGTGAACTGGGGTGAAGCCAAAGTGAAGCAAACGTATCTGCAGTGGTTGCAAACCCTTGCTGTCTAATCCTAACCTAGTTGGCATGACTAATAATCTGTACCTTAGGTAAGACCTTAATGAAATGTGCTTGCGTGTTTTAAACCAAGATTTAAAAGTATTGTAACAAATTTACGTGGAATGATCGTGTAGTTTCTGTTTCTAGCCAGCGTTAGTCCCCTCACATTCAGCAACAGGAAACCAAATGGAAGTTGGCCAGAAGGCTGTGGAATGAGGGGTGTGAGGTGATGAGCTTGGACTGAGCCATGGAACGGAGCCCTTGGTGCTTTCCAGGAGGAGGGCATTTGGCGTGCCGCTCTGACTCCATCTCCATGCGTACTTGGATTGAGGGGGGGGGGGACAGCTTGACTATTATGTATGTTGGGAAACAAAAGGCAGTTCACCACAGTGTGCCCATAATTACTTTTGAGGGAGTGCCCAGGTGGCTTCTGGGTCTGTAAGATCATCTTCCTGTACTTGGAATGTGTTACATTTAGTAGATCGAGATGTCGATTTTACTACGTTTTATATAAGTATTTTCTAAATGTAAAAAGTATCTTTGGTTTGAAAATATTGTAATCTTTGTAACGCTGGCTAACATAGCTTTCCAACCGTGGGTTTCAATGCCCTCTGTAGGAGGGAACAAAAGGGCACATTGGCAGCTGTTAGCTGGAGGTTTATCTGTTGATCATGTAGCCAGTTCAGCTGAAGGCATTGGTTGTCAGAGCCTGCTATGTGATGCATGGGTCATTTCTTTATTGCTGTGTGTACTGAGTTGGATGGTTGACTGTGAGGATACTACAGGTCTATTCATGTACTAAGTATTTCCTGTTATTTTCATTTTAATTTATTTTCTCTGATATGTAGCTCTAACTTCAGCTCTGCCGTGTACTGATTTTCCTACAAGTCAAGTAAGCAGCAAGTTTGTTTTGTTTTGTTTTTTGGGGGGGGAGGGGGTGGTAGGGAAAGCAGATACCCACTACCCTATCTGATTTAGCATATGTAATTGGTCCAGCAGATCTATGCTCCCATCAAGACAATAGGCAGCACAAGGTCTCTCCTTACAAACGAGACCATTTGTGCATCCTAGCTTCTTGAGAACACACGCATTTTAACAGTCATGGTACTTTTTTACCATTGGAATGCACTTCAGGATGTTCAGCCACTTAGCCCGCTGGACTGGTTAACTGCTGGACTGTTCGACTTCTCCAGGTTACACTGAGGTGCTAACATGCTTAATTTTAATAAAGTATATTTTGTTTTGTTTCCTGCTTCCGTGTTGTGTAATTGTGAGGAGCTCCAGAGGGGTTGCGATGCTTTCTGTCTGAGGTGGAACTTTGCAAACTGCCCTGCTTTGACCAAAGGAACTTCCTAATTACTGTGAATACCGATACATCTGGAAAACTAACTTTGCAGTTTTGTTGGCTATGTAGTTCTATAGCATTCTTATCTGGGGACCTGAAGTTTCATTTTTAATGCTGACTCACTGCTTCCCTCTCGCAGTGAGAGTAGTTTTATCATTATAGGTTTCACTTGCTAAACATTTACTGATGTGCTACTGCAGATGAAAATGGGACATCTGCAGTTAGACTGACTGGATTGCTGAAAGGTTGGTGGCTGTAGCTTGCTTCTCTTTGGGAATGACTTTTTATTCCACAGCCTGAATGTCCTTCAACTAATGTAGGGTAAGGAAGAGGAGTTTGAGGTCTGCTCTGTGTAATTATGTGCCTGCCTACTCAGGGAGCTGGAGCTGTCTGATGAGCAGACAGCTACTGGGACAGTAAACAGGCTCTAAATAGGAGCAATTTGAGCAGCAAGAGACGGACTTCCCACACAGTGCTTACACTGAAGAGACAGCGTGAGGCTCACACACCACACGTGGCTGAGGAAGGAGGAGCCCTGGCCTCCTGTGAGTGTGCAGGGAGTGAGTGTGCCCACTACAGTGCGCAGGGAAAAGCCAGCGTGCTGCTTTTTTGTGCAATTCCCAGAGTTCATCATCTGAGATTGCTTGCAACTATTGCAATTATTATTAATAATTGTAAAAGACAAAAAATTACAGCTGGTGCATCAGACATTTAATGGGGTGAACTACAAACATTAAATGAAGCAGTGAAATTTTTTCCTCGTGCACAATCTCCCCCATTTGTTGCTAAATTAAGTGAGCAACCCTACTGGCAATGAATTAAGAGGCTAATTAGGAAGGTACCTCAGGCATGAGCTGTGTTACGCTCAATGCAAATGCTTTTTCTTCCATTTTAACTTCTCACCTTTCTGCATCCTGCATTCTGAGCTCACGTGCACCCTCTCAGAATTCTTCTCCCATTCCATGTTCCTGTGTGTTTGTGTGTATATGATAAGAAATGTCAGCCCCAGGAGGGGACTTGAAGAATGTTTCCTTAGAGTGGCTATTATTGCTGTAAGGGAAAACCTTAATTCCATATTCAGAATCAAACAGGAGAAAAACACAAGGAAAATTCTTTCCAATGCAAAGCCCTCTTTCACGTAAATAAAACCCTGAACATCTTCCATGTGCTCGCACAAGGCTTGCTCAGTTCACTTGTGTTAGAGATCATTACTGCTCCCATTAAACGATTGGAGGACAAATGGTTCTTTTCATGGCTCCTGACAAAGCATCTTGGTGTGTTCATTCACAAAGAATATTCTCCAGAGCTCAGCTCAAACTATTTATCTGCAGTTTTTTCTGCCCACGCTCACAGTCCTGCCCCGTTCCTACCTCTTCCTTGTGACCCGAGCTCCGATGTGACAAGGACAGAACAGAGCAGAAGTTACTGTGCCATTAACTGTCACTGTGCAGAGGCTGGAGGCTCCCCTGGGAACTGGTGTTCTAGAAAGCATGGGCTTACAGCCTGGATGGTGAATGTTACTGATACAACCTCATACTTCTCTGCTCTTTGCACAGAGACCGGGACAGATGAAATTCTGGGCTAGATCAGGGTTAAAATGAGCCATTATGAACAGTGCCTGCCTTCTGCTCCTTACAATTCTTTTCCTTCTTGCCATCCTTCTTTTCTCTCACAGCAGAGGACTGGAGGTTCCTGGGGCACCTCGGTCCTGTGCAGGCAGCTCCTTTCGCTCTTCTCACCCAGACAGCCAGTCAGGCGCCCAGCATTGCTCCCAGATACAGAAAGCAGCAGTGACTTCCCAATAGAAATATTGCAGTTCAGAAAGGTGTGCTCAGAAAGCAAACTGGCATTGGCAGAGCAATGGCCACAGCCAGTCTGATTATTCAGGTGAAATACAAGCTGTGTTTTCTGGATGACAACTTTACCACCTGCTGGTAGATCTTCATCACTTTGCTCTTTTCCTTGGGTTAAAGCACAGCCTTCAGCACATTCATTCTGATGAAAAAACAATTTAGGAACAGCTCTCACACAAGCAAAACATCCCTAAAGCCCAGTTACCTCCTCAATACGCTCCATTCTGCCTTCATCTTTTTCTACTGAGAAAATCATAGCAATTCTCCCTCAAATTCTTTCCGTGTCTCCCCCTCATGTTAGAACCTTTGCTACAAAGAGCAAAAAGGGGCCGCTACAGCTGTGCACCCGCATCCCAAAAGGTATTTCTTGTGCTATCCTGGTTACAACAGGAACAGTAGACAGAAAATGAGTGCCATGTTATACGGCCTGCAAGTTCTAGACTCTGGCCTTGTGTTTGCAACTGTGAGATCTTCCCAGAGCTTTCTCCAAGCTGAACAAACCCAGCTCCCTCAGCTTTCCTTCACAGCCCTCTGAATAAAAAATGACACAGCTGATGAGTCAGGATTGCTGCGTGCAAAACGTTTACCTGTACGAAAGTGTCACACGCTCTGTGATTTGAAAAAACAGGTTTTTTTCCATGGCACAAATCCTTGAGGCCCCAAAGAACTCAAGGGAAGGTGGGTGCTGCCAGTGGAAGGCACTGGCCCTCAGTGGTGTGTTGGGTGGGGCTGGAGAAGGGGCTCAAGTCAGCCACTTTTGGTCTGCTTTCCTGGTGTTCCCTCAGCCCTCGTCACCCCCACAGCCACAGGGAAGGCCTCATATCATGGCCACATCTCCTCCAGCCTATGCAGTGCCCCCCAGAGCAAAGCCTTCAGCCCTCTGCCAGCCCGCCCAGCCGCTGCTTTGTGTGCTCAGCCTGAGCCATGCTGAAGTCCAACTTCTTACAACGTTTATGTGTGGTAGCATCTATTTGAAGCCGTTTTTCTACCATGCCTGACCTTCTACCCAAATTGATTTCCCTAGAGGGTATCTGAGCAGCGGATTGTGTTTCTTATCCGCACATTTCACTGTGCAGCTCCTCTCAGGAGTGCTGAGCTGAATTTTGGGACAAGCAGCCGTTTCCTCACACACGGAACATCCCCGGGACCCCTCTGTGGGGAAATCCTGTCAGGACTACAAGCCTTAGGCAGCTACGGGCCAAACCCGCGCTATTTCTCCCGGTCAGCTTACGTAGCCCAGCCAGTGGACTTCGAGGCACGCCTCGAAGCGGGGGATGGGAACGAGCCCCTCGGCGCTCCGCCGCAATCCCACAATGCTCCGAGGCACGGCCCGCGGGCGCAGCGCAGCGCTGCGCGCTCTCCTTCCCCCATTCAAATGAGCCACGGCGGGCGGCGCCGCGGGGCACATCGGGATTTGTAGTCCCGCACTCCCAGCTCAACGCGGGGCGCCGCCTCCAGCCGAACTCGTTTTCCCGGCGCGCATCGGGGCGGGGCCGGGCCGTGTGGGGCGGAGTGGGGAACGCGGGCGAGAAAGGCTGAGGGGGTTCGCGCCGCGCACGGGGCTGCCGCCATAGTGGGAGCTGCGGGGTGAGTGTGGGGGGCGGGGCGGCTCGGCGGGGCCCGGCTGTCGGCACACGGCACCGCTCGGCGGCTCCGCGCTGCGGGGCGTTGCCGGTAGGCGCCTGACCAGGCCCGGCCCTGACCTTCCCCGTCTTTGAGGCGGGGGGCGGCGGCTGGGGGTTGGGGGAGAGGAGCGGCGGGCCGGGCGAGGCCCCGCAGGCGGAGGGGCGGTGCCGCCGTTTGGGTGTCGGGAGGAGGTTTGTGAGGGAGATGCGGGGCCGCGGTGACCGCCGGGCTGTGCTGAAATGAGATAACCGGGGGATCCGAGTTGAACGGATTCGGGTTGAAGTTCCTGCCCAAGGCTTTAGGGCTGTGGAACAAAGGATAGGTGGGTGCTGGCTGTAGGGCTTCGGGCTTCGGGCTGCTCGCCTTCCCCACAGCACACGCCGGCCCCAGTCTCCTTTTGGGAGCGGCTTCAGGCTGTAGCAGCGATGGGGAGAGAAGAGGCGCTGGCAAGTCAGAAGTACAGAAGTTATGGTGTCAGCGATGAAACGCATCACCTCATTTAAGATTTAGGTTAGGTGTGAGGAGGTAATCCTTCCCTCGGAGGGCCGGTGCAGCTGCCCAGAGCTGTGGGTGCCCCATCGTGGAGGTGCACCGGGACGTGGATGGGCTCTGGGCAGCCCTCTCCACAGCAGGAGATTAAAACTAGGTAATCTTTAAGGTCCTTTGCAACCTAAGCCCTTCTGTGGAAATACAGTGATGTTGTGGCCCGCTTTGGGGCTGCTCGGCTCTTTTCCACCCTAGTTTCTGTTTGTTTCATGTGCCTCCCTAAAAGACTGCAGATTGTTCAGTAGGTAGCTTGAAATGTATTTGCTTTACCATCCTTTTTTCCTTCTGTTCTGAAAATTCCAGCAGCTTTCAGCAATTTTCTCTGGTGGGGTGTCTGTTGTCCCTGCTGTTGATAGTAAGATTGTGTCATTAGTAGTGGTTGTGGTACATTCTGTGTAAGTATTGCAGCCTACACAAACAGCTCATAACTAAGAGGCGATTTTTTTGGTTGCTTTTAAACTCCCAAATGTTGGGGTGTCACAGGTGGCTTTGATATCTGTATTTGTGCACAAGTGCACCTTTGCATACACTGTTCTCTGGAAGTAGAAACTGTGAGGAGGCCTCATTGCAGCCTTTCAGTTTTTAAAAGGGGGATTATAGAAAGGGGAATCAACTTTTTTCTTGGGTGGATAGTGACAGAATAAGGGGCCATGGTTTGAGCCTTAAGGAGGGAAGGTTTAGAGTGGATATCAGGGGGAACTCTTCACAGAGAGAGTGGTGAGGTGCTGGAACAGCTGCCCAGAGAGGCTGTGGATGCCCCATCCATCCCTGCAGGTGTTCAAGACCAGATTGGATGGAGCCCTGGGCAGCCTGAGCTGGTATGAAATGTGGAGGTTGGTGGTCCTGCCTGTGGTGGGGGGGTTGGAGCTTCATCATCCTTGAGGTTCCTTCCAGCCCTGGCCATTCTATGGTTCTATGATACCGTGTGCTTGCAGGAAGCAAATGAGAAGAGAAAATGCATGGTTGTGGAAGTGTGAGGTAGGTAGGTGCCATGGGAAAAGTTCTGTGAGTGTGGGTGTTGTGTTTTTCTCCTTCTTTTTCCCAGGCATATGTTGCAAATCTGGAGCTTAACAAAGATCTGTGACCGTTGGTGCAGAGATGAGGTTTAACGAGTCGTGCTTACGTGCCTGCAAAGCTTGTTGATCATAAAGCGTGCTGCAGAAAATCTTCCATGTTTGAATGGTGTCAGTCAGGAATGAGGGAATGCTGTGACTAAACGTACAGCGGGGTAATATAATGCAGCTTTTATCTCAGTCCTCTTGCATGTAGCACCTCAGTAAGTCCACAGAACTGTTTTTAGGGGCGCTTTGTGCTGCCTCCTTCAGGGCTGTTATTTGCACGGCCACTTGGACAAACATACAGCTGGAATTGTTCCTGGATGGGCCAAGCTGAATTGTGAACAAAGGGATCAGATGGCAGTAATTGGTAGATGATCTTGTGGGGATAAAACTGAATATTACTTTGGGTCTTTCAGTCCACGAATAAACCTGATTAAATTTTGAGTAATTGTAATGCGATATTTTTCTTCTGTAGCTTGAAAAATAGCTTTTGGTTTTCTCTTAGCCTGGAACAGCTGTCGCAGTAGTCACAGGGATGGACAGATGGAAACATCTGACAGTTTGCTATTTCTTGGACGTGGAACGTTGTGTTGCTCTGCCTAGAAGGTGAGGAAAGACATGGAGCAGCTGTGTTGTTCTGCTTTGTGCCCCCTGCTTTTCTGAAGGTGGCCATTCTGGAGTTTCTCCTGGGGAACACAGCAAGGATTCAACCTTGTGCATTTCTGTTCTGTTTTTGGGTTTCACTGAGGGGGCCATGAAATAAACAGCCACGCGTGTAGCGTTGTTGCTTAACAGCAAAACATTGTCTTACCCAGCTACGTATAAAATAACATATGCCCATCTATTTGATGATCATCTAGGGTGACTCGTGGGTTGTCAGATTGCAGACAGGATGAGCACCAAACTGAGCACAGGGAGAGCTTTTGCAGAGAACTACCTCCCCCATCCATTTATTTACTAGTGCCCCTCTACTTGCTAACGTCTGTAACCACCAAAATACACTTCAGGTTGGCATAATTCCTGCATTAATTTGTTTTAATGAAGTTGGAGGAGAGGGGGAAAAAAAACCAAAACTGTGAAAAGTCAATTATTTTCTGTATATTTCAGGAGGAAAATGTCTGCTCCTTGTCACGCCTTTCTCACTTTCCATTTTCCAGCTGTGCACATACCCAGACTTAATTATTTCCAGGTCTGAAGGCATGTTTAGAATAATTTCTAGCATTCTTACCCTCACATTAAGGTGCATTCTATCGCTGCCCTGAGCTTGCTTTCTCTGGAGGAGCATGAGCAGGGCTCAGCCCTGGCCTTCCACCACCTGCAGGATGGCTTTCCACAGAGCTGTGGGGGCTGGGGGAGGTGAGAGGCCTCCAAAACTCGGAAGGGATTCTGCTTAGACCTGGGAGGGGGGCTTTTTCTCTGTGCAGCGCAGCATTGAAACACCTTGCACGTGGGGGTTGTGTTATCTCTATTGTCAGAGGCTCTTGGCATCAAAGGGGGTAAAGGCAAAGTGGGCAGCCTGGTCTGATCTGATGCCCTGACTGACCCTGTGTGGAGATGGAGCTCCTGAAGTTCCTTGCCATCTGAATTATTCAGGGCTGCCACCATCATTTGCTTTGTTTCTTCTCTTGATAGCCTACGCCTTTGCTAAAGGCAGCTGATCTGCTATCGAGTGATTCTTGGTGTAGGCACTGGGCGATCTGCTGAAAGGTAACTAATCCTCTGACTGTGGTTCCATTGTGTTCTTAGAAAGCTCGTGCAGGAGGAGCTCCTGCCTCGGTGTTTTAGTAGCAGCGGGGGAGAGGATGAAAGAGGAATGGTTGAAAAGTTGTTTACTGCTTTACGTTTTTCTTTGTGGCACTTAAAGGTTGCTCGCTACTTCTCATTGGGAGTGAACGAAATGCACGTGTGCTAGAGGTGTGTGCAACAGGAGCTGACACAGCCGGCAGCTCTTTGTTGTCTCTCTTCTGTTAATCAGTAGCAAAGGGTGCAGCAACGGATGGTCTGGATTGTGCTTGTGTGGATCCCCAGGTAGCCCTGAGCCCATAGCACTGGTTTGAGGGGAGCATTGCTGCTCTCGTTACGTGGCTCTTCTGTCTTCCATAGAGCACCCCTCCAGCTCAGTGTTCTTAAGCTTCAGTGATCTTACGAGAGCTTAACTTTGGTGCAGTGGTGTGCAGAGCCAGCTTTAATATTCAGGGGGTGTGGTTTGTTTGTGCTCAGATTTCTCATGGAAGTAGTGTAGTCATACACAGAAACTGCAGATGAGATGGGGATTTTTTTCCCTTCTGTCAGTGTGGTAGGTTATTCTTTTAGGCTTTTCTTTTTTCTTTTCTTCATTTCTGCAGGTCAGAAAGCCTGTACTGAGCTTATTTGCTTGTGTTTGTTGTGTGATTCCTTGTAGCTTCTTGGGTGGAGCATCCCTTGCAAAGGGAGGCCAATATGTAATGCAGATAGCTAAAGAATGCTACATTAGTCACTACTGCTCATACCTTTGTGTTGACATCAAAAAGAGCTGGGTTCTTTTAGAAGTGCTGGCATGCCCTTCTTGAACTCAGACTTAAATTTGTTACCTGATTGCAGTCAGCTTGCATGTGTCCAGGTCTGATAATGCAGTAAGCACAGCTGCTGGCTGAAACAATGCTTTGTGGCCTTTCTCTGTCCTGCAGAGATGTGCTGACAGCCCACCTCCTCCCAAGGTTGCCAGTGCTCACAGGCTTCAGGGAAAGCAAATTGTTTTCATCTGTCAGTGAATGGCAGAATAAAAAAGTGGCTTTTCCTTCACTTATGTATCTGAGTAGCATTACAATGTGCTGACAGAATCACCTCCAGGTTGTTCTCACGGTTTCTCATTTGTCGAAGGACACAATAGGAGGAGATTTCAACCAGACCCTGTGTTCATCCCAACCTCTCATAGCCTGGGTCAGAGCAACGCAGAAGGAGGGGTGAATGTAGGTATGAATACCCAAGCTGTTAAAAGATCCCATGTTTCTGTGTTTTATGGACAGAAAGTCTTTTGCCCGAGGCCATTGTAACCTTAGTGTCATTGCAGGTTGTTCAGGGCCCGTGTGAAGTCCCATCTCTTCCTGCCTCCTCTGTCTCACACCTTCTTTCCTTCCGCCTTGTTGCTGCTGCCATCTGGATAATGCAGCTTCACTCAGTATCAGTGCCTTCTGCTGTGTGCCAAAGCAGTTGGGTCAAGGTTTATTCAGGCAGTCATCTCTGTGGTGGACCTGTATGGCTGGTGGCACGGGACGTCACAGGATGGGGAGGGAGGCTTTGGGTTATTGGGCTGCCTTAGTTGATTGGGCAAGACTGAGCAGCAACAGAAGCATGGGGCAGTGATGCTGCAGTGGGTGGGCCGTGCAGGAGTTTTGTTTGGGTGGCTTTGTTTGCATTGAGGAAAGGCTACCATGGTGAACTGGGAAGTCTTGCAGGGTGTAGATATGAATTCCATCTGTGCTGCAGGACCTTGGCTTTGGGGTCAGGGATGTGGCAGTGCTGAGCTGCAGGAGGGTGAGTACAGGATGAGGGTGATAGGGATTCGGCCACTGCTGTGTTGGTTAAGAGGTGTAGGAAGTGTGGGGGGCACACAGGGGGCAGGAGTTTGCATTAGGGGATGTCAGCATGTGGTGGGGAAGGAAAACCTGGGTGGATGTCACCAAGAGATCCCTGGCAGAGCAGTGGCAGAGTGCTGTGCTGTCACAGTATACCTGGTAGAGGGACAGTTGCTGGCAGCTGTGGGCCGCATTGGGCTTCTGCTTGAACACTGACTGGCTGATGTCTGAGCTGGGGATGAGCTCTATAATATGAGCAGATTCCAAGCAATGTAACAAGTGCTGTGAGCCCAAATGTTAGACTCCACTGAGGCACACTGATAGCTCAGCCTTGCTGCTGAGCTTCTGGAAAGAACCTGTGCTCTAAACTTCACAGCAGGAAACATGAGACACCATGGAGGAAAGGGTGACGCATCAGAAAAGGAAGACAAGTCTTTTGGGGAAGAGTGTATTAAACAGAACCATGTATGAGTGGCACAGGGGAAAAAAAAGAAAGTCAAAATTAACCAGGAGTCATTAATTCCAGCAGGTTTTTTTTGAGTTCAGCTCTCACTTCTCTAACAAAACCAACACTGTTGGATTTATACAGATTTATTTAGCACTATTTTACCTAACAGAAGACAAATACATTTTTAAGGAGGAGGTAGCAAGCTTGCACGCTAATTTTAAAAACCATGATACCACTTTCTAAATTTAAAATTCCAGTCCCTTAATTTCTGACAGTCTTAAAGGCTTTCTTGGTTTCATGCTTGAACAGAAGGTGTCTGGTGCTTGTGTGAGGCTGAGTGCCTCGAGGAGCTGAGGGTGGCTGGGGCTCAAGGAGCTGCAGGGCTGGCGCACAGCTGCAGCTTGGCTTTGTGTGATGGTGCTGTGAGCTCTTAGGGGGGAACACACATGTGGATTAACAGATTTCACTGAGAGCCAACTTTTTTACATGCAGAAGAATAAGCTGGTGGCTGCAATTTACGAGTTAGATACGGTTTAATGAGATTCCCACTTGAACATGTAGGGAGGATGTCTGATCTACGTTCATGGACTGGAGCTGAAGCGATGATGGGCCACAGAAACTGAACGGAGTTGATTTGTTCACTTGGGCTGTTTGCTGCACAGCAACCACCAGCCTGCCATCCCAGACTATCACCTGTAGGTACCCTCAGGACTGGAATGCAAACGACAGGCTTTAAAAAAAAACAAATACTGGTACTTCTGGTTTTCCCAACAAGGCACAGGCGTCCTCAGCAGCAGGAAGTATAGGGAAAAGTGCAGTGAGGACATCAGAAAGCTTCTGCAGAAGCTGAGAGGGATGCTGGCACACTTGTATGTGATCCAGGCTCTCTTTTCTCCAGTAAGAACATGTTTTGGAAGACCTGTGAGCTGTGCTGCCCTTGCAGGGTTCATCTTCCGCTTGTAGGAAGCGTTGAATCCTTGTGCCTGGCCTTGGTACAAAGGTGAGGAAATGGGAGCAGAAGTACAGAGGTGTTCTTGAGGGACGTGTTCTGTGTCACTCAGTTGGGCTGCAGCATGCTCACAGGTTACAATGGGAGGATAAATCCTGAGGAAGACTTCCTGAAGCTGGAGTGGATAGCTGCTTTCCCCAGGACTTTTGAGATGGGACGGAGAGGTTTGAGGTAGACCTCATCTTCAGCAGCACACTGGGAGACTTATGGCCAACGTCTCAAATGCTGGGAGGGCAACACAAGGCCCATCTGCCTCTGATGCTGGTAGCTAAGGAGGTCTCTGCTGGTTTGGGTTGTGTTACTCATCCTTTGGGCATGAATGTGTCTCTTCCACCTGTGAAATAATGACACAACTGCACAGCCAGGGCTCAGCAAGTCCAAACCAATCACATGAGTTTGCTTAGCATGAGCCAGTGTAGAAGGGATGGTGTTAGGGGGCACAGGGTGTTAAGGAGGCTTTTTTTGATTGTGACAGACAAAAACTGTAGCCTGTGCTACGTTAAGAATTCAACAGGGAAGGACAGGATAGTGACACAAAGGCAGTATGCTCGTGCCCATGGCAGTCTTGCCATTCATTCAAGATGCTGAGGTTTCTTCTGGAAGGTGGATGGGGCTCTGCAAGGTCTATCCTGACATAGTGAAAGAGAAGAATCCCATATTGCATTTTTGGTTGGTTATTGCTTGTAGGGAAAACTGAAGGCCTTGCACAGTGAGCTTATGCAGATATGCAGGTTAGTTCCCATGGGATTGTTTGGTGCATTCCTAAAACTCGGCATGCTTGTGCAAATTCAGGACTGAGGCAGCTCCCCAACAGTGTTGTGTGGGAGACCTCTGCTACATGTGGGGAGATTCATTGGCAAATCCTGCTTGTGCTGCTCAGGCACAGTCTGGAATTGTTGTATAGCTGGAGAGCTGCTGGTAAATCTTCTGAAGTGTGGGACAGAAGCTGTTTGAAAGAAAGGAAGTGACTTTAGGGAGGCTTTCTTTCGATACACAATCCTTCAGTCCAAGCTGAGGTTGTCTGCATCACGGTAAGGGGATCCTGAGTTCAGTGCTGACCTCACTGACTGCGTGGTTGCTGATGAATTAAGGATATTTCAGAAATGGGATAGACGAGTTTCATGTACTGTTCCAGGAAGAAAAAAAAAAGAACATTTCAGTGCTTACAGAGCCAGGTATCCATCCTTGGCAGGGCAGGACTTCTAATTAGCTTTCTAACTGCCATGATTGAAAGAAAGAATCAGTCTGAAATCATGCACAAGATGGAGAGATGGCCTTTTCTTAGTGGAACCTGTAGGAGCAGCACATCCTGTGTAGGTCAGATGTGGAGAGCTGGAAATACAGACTGTTTTAGTTGAAAGGGGAAATCTTAATTTTACCACCACGTGCTGAAATGACTCCAGGTTCAATTATGAACACTGAGTGTACCTCAGCCTTAGTGATGGGATACTAGAGAAAAGCAGGTCCTAAAGCTAGGCTGTGCTGCGCAGCTAGCTAGTGGAAGTGAATGAACTCTGATTGTGTACCACTAATAGGATGCTCTTCACAGAGGGACCTGTGTGTGGGTTAGAATGCCCTGTTCAGGGGCTGAATAGGTAAAGAAGTGCTATAAGCCTTGCAGACAATCATTGGTAACACTTGTGTTGTTAACAGTGAATGAGATCGAGTCAGAATAGCAGCAGCTGGCCAACTTTTTCAGATGCTGACATTTTTGAAATCTGTGAATGTGAGGCAGTAACATTTACTCACTTTGGTTCTTATTTTCTGCTTCTGTGAGTTGACCTTCCACTGAAACAGCACTAGAAATCACTGACTGCTCTCATACAGAATAAAACCATTTGGTGCCCAGGGCTTATTTCACAGAAGTCTGGGATGCTGAGGTGGTGTTTGTCCTTTTTCTAAAGAAGAATTTTGTCCAGCTGAGGGATTCTGTGTCCACTGGTGCTTCAGCCACATGTTACTCTTGTTTATGCAATTGCTCTTTCTGATAATTCCTTGTTTTGTTTTACAGTCACCAGCTGTAGGTGAGGATTCAGAATGGGAGACAAGCCTATCTGGGAGCAGATTGGGTCCAGCTTCGTACAACATTACTACCAGCTTTTTGATGCAGACAGGACTCAGTTAGGAGCAATATATGTAAGTAGTAAAGATGCCCTGTCACATCTCATGTGGGATAGTGGGTTTTAACCTGACTTGGAATATCAGTCAGTGCAGCTGCACTTGCTGCACTTACAGTTTTTGCCTCCAGAAGATTCAGAGTGCTCTGTGTGATTACTGGTGGTGAGGAATGCTGCTGAGTGGCTGGGCTGTTTCAGCAAGGCACTCAGGTCTGACGAGTCTTCCAGCAGCATGTCCTGTTTTTCTGACCCTTGCTGAATGAGTCATATCAAGTTTCACCAAGTTCTGGAGGATTTAAGTTGTAGGAGCACTGTCTGATTTTTTGCCCCCCCCCCCCCCCCCCACCTCAGCAGTCTCTACCAACACTGATAGCATTTGCTCTTTGGATTCTTGTGTTTCCTAGCTGTTGCCTTGTTTTGACAAAGGAGCCGTGAACAGAGAAGCCCATAAAGCAGGGAAAAACAAGTAGCCAATGTTTAATCACAGCTCTAAATATGAAGGCACTTGGCAGTTCCTGTCATGCCATTGCTAAAATGCTTCAAATCTTCAGAAAGCTGGTAATAAGTACAGGGTAATTAATTCTGGAAACATGGCCATCCATACAATGAACTCATGTGCTTTTTTTCTGCCCTTGGGGCCTTTTTACCTTTCATCAGCATTCAGTGGAGGTACCTATGCAGGAGCAGGCTGTGTTATGCAGCTCACTGATGTAGTGTTTGGTGGAGTTCCATGAATATGAAGCTTTTTGCCTGTTGCTGTTGCACCTGCTGTAGTGTGCTCTGCATGCTCTCTCTCTCTCGTACATGGGAAGAGCTTTTAGGCTGAAGCATCTCAGTCGTTTTGTGCCGCACAGGGCTGGCAATCTGTTAGAAAGCCTTTAGAGGCACATGCCACTTTGCTGGGTGTGAATAGGAAATGCAGGTTGGTACCTTAGTTGAATAAAGTGTGACGTTACAAGACATTTTTATCAGGTTTCATTTATTCTCTATGTGTGCTTGACTTGTGTCCATACTTTTAGACTTTCTCATGAAAGCTAACTTAAATCCAGAGCCAGGAACTTTTTTTGCTGGTAGAATCACAGTAGTGAAACTTAATCTACTTGATTTTCACCTGACAGTTCTAAACTATTTCGGTTGCTCTTTGTGGCTTCTTCCCATCTCCCTTTGAGGTAGTTTACAAATAGCTGGATTCTAAGAATAAATACCAAGTAAGCAAAACCTCTTAATGAGATTTGTGAAGCATTACTTAAGCAGGCTGATGATCTTTGTTTTTCCTTTTCCCTCAGATTGATGCATCATGCCTTACGTGGGAAGGACAGCAGTTCCAGGGCAAAGCAGCTATCGTTGAAAAACTCTCTGTAAGTCTTTAATCCTTCCTGAATGTTTTGGGGAAACAATGCTGTAGACTGCTAATGAGCTGCCTCTTAAAAGTGTGATTTAGGTTCTAGAGTGAAGAACCTGGGTTTCCCTCAGTGCAGCATGCCTTGGCTTTTCTGGTATGGGTAGTTACAGCTGTGTTTCAGTGCTGTGAAGTCACTGTTTCTTCTTGCATCAAGTCAGAGGAAAGTATTTTGTAACGTACCAGGCTGAAACTCTCCATCCATGTTTCTAGTTAAACTTGGAGAAGTTTTATCTTTTTGAGATATGCCTTTTCTATAAAAATGAGTGTGCTTATAAGCTGCTGTGGGATCAGAAACTTTTTCTCTTGCAAGATATGTGGAACATGTGCTTTGTAGTTCTGATGTTCTGTTCCAGGCATGGTATGTCAAACAATGTGACAGTTTCAGGCTTTCTATCTTGCACTTTGAGAAGAAAATCTTTGTTGTTTTTCGTGTGTTGTTACACAGCTCTTCCTCCTGTATTTTGGGATCAGTGCTTTCATCCAAGATGTCTTTAACTGAGATGTAAAGGCTGAGATTTACTCTTAGCTTTGAGTTTTAGGTGCCTGCGTTGCTTTTGAGAAGGCCATGCACCTCAGAAATAGTACAGCTTGCAACTCACTTCTAGATGAGGAGTGAGGAGATAATCATGCTATAGAGTTGCTTGTTTACTCAGTGTTCCTTAGGCAGCCAATTAGACACCCAACCAACTAAAATTTGCCTGGCCCTAGCATCTCAGGCTGCTGCCTTGGATCTGGTCCAGTGCAGATCAGCCTCTTTCCCATCTGAGTGTTGTATCATCTTTTCATCTTACCTTTTTGTGGTGGGAGTTGGACTCTGTGCGTTCACGGGCTGGCTGCACAGTCTTGCTTGGTGAATGGAGGCATATTTCTTTTCCCCAAGGAAGTATTTTGATTACATCCATCTGCTTAAAGGAAGGAAGAAATGCAGTAAGATAATTTTGTGCCCTCCCCTACCATGGCTTGTTATGGGACTGCAGCATCTTACCCTGACTCTTGCTCTGTAGCTGTCAGCACTGAGCTATGTGGGTTTTGTTTGCTCCTTTAACCTAATTTGTACACCTGCTCTCTTTGTGCTTCTGGAGTGTCTGAGCATTGTTGGGCACGTTGCTGAAGATTTGGCACTGGAGTTCTTTTGCACTTCTGTGATCCTGTGTTCTTTGGGCCCTAAACACAAAGAGACAGGTTTTTCTCTTAACAGCAAGATCTCTGCTGTATTATAGCAAAGCTACAGCACCTCTCAGCCTGCTCTGTCAGATGATGCTGATACAATTGGGCAAGGTCACAAAGACACTGCTTTGCAAGCACTTGCACCCTTGTTAAAGAGTGGGAGCTGACACACATGCCTTCTGTCTTAACTGGTGCTGGGTGAAGGAATCATCTCAGAGTGCCTGTTTGCTTTGAGCATTTGGGGTAATCCTGTAGTTCCAGGAGCTTTGTGAAGCAGGGAAGAAGCTGGAGCAGGTAGCTCTAATGATGGAGCATTTGCAGACCAGCTTTCTTGTTTGGTGAGATCTCTTCATGTCTCTTGAAGAATCCTGCTAGAGTTTGGTTTTCCTGCATTAACCAAGCCTATCCAAAATCTCTGCCAGTAAGGCCTTGGATTTAGCTTATTGCATGTAGTAGGCTTCTCAGGCTGGGCATCTCATAAAGTAGGAGTAGTGCTTGCAATTGTGGTAGGAAATAGAGGCCCATCAGAGGAAATCAAGGGTGGATGCTGTGTAGCAGGTAGCTTCTCCTGCTTCCTGCTTAGTCTGCAACCAGGGCTGAGTTTAAAGTACCCAAAAAAAACTTTGTTCTTGCAGAATTTCTCGTGACTTAGAAGAAGAATTTCTGCAGTTCTAATAATGAAAGGTCCAGAGCCTTTCTCAGAGGACTCTAAAAGCTTTGCTTGTGGCTTTTCATTCATCAGCCACTTTAACTGCACTCTGCATCTAAAGAAATGCTTCTCTCTGGTACAGGTGGGTATCTGTATGCAACCATCTCTTGAGGTAGTTTCCCTTAATCTTAAATATTGGTGATTTTGGCTGACCTTACTCAGTCCAGTCACTGTATTCGAGGAGGAATAGCTTGTTTGGCTGCCCAACCATTAGGGCCCTTTTCCTCTGGCAGGGTCAGTCAGCTGTCTTTGAACAGGCACCACTGTGCCCGACAGGACTGTTGCAGCACCTGCTTAACACGTAGCTGTTGTGCTGAGGCCAGACTGAGTTTTGTAATACTCTCATTTGTCGAAGGATGGGTGTGTGATGTCCCAGCCTATGCTTGTGCAGGCTGGGCATGCACATTACACATTCAAGTTCAGGATGGTGACCTTGGAAAACGTTCTGCAAACCAGCAGACTCATTTTTCCAGTTCATGGTAGTTTGACATTATTAACCCAGCCAAGAGGAAATACTGGAGGCTTTATTCAGGGCTTTTCTTGAATAGTGTCTCTCTGCAATTGGAGGGCTGCTCTGTATGCTTATTTTGTTCCCCTTTAAGTAAGTTCCCTCCTGGTCCTTCCTCAGTTGTGTTCTCTCTTAGCCAAGGATTTAGTTTCCTGGTGTGCTTCCTGAAACCTTATATTTGTAGGGCCAAGTTGGTAGTTCATGTTATTGCTAGTAGCACTCCAGTCTTCTCTTCTTATTTCTGCCTCCTAGGAAGTCTTTCATGCTCTTTGTGCTCGAGGGTAATGCAGAACTTATCAAAGGGCACATTTGGGTCTGTCTTAAGCCTCTTAAAAATCAGAAGGATTGAGTGAAGTTGGTACATCCTACTTGTTTGAGTGACTGCATGCTGCTTTCCTGTGTTGAGTTTCGGTGTCAGCCACGTTCTTGCCTAGAGCTCCATCAGAACTCTTAAAAACCCAAACTGTTTGCAAGTTTGCTACTTGGAGGCATGGGTGGTTAGCATGTGAATGTGGTCAAACTGAAAAAAAAGGGATCACTCCTCACTGGCTGGTGTTTCTCAGTGTATGTACCTTGCCACTTCTAACTCCACCTTTTTTTCTTCTCAATGTATGTGCTTTTGCTGTTCTGTCTGGCTCATGGCAAAGATGTTGCCAGTTGCTGTTCTGATTCTCTTCAGTTGCTAACATCAAGGGGAAAAAAAAATCAAACAGAAAAGGTAGAGATGAGAAATTTAGGTCTTGAATGCAAGTTCTTGGTCAATCTGTTCCTATTAATAACCACTTTGAGGAAAAGCATGTTTGGATTTATATGGTAAGCCCTGTGTGTTAGATCATATGCTCTTTTATTATTATGCAGAGCAGAGCTTTCTGCTTTCCTCATGTGAACTTCCAGCTTTCAGATGAAGTAAAGCTCTTGAGGTCGTGCAATTAGACAAGAAAAAGATACTAATTAATGACTATAGTGGCATACCTACTTTTAAAGCACCATGACATGAAGTAACTGTTATGATCCACCCAGCTGAGTAGTGTTGAGTTGCAAAAGCTCTCTGTACAGTACTGCTAAAATCTAATGCTTCATAACGTTGGATTTGTGTTTTGTGAGTTCAGTAATGCAATGACTGTTTTTCATTTTTCATTACAGAGCCTTCCCTTCCAAAAAATACAACACAGCATCACAGCACAAGACCACCAACCTACACCTGACAGCTGTATACTCAGTATGGTAGTGGGACAGCTTAAGGTAAACTCTTTCCATTCAGCAGTAACAAATGCTTATATCTTGGGTTTTTTGCGGGATACTAAATCATCCAAGTTCTGAAAACAAAATACTCTCTCCAATGGGGAAGGAATTCTGGTAAGGTTGCACTGGGATGTCATTCTGCTGTTCAAGTTTATCAAGAAAGTACTTCAGAAGGCCTGCAGTAGGTAAAATCACCTGTAATTTGGCAGTCATTGGCTCACATCCAGCAAGATGCTGAGATTCTACTACATTATGCACACAGGTATCACAGGGGCTCAAGAAGCATCAATTATTTTGTTTATTCCGCTGTAAGATTTTAGTTGCACTCAGAAGCATCGCTGCGCTGTTCCTGGACAACAGAAGCATCTCTAATAGAATATTCTATAACGCATTTAGCTGTGGTAGTATACATCTTTTATTATTTGACAACTCTTCAGTAAGACCACGCTTTTTTGCTCTCTTAAAGTGCAAATCCGTAATCCTGGTGTTAACCTTGGTAGGCAGAAGCAATGGGAATGTTCCCTCAGAGTTCACACACTTCTTGCTGAAAGAATTTCTTGTGAAGAAAAGCCAGAATAGTTTTCAGCTGTAGTATGGTTACCCTGCTGTTTAAGTTGCAGTACTGAGCTGCATGAGCTTGCTCAATCTCATCTTCTTTTGAAGAAATGTCTGCAGCCCTGGTGTGTTATGATGCAAGTTAATGATACTACTTAATGAAGGAGGTTGTCTTAGAATCTGCAAAAATACCTTGTATTTAAGAACTTGCACTCAGTGGACAATGTTTTATTTTAAAAGTGTGAAATCACCATAGTTATAATTATCAGAACAAGATTTGCTGGAGTTTGGTCCAGCCAAGCTGTCAAATCAGGACTCCAAAGCCATGCAACCTTTAGAGTTGCTTTGGGCCCTGTTTCTCTTAAAATAGCTATTTAGGCTTCCTTGTCCTATTACCTTTAAATGGTACTTCTGTTAACCTTCAGACTTCAACAGAGTGTACTGTTAAGCAAGTCTAGGACTGAAAGCTTAAATCTGTTTGCCTAGCAAACATTTTTTTGGGCATCCACTTCTAAGCCTAACACAGATGGCTTTGGCTCTCCTTAAAGGTGCTCTTACTTCCTAGCTGTGAGTTGGGTTCCAGCTTTCTTGTTGCTCCCCCCTGCTTGCCCATACTCGATTGAGGAAAGAACTGTGCATGCTCCCAGAAAGCACTGCATTGCAGGGCAGCTGTGAGGTCAGACATGCTGAGCTCACCTGATGTCTGATGCCTGGGTGTGCACAAAACTCAGTGATGTAACCAAGGCTCCTTTTAGGTCAGTGTCTTGGGCCACTCACAGCTGCCTCTGGTTGTGCACTGTCATGTTTTCAAGCTTACTGTGTAATCACCAAGTGGATCAGAGCTGATATGAAAATGTGTGGTTTAATGCTCAGAGATGCTGTTCCTCACTGAGGGAAGTGTTCAGCAAGACCACTGTGATCCTCAACTACAGATGGGCAGATACTCAGCAAGTCTGTAACGTGATGCATATAGTAACCACTCTTGTCAGTACATGAAGCTGTTTGTCATACTTAGCAAATGCTTTTTCTTGTGCATGCATGCTAGCAATCGCTTTAGTACACCTTAGTGCTGTTGTAGATAAGGTGACTGAGCAGCAGGGCTCGGTAAGTAACTTAGAGCTGGTGAGTAACTCAACCTGTCTGTAGTTTGTATTGAACAGGGGATGCTGTAGACAAAAACACAGAGCTGCTCACTTACCTTTACTGAAAAGTTACCTTAATGGTGTGGCTGTTCTGCACCAGAGAAAAGACATTAAGGACGGTTAGTACCTGGATTTGAAGGGAAAAAAAACATCTCTTCAGTTTTCCTGTTCACACAACTCAACCAAATCCTTGAAAGCTCAATGCATACACTTTTGAATTCTCTATTTGCAAAACCTGCGTTGTTTTATGTAGTGAAGGATCTTGCAGGAAAGTAACTGGGCTGAAGGACCTGCAGCATGCTTTTTCTGAGCGGTCCTTCTTGGTGTGATGCTTTGGTGGGTTTTCAGAGGCCACAGCTGATTGAATGGCTAATCTGAGAAGTTCAGTGAAGACTCACTGCAAGGGAGCTGGGCACGTCAGCTTAAGCCATTGTATTTTCATCTTGTTTGGTTTTAGGGGGAAAAACTTCAAAATGAATGAAAAGTAAAACCTTGTTCTTCCTTCATACATTGTGGAGTGAGCTGCTACCAAATTGTTATAAAGCCTTGGCTCTCCTAGCAAGAATGGTTCTGAAGAATTAATCAGGCCAAAGTCCACTTGTCAAACTCTGCTTCCTTTACCACAGCATTATGCCTTGAGAAAACGTGCATTATTATGCTTTAAATCTCTTGGCCTTTCACTTTGGAGTGGGGTTTAACTGTGGTCAGTTGCAACCACAACTGCACCGTGTCAGTCAGGCTTGAGTCTGCCTCTGTGCTGCTCCAGTCTGCAGCCTTGCATGCTGATATTGGTATGACCTGTAAACATAGAATATCTTCTGGAGCAGTGTGAACTGAAGGGGACTGGACACAACAGCTTCTAGGAGAAGACATTAGAGTGTGACAGAGTGCATCTGAGTGGGGTGAATGATGCCTGTAGTGAGGGTCAGACTCTGGCAGAAAAAACACAGAGCTTTTATCAGAAAGCATATTATCAAGTGAGCATGCAAGATTCTCTCTAGTTGATGCTGAGATGGGCAGTAATGTTTTCAAACCTGTGGATGGGTAATAAATGTGCCTCCACCTATTTCAGTTCTGCTCTCATAGCTTTTTATTGCTGTTCATTACGCATGCTTGCTTTAACTATTAAGATTGAGCATCAGTTTAAGCCTTCAGGAGTAAGTTTCTTTTGTTGTGATGCTAGTTCTGTGTTCCTCCAGCATGTTACCCAGTATTTCCAGTGTGCTTCACCTAGTAATATATTTCTCCTGTCATGCTTAGGCAGATGATGACCAGGTTCTAGGCTTCCAACAAACGTTTTTGTTGAAAAATATTCAAGGTGCCTGGGTGTGCACCAATGAAGTCTTCAGGCTAGCCCTCCACAACGTGTAACCTCTGCCTTACCTCTGCTCCCTGCAGTCCTCACTGTCCTGGTTGAGTAAGGAGTGCCTTCTTCTGGCTCTCTGTCAGCTGAGCTCGTGGTGGCTGAGAAGCATGGCTGTGGCTTGCACATTCTCAGAGCAGTGTGGAAGATCTGCAGCTCTGAGTGTGAATTTTGAAGTGTTACGGAATTAATGTGAATAACTAACTATTATGCAGTGCCCCTTTTTCTCGAAAGGGAAAGGAAATTGGTAACCCAAATCACTGGATGGTTTTGCAGTGCATGTTGGCTACTTCAAAGCATTGCTGGAAGCCTGTTAAATGAGGTCTAACATCTGAAAAAATCTGTTCTCTAGTTCCTAGTCTCTCCTTTGAAACAAAGGTAGCTGCAAGTATGCACTTCAGTTAATACTTTCTGTGGGGTGCTGATGAAAGGAGACTAAAATTCTTTCTTTCCAGATGAGATTTTTTATTTATTTATTCTTTTTTTTGGACTAGTGAAAATATTCTTTGGCAGCTGCACTTGAATGACAAGGTAGTGTAGCATCTAACACTGTGATGTGACTCAGGATTTCCTGCAGTTTGCAAGCTTCAAGATCAGCAGGGATGTAGGAACTACTGGAAGAGGTCGAAAAGCTGCCAAGATCAACAGAGAGTTTGAGCCTGGAGAGGAGGTGACTGAGAGCTGTGTACCTGCTGTGTAGATGTAAGGTAGTGTGGTACTTCTGCTGATGACTGGAAGTTCAGTATCTCCACTGACCTGAAGCAAACTCTTGGTGGTGCCAGGCAATGTAACAAAGGACAGTGATTGCAAACCAAAGCTTGGGAGGTTCAGACTTGACACAAGGGGCAACATACCAGAAGGATTAGAACCCTGAGAAATGTTGCCTGGACACATTGTGAAATGCTCGTGCATGGAGGGTGCTGCTGGACGAAGCTGGGTCTGGTGCAGCGCTGCTGGTTGTCCTGCTGCAAGTCTGAGGCTGCACTGGAAATCAGAGGATCCTTCCAGTCTGATTCTCTGACATACTCAAGGATGTCATTAAAGTGTTGAAGCTATAGGGAATAAAATAATAGGAAAAACAAAACCCACGTATTTAAAGTGTGTGCTCACATCTGAAATGCAAATTTTGAGTAGGACACAGCTGAATTTGGAGGGGAAAGTAAGGATAAAATGTTTCAGTGAGGTTACTTGAGCTGTGATTCAGATCTCACATAAGTTGGGCTTGGATTAGTGTGTGCCTTGTGGAGCATCTCAAGTATCTTGGCTGTGGGTCTTGGCTATTAACAGCACGTATTCAGAATTTTAAGAACAGACTGACTATAAATCATTTCATTTAATCTGGATGTAGTTGCAGGTTTTCCTTGTTCTTAGAGAATATTGCTCCCCTAGTCTATGAAGACATGACATTTAAATGAATAAAGAAAACAACAGTATGTGACCTTATTGTGGGAATTAGCAACGTGCAGAAGAGCAGCTGTTTAAGGAAGAACTCTTTATCTTTTTTCACATGTCCAGTCCTGAATTACATAGAATAATGTAGAAGAATATGAAGAACTTCCCCTCAAGCCAAAGTGCTGCCAGCTGGGGTGTAGCTGTGCTTACCACATGTGGAGAAAACCTGCTGTACACCAGGCTGTTAGTGTTCTGTTTTTGTAGAGGGACACTCATGTCAGTAATGAATAAGCTCAGATTTGGTGAGCACTACGTCAGCATCTTCTGGTAGGTGCCTTGGTGACTTCAGAGGAGACCAGAGGGCAACTGCGAGTATGCAAAATGCTTACTAATAGCTGTAATTAATGCTTGGTCAAGCTGGTAAGATTCTGCCTGGTGGTTTAAATGAAGCCATTAGAGGGGAGCTGAAATGAACCTGAACTCGATTCTGGCTTGGTCAAAAAAGGCTACATTAATAAAGTGCTATCAAATACAAGGTTGCATTTCAAACTTTGAAGTGCTCCACTTTCTTAAAGATTCCAGCATGTGCAGTGTAAAATGAGTAGCAAGGAGTAGCAAGACCTTACTGGGATTTAAGCATCATGTCTGGTACCTGGGAAAAGCCAGAGATGACGCTGCACTCCCAGACTTCAGCACACGGGGCGCCTCCTCTGGATGGACATGCAAGCATCTTTCTAGATAGACATAATGATGGTAATTCCCCTGAAATAATTGCTGTGACTGCTGTCATATATGCTAATGAACGAGGTGGACAGCCAGTCTAATTCAGCACAATTGCTGTGTTTGCTTTGTGTTAATTACTGTGGAGCCTCTGCCCAGTGTGAAAGAAGGCTTATATCAGCACGACAGAAAGCTGCTCAGTTCATCCTGCTGTTGAACTGTGGCTTTATTAGCACTTGTCTTGATGATTTTTCTTTCATTATTTCAGCTTGGACTCACTGATACTTCTGCTGCCTGTAGGGCACCAGATTCCTCACTCACTTTGTGATTTTTCTGGTAGTAGTTTATCATCCCCATCTCCCACTTGATCACTTTTTTTCTTTCTTTTTTTTTTTTTTGCAAGCTAGGCTCATTCTCAGTTTACTTTCTTCAGTAGCAAGCTTGGTAGCTTACCCTTCCCTGGCCTTCCCTTATTCTACCTTTTCTCTTTTTTTTAACGTAACAAATGCATGCAGGATTTGGTATGTGGGTGCTCTGTGTGCTTGTGTTTGCATAATTATGGGCTGTGGTCTCTGTTCCTTTCCTAATAACTGCTGACACTTTTGTCGTGATAGCTGGTGAGCTCTGAGCTGCTGTTTCCAAGCAGTTACAGAATCATAGCATATTCTGAGCTGGAAGAGACACTGAAGGATCAAATGTGACTCCTGGCTCAACATAGGATCACCTGAAAACCAATTTCGGTTTGTCACTCACTTTCCGAGGCATAGCAGCTAATCTAGCACCCTTTTTGGTTTTGTTCCCTGGATGTACTTGAAAATACATCCCACATGGATATATTTCCTGACACTGCATATCACGTACTATTTTTTTGCTAGTTGTTGCTATGAAATCCCTGCAGTTGGTTTTAGATTTGAATTTTCTTACTGTGCTTCAGTCCCACACTCCTATCCTATCCTATCCACACTGATGCTATGAGTGCTGTGGCAGGCTTCCTGCTCTGTGATGTGGTTGCTGTTCTTAGCAAGCTGCTCCTCAGAGTTGTCTTTATTCCTCAGTCAGTTTTTCATCTACATACGTTTTACATTTTTAAAAAGATGTTTATAGACACCAGTTCTCTTTCTTTAGTCTTTTCATTTGCTTTTCTTGCTAGACAGCTAGACCACTGAGAGTCAACATTCAGCATTTTGACAGTTTGTTTCATGTGCTCCTCTGGCTGCTGCTTTTCCAATACTTTCTTTTCATGCTTTTTCCCCCTTCTCATTCTGGAAGCTTAAAATCCTCCAAAAAGGCTGACTTGAATACAGCATGGTCAGTGTAAGGGAATTGTTTTGTTACTAGATCCTATGGATTGTTCAGACTAAATCCTGTAGTGATTTCCACTTCATACTGAGGCTGTATAGTGTCTCTGAGACTGGTAAGCATTCGATTGGAGAACTAGCCTCCCTATAGTCCTATTCAATTCAGTACTGTTGATACTCCTACTTCTGTAGTCCCTCATTCCTGTAAGCACAGAGCTGAATTGGCAAAGGCAGAAGGTAAGGCACCATTGGAAAGATTCTCTGTGCTTTTCAACACCTCCTTGCAGCTACAGCTACCATTTCAGAGTTGGTCCTGGAAATGGCAGCAGGAAGCATTGTATTGCTGGGCAGCTGTACCTGCTCTGGGAAACGTTTCAAAAGCTGAGATTGTTACACAGAGAATTCAGGCAGCACTGTTGCTGTTGGCTTCTAGAGAAAATCTCTTCTGAGGTCCGATCCAAACTACAGCAGTTACAACCTAATTTGAAAACCTGTCTTCTTATACTTGGTTCCTTGGGCAAGGCCCAAAGAAAGTCTGTGGTTCCACATGGTGAGGCAGGCATGCTTCCACTGGTGTTGTGAAGTTTCTGGAATGAGGTGTCTGTAATTATTCCAGAAAACTCTAAAGCATCGCAGGATTTCTGTCGTTGGGCCCTAAGTTTGTGTTTGCAAGCAACTTGGAAAGGGACCCCTGGTTGTGTGAGTGTCTCGAGGTATTAGTTACCTTACAGCATGCAGTGTCACTGTTAGCACTAGCTTTTTATGTTTTCTTACTGTGTTGGAATGCATTTCTCAAGACAGAGCTTTTTGAACACTTTCCCTTTCTTTCTGCAGGCTGATGAAGATCCTATCATGGGATTCCACCAGATATTTCTATTAAAGAACATCAACGATGCCTGGGTTTGCACCAATGACATGTTCAGGCTAGCATTGCACAACTTTGGCTGAGCTGGCGACCCCGAGGCACCTGTTCTTCTTTTTTTTCTCCTCTCCTCTTACTGATACTATTCACACTCACAGAACATTCCAAATATCATACACAAACCTGCAGCACTGCAGAGCGTGAGCAAGCAAGAGCTGTGACCTGCCCTTCTGCTGAGTTTACATTGTCACTAGATGAGTTCCTTGTGCATGATGTTTGGAAGTTAGTTAGCTGCATTTGACAAGAGAAATTTGTGTTGTACCAGCATGCCTCGGAAAGAATTTAAAATGCAAAAGGTTGTTGTTTATGTACTGACAAGATGCTCTATAACCCAAAGAATTGAAAGAACAGCAGCCTGTACAGCCCAGATACCAATTTGTTCAGACGTTTCAATGCTACATTACACAATAAAAACATACGATTTTTTCTTAACAGTTTAAATAGTTTTAATGAGTTGGATATGAGTTTGGTTTGGGTGCTTGTCTGCCGGGGGGGAAATGTTTGTGAACCTGGATCTCAAACTGAAAAAGTGCTTGATGGTTTTCCCAGCAAAGCCTAGTAAAACAGCATCTTCCTTCTCGGCAGCTCTTAGAAGCTTCCAGCTCAACTTTTAACACTCCTTGATAAGTTAGATCTCAGCCAGATTATTTTCCACTGCAAAACCTTGAAATAATTTGCAAGGCTGACAGCTGTGTAGCATGAAGTTAATCTTTGTGCTGCCTCTTGTGTTAACTCTCAAAGCTAAAGAAGCTGGCTGTGTTTTCTTCACACGGGATGATACCCACCTCCAGCTCAGAGGTTCCTGGAAAGAAGGGATGCCATTCAGAGGGATCTCAGCAGCCTTGAAAAGTGGGCCTGGGTGAACCTAATGAGGTTCAACACAGCAAAGTGCAAGGTTCTGCACTTGGGCCGGAGGAATCCCAGGCATCCATGCAGACTGGAAGGAGCTCCTTGAGAGCAGCCCTGCGGAGAAGGACCTGGGGATCCTGATGAATGAAAAGCTTAACATGAGCCAGCAGAAAGCAAATGGAATCCTGGGCTCCATCAGCAGAGGGGTGGCCAGCAGGGACAGGGAGGCGATTGTCCCTCTCTACTCTGCCCTTGTGAGGCCCCATCTGCAGCACTGTGTGCAGGTCTGGAGCCCCCAGTGCAAGAAAGACAGGGAGCTGTTGGAGAGAATCCAGAGGAGGGCAAAAAGATTATCAGGGGGCTGGAGCACCTCCTGTACAAAGACAGGCTGAGGGAGCTGGGCTTGTTCAGCCTGGAGAAGAGAAGGGTGGTGGGAAAATTAGGGGGTGATCTAATTGCAGCCTTTTAATACCTAAAGGGAGCCTACAGACAGAAGGGGAATCAACTCTTTGAAAGGGCGGATAACAGAAGAACAAGGGGAAATGGTTTGAAGTTGAGGGAGGGAAGATTGAGGTTGGATGTCAGGGGGAAGTTCTTTGCTATGAGAGTGGTGAGGTGCTGGAACAGCTGCCCAGAGAGGCTGTGATGCCCCGTCCATCCCTGGAGGTGTTCAAGGCCAGGTTGGATGGGGCCCTGGGCAGCCTGGGCTGCTGTGAAATGTGGAGGTTGGTGGCCCTGCATGTGGCAGGGGGTTGGAGCTTCGTGATCCTCAAGGTCCCTTCCAACCCTGGCCATTCTGTGACTCAGGTCCATCCCATAGTGCCCTTCAGTTTGTACCCGGCTCTGAAGACCTGGCTGGATGCGCTGCGTTTCAGTTCTAACGTTCCATACACAACCAGAGCTGGCTGATAGTATTACAGCGTGGTTGGCTGTCGTGTCTCTGTCCCCCTGGAGGTGGCGGCATTTCCCTCCTGGAGGAATTGAATAAATTGATCCTTCCAGCATCTGAGATGGCACACGTGAGCAGAATCACAGCTCCTTTACCTGCAGACCTCGCTAAGCCATCCGACCAACATTTCCGAGGGCTTCATTAAGGCTGGAAAACATCTCTCAGATCCCCACCCCTACCGTGCCCACGTCCTTCAGTGCCGCATCCCCACGGCTCTGGGACACCTCCATGGATGGGGACTCCCCACCTCCATGGCCTCACCGCTCTGCGGGAGAAGCAATCGCTCCTAACGCCCAACGCGAGCTCGGCGTGAGGCTGGAGCGGAGGATATCGCACAGACCCGGCCTCGGAGCGGTTCTGCCCTCACAGAAGCTGCCCGGCCGGGGCGGTGCCGATGTTTTTCGCCCCGCCCTCCTCGCGCCCGGAACCCGTTGAACCGGCGGATGTTTCCCTTCAGAGCGTCTCCAACAGCGGACCGGAGGCGGAAGCGTGGGCGGCGGGTCGGGACGGTGCGGCGGGGCGGGCGGGAAGCGGGCCGGGCCCTATGGCCTCCTCCAACAGCATCGACATCGAGGACGCCACGCAGCACCTGCGGGATATCCTCAAGCTGGACCGGCCGGGAGGTGAGAGGCGGCGCGGGGCCCGGCTGTGGGCTCGGCCCGGGCGGGGTGAGCGCGGCCCGAGGCCCCGCGGGTGGGGCTCCGCTCGGCCCGTGTTCTCGTAGCCCGGGGCTGGGTTGGGGGTACGGAGCTGAAGTAGGCGGTGCCGGGGCTGCGCCTCAGTGCTGTGCTGAGAGCTGGGCCCAAAGCTGCGAGAAAGACGGGGAGGCTCTGGAGCGTGTCCAGAAAAGGGAGCGGAGCTGTGAGGGGTCTGAGTGCAGCCCTGTGGGAGCGGCTGAGGGAACGGCGGGGTGCAGTGTGGAGAAGGGGAGCTCGTAGAGCTGCAGCCCTGACAGGAGGATGTGGGGAGGGGTTCAGCCTCTGCCTCTGGGTAACAGCGAGAGGGGGAGTGATGGCCTCGTGTCCGGGTCGGATGTTGGGATTAACTCATTTTGTGACACAGCTGCCTAGGGAGGTGAGGGAGTCCCCGTCCCTGGAGGTGTCCCAGAGTTGTGGGGATGTGGCACTGAGGGATGCAGGCAGTGGGCACAGTGGAGCTGGGGATCTGAGAGCTCTTTTTCAACCTCGATGATCCTGTGACTGAGCTCCAGAGCGGCCACCACTCATGCTGCCTTTGCGCAGCCGCAAAGCCCAGAGGTTGGTGTGGGGTGAGGTGGGACTGTGATAGAGCAAATCTACAGAAAGGCAGCTTCGTAGAACAGCTGGCTTGGAAGGGACCTGAAAGCTTCCCGTAGCCCAGGTGTCCAAAACCCCATCCACGGCCCTGAGCACCACCAGCAATGGAGCACCCACAGCAGCAGCAGTACCAGGGTCTCACCTCTCTCTGAATAAATAACTTGTTCCTAACATCTAACCTACATTTTTCCTCTTTTAGTTTGAAACCATTCATTCTCCCTTGTCCTGCAACTATCAGACTATGTAAGAAGTCACTTCTGTCTTTTTTTATGAATTCCTTTTACATGCAGGAAGGATGCATTGAAGTCTCCCCAGAGCCTTCTCCAGTATGAACAAGCACAGCTTCCTTTCCCCGTATTCATAGGAGAGGTGCTGCAGCCCTATGAGAGTCTTCATGGTCTCTGCTCCTGCTCCAGCAGCTCCACATCCTTCTTGAGCTGTGCTGGGGGCCCCAGGCTTGGACACAGTAATCCACATGGGACCTCATGAGGGCAGAGCAAAGGCAAACAATCTCCCCGTCATCCAGTTTCATTATTAGCCGTAGAAAGCTTCCAATTGTTTGAAGTTTCTCTTGTTGCTGGAACACGTAGGTGATCCAAAATTGTATTTCTTATACTATAAAAAAATACATTTTTCCTTTCCAAAAGCTCTCTGCTCCAAAAGGAGAACTCAGTGTGGTGATGGGGAACTTGCTATCACTTCCTTTACTTCCACTTTCTGGTTCTTTTTGAGTTTCACTTACACATTTTGATGTCATGTGGAGTGTAGCTGCTTTCCAAGGCTGTTACCACAATGAAGTTTTGCCATGCTAGCTGTAGGCAGCTCTGAGCAGTCTCTTCTGACACACATTTCTCCCAGTTTTGGTGCTGACAATTGTTTTTGTTCACGTACCTGCTGAACACCGAGTCTCTTCCCTTTTCTTGTGCCTTCAGGGTTGTGCTGGCCTGGCTCCCACTTAGGGCAGGGCAAAGGGCTAAGCACATTCCTCAGCTTCAGTGTCCCACTGTGGTGCCCATCAGCCTCTGGGGAGTGTTTCCTTCTTCCCTTTCTCCAGAGCTGATGTCACCACTCTGCTGTCCATAAACACTGAAGTGAGCCGTCCCTGTTGCTGCAAATAGAGCAGAACATGTATCATCTTTCTCTGTTGGCCTGGATGCTTTTCCGTAGTGATTACTTTCTTGCTTTTGGCTGCAAAAGATAAACTGCAGCTGATGAAAGCTTATTGCACCTGCCAGTGTGCTGTAACAGTCTTCATCTGCAACAGGAAGCACAGCATGGGTGTGCTGGCTTGTTACAGAGCTGTGTTCTGTGACCTCATGCTGCGTGGCTGTGCTGCTGCCCTATTCACAGGACAGGTAAACTGAGATGTGCCCAGGCATCTCAATGCTGGGATGCCCCGGAGCTGCATGGGCTTGCTGTATCCATAGCATAGTTGTTGATTTATTGACCTTGTTCTTCATCAGCAGGCAAGTTTTAAATATTCTTCTAGCAAGTAATAGCTGCAGTTATGTCTGTAGGCATCAGTGCTCGTGCTGATGCATTAACGCCGTTCAGGCTGTTTGATAGTAGGAAGCTTGCCTTGCTTTCCAGGGAGCCACCTCCTGCCCCTGCTTTAGGTGTGTGATGTGTGGCAGCAGCAGTGGGGCTCAGCTGCTGTCTCACAGGAGCTTTGCAGCACTCGTTACCTGGCAACAGCACGTGGGATTTCAGTCTTTCAGCATGAATATTTCCAGGACAGGTGGCTTTGACTTCTGTGCAATTGCATGTAGGCACTGGTAGAGTGAGCTTGCTCTCCTGTGAGGATGGTCAGCTATTTAGGGGACATGGAGGCCGCCAGGCAGCCTGCCCTTGGCCAAAGGTATGAAGGCAGGACACATGCACCCCTGAAAGCAGAGGTGATGCTCTGAATAAGTGGTTGCTTTGTCCTAAACTCGAGTGCTGTGAGCTTCCATGTGCTGAGTAAACCAAGGGACAGCTGTGGGAATCCCATGGGCACAGCTGCGTGGTTTTGTAGCTCAGTTGCTTGAACAGCTCTGGCCTTTGAGGTCACATCTTAGAGAATGGTTTGGGAAAGCATTACTGCCAGCCAAGCCCAAGTGCTGTATGTGCTGCTGTATGTACTTCTGGACTGCAGAGATCTCTGAAGAGTGAAAACGCACTGGATTTTGAAATAACATATCAAGAACCCTTTGGCATGGAACGTAAATATGAGATTCAGTAAATCTGAATTGTTGTCTTAGCCTTTCTGATCCAAGAACGTTACTTCCTTGAACCTCATAAACTCCTCATTCCCGTTTATTGGTCTCTGGTCTGCTGGGATTCCTCACGTAAGACAAGCACTGTGACTTCTACCTTCTATAGAAGTTCCTTAGGTGGGAGGTCTTCCTTTTCCCAGCCGACTCAGTACATTCTACCTGATAGATCAGTAGAATCTGACTGCAAACGCATGGAGGGAGTGTATTTCATGCAGCACCATTTCTTTTAGATGGATCTTGTGCATGGTTGGTTGTTCTTCTTCCTAGGTTCAGTGAATGAGAACCAGAGACCGTCAAGTTCCTATAACGGAGACCTGAATGGGCTGCTGGTGCCCGATCCCCTGGTGGCTGCAGATGGACCTTCACTGGCCAAACCGGTGCACCGCAGCATTTCTCTGGGAGCTGTGCAGGAGAAGCAAGTCATGTAAGTGTTGAAGAAAGGCTGAGAGTGGGTAAGAAGCAGCTAAAAATTACTGGTGGTGGGCCAGGGTGAGAGTGCTGGGAATCTGAGCAGTTTTACATTGAGCTCAACTGACAGCTGTGAGTCAGTGCTGCTGGTCAGGGCTCTGGGGTGCTGATGCACTGAGCCTGACTGCTGCCCTGTGCAGGAGCTGAAGAACATCAGCAGGGCTGTTTAGAGAGGAGAGCAAAACTGGTTGCATACTGACACTTGAGTCAGGATGGAGGTAAATTAGCAAGGCTGCAGGGAAAGCTAGCATCTACATTTGCATGTAGAACTCCAGCTGGACTCTTGCAGGGACCTGTGTTACCTGAGAG
This sequence comes from Lagopus leucura, assembly GCF_019238085.1. Taxonomy (NCBI): domain Eukaryota; kingdom Metazoa; phylum Chordata; class Aves; order Galliformes; family Phasianidae; genus Lagopus; species Lagopus leucura. The sequence continues at coordinate 15,163,102 of NW_024962271.1, forward strand.
GTAACTTAAGCCAGTTTGCAGTAAAGACTGTGCACTTGTCAAAGTGTTTTTCTCTCCCCATTATTTAAAATAGAAAAGCTGCTCCTTGAGCTAGATGTCTGCCCAGCTCTGCTGAGCTCTGCATGTGCATTGGTGTATTTTGGACAGCATATGTGCTTTTACTGCTTACATGTAAACAAACGTGTGTAGAGCAGTGTAGATTTGCTCTTTGTCACAGGAGTAAATGCAAATCCAGAGCTGCTATCATATGTCAGTCTAGTGTAGAGCTTGGCTTCGTGCAATGACTCTTCCTAATGTCAGAATTCATGTAAATGTCTTTTATTTGGGTTTTCTCTTTGTAGTGTTGAGGGAAGGTTTTATGAGACCCATGAGCAGCATGCTCTGCTGATGCAGTTCAGCTGGTTGGCTTTGCTCTGTTTGCACCTTGTGTTGGACAGTAGTCAAGGCTGCTCTAACCAAATATGGGTCTGTGCTCAAGTCAAACAGGCTAATGGTCTGTGAGAAGCTGAACAAACCAAGCGTTTGGCTCTTCTCAAACTGACATACAGAGCAGGGAGACTTAAATGAAAGCAGTTTCTCTTCTCAGTCGTTCAGGTCAAACCTCTTAGATGCACAGATGCTCCTTCTGTGTTGCTGTTAACATTTTGAACAACAAATATGTGACCTCTGTGCTTTTCCTGTGGAGTCCAGTCTGATTTTTTTTTTTGCCCTTTGCTTTTCTTAAAAGCTGCCTTTCTGGTGATGACAGCTCCACTTGCATAGTTATATCAGCAAAGGATGTGGAAATAGTGGCCAGCAGTGATTCCAGCATCACCAGTAAGGCCAGAGGGAGCAACAAGGTAAGGAGCATGAGGGAGCATGATTCTGTCTATTCTTTTCAGTCACATCAGCTCAGTGCTTTGATGCTTTAAACAGAAATGCCTGTCTTCTTTCCTGTGTTGTAGGAGTTTGTCAGGGAGCTTAGCAAGGGGAAAAGAACTGAAGCAGTATCTTGTGATTGATTGCTACTGTTAGTCTAGAGTCTGGCCAAGTTGCTTCTCGTTCTCAGGAGGGATTCCATAATCTAAGCTGGGCTTTCCTGGGAAAGTGCCCTTCTTCCCTGAACAGATTTATTTTGATGATTGTTTCTGTGCTGGAAGTTCTTTTCTACAGAGGGAGGGTTGCTCTTGGCAGCTCCCTAGCCCCAGTCTTGCAGAGGGCTCCATCCAGCAGGTCAGGGCTGCAGAAGAACCACTGCACTGAGATACTGCTCAAATAAAACCAGAATTCTGTTTCTTGGAAAAAGCAAGTGCCAATGCAGCAAATAGTTGTTGTATTTCAAGAACTGGGAAGAAGCCAGATGCGGTGCCAGTAGGGAGATAAAGGCCTCTTGGCTGTAGCTGAAGGGCATGCACTTGTTCTGCACTATGACACATTTGGTGAGTCGCGTTCCTTCCTGCAGTGGAAGCAAATATTCATCAGCCTTCATAACTTTGAGTGTTCAGGACTTCAATACTTGGCATTCAATTTGCAGTTTTTCTTAGCAACTGCTGCTTCAAAGTTTGTTGTTAAGCATTAGAGGTCTTTACAAGAGGCAATTCTTTTTGGCAAATCTGTTCCAGGAAAAGTTTATTCTAGGCTCTTCTCATATATATATATTTTTTTTTTGAGCAGGTGAAAATACAGCCTGTTGCTAGATATGACTGGGAGCAGAAGTACTATTATGGCAATCTGATAGCTGTTTCAAACTCTTACCTGGCTTATGCCATTAGAGGTGAGGTACCTTCTTGTTTTTGCTGTTTTGCTCTGTGTATATTTACAATAGGCAAAGTTTGCATCAAAAGAAAGTAACAACAAGTGAAATGCTTTTTCAGTTCCTGACCAGTGTGGTGCAGCAGGAGTAAGAGTAAAACTTGGAGGTACAGGGGAGGAAAGGGATGGTGGTGTGGGGGAGTTTGCAATGAGAAGTTTTCTGAGGGTAGAAATAGGTTTCACTGGACAGTATGTAGATGTTCACAATGTTCATCTAATGAAATGTTTCTGTAGCAAACAAGCTTCTCTGTGCAGAAACAGCCCCGTGGTAATTTGAGTAGATGCTTGTGATGGATTTGCTTGCATAAATTTAGAGTTGAGCTTAAGGCTAAATTTAGAGGAGGCAAAGAGCAGTGCAAAGGCAGCATGTTTTGTAGGAGAGAGAAGCAGAACAATGCAGGTACAGTTAGTGAAATAGTCTTTCTGGAACAAATGAGCACTTACATCTACAAAGTCTGTTGGCTCCCATGGAACCACGCAGTGTTTGGGGCTCTTTGGTCTCTTTCTTCTTACTGTAGCCCCCATCCATTTGTCTGGCCTTCTACAAAACCTACAACTCCACTTCTGTGGGTTTTTTTCCCAGCTGAGGTTATCCTGCAGCAGCTGTTTTTGGGATGCCTTACCCTTTTTTTTGAAGTGTTAAAACTTGTTGGGCAGCTAGGTGGAATTAGAAACAACGTGGTCCCCATAAGACTGCCTGCATAATAACAACGTTTATCTGAAATAGGGAAGCTGAAAATCTTGGCTGGAGTATGCATACATTAAAGCATGCTCTTTTCAGTGCCTTTTCCAGGTGAATGATTATGCTTTTTGCATTCTCCTTATGGAAGGTGATTTGAGCTACCTGTCTCTCAGTGACTCCTTTTGTCCAGTTACTAAAAATGAAGTTGCAATTGAAGTTAATTTGCTGTCACTGGGGGTCGATCTGGAAGATGTGTTGGCTTTGTAATCACCTTGGGATAAAAATTCAGGCATTGCATTAAATGAAAACATCTTTCTAGAGAAAAAATGTGCTGAGAGTTGTGAGAAATGAACTTCTGTTGATTATCTCTTAGGTAGAGCAACTTAGGACTTGTGCTCAAGAAACACTGCAGGAAGATACGGGGAATTAAGCTGCCCCTTGCAAGGCAGGGGAAAATGCTTCTTGATGCTTCCATTTCCTCCTCCTGCACCAAAGCTGAAAAATGCAGGGAATATTTTTGCATGCATCCTGGGTGTTCAGGGTGTTTGATGAGGCAATGTCCACAGGTTTTCAGTGCAGTGCAGATTGAGGGCAGCTGATGGCAGGACGGGTGCTGGGAATGACAAACAGAGAGGCAGGGGAGCTGCACAGATACGTGGTGACTTTTCCCCTCTGTCTTTTCTGCAGCTGCCAGCAATGGCTCCGCTATGGTGCGAGTGTTGAGCGTCAGCACTGCGGAGCGGACCTTGCTGAAGGGATTCACAGGTGGTGTGGCAGACCTGGCTTTTGCTCATCTCAACTCCAACCAGCTGGCGTGCCTGGATGAGGCTGGCAACCTCTTTGTCTGGCGCCTGGCCATGGAGAAAGACAAAATCCAGTATCTTGTCAAAACAAGCTTCGGTGGTGGGGTAATGGTTAGATGTGAATGCGAGCTCAGAATTGCAGCACCTACTGTGGCCATCTAGTCCAACACCCCTGCAATGAACAGGGGCACCACAGCTCCATCAGGTTGCCCAGAGCCAGCTCCAACCTGGCCTTGAAAGCCTTCAGGGATGGAGCATCCACCACCTCTCTGGGCAACCTGTGCCAGTATCCACCAGAATATGTGTGTTAGGTTGCAGCTTCTTCATTTTAATTGTATCCACTCGTTCCAACTGGGTCTGATGTGTGTGGATGGATGAGAGCACTCAGCCTGGAGTGGTTTTCTGGCTCTCTGTGGTATCGTTGTTGCTGCAGTGGCAGCTGAAATAACTCAATCTGTCCATCAGCAGTTGTGTGGATAACACATTCAGATGGGGGTATGTGCTTTTTTGCTTATCCTGCTCCTGTCTGCAGCCTGCAAGAGAAAATTAACAGAATCTATTAGCTTTTGTAAGCTTAACTTCTACAGTGAAGAAAAGCTGGTTTGCCTTGCTGTTTCTTTCTTAAACCACAGTCCTTTTAATTGATTTATTTACATAGCAATGATTCAAAAAACGTGAGGTTTAGTAGTATTTACCAGAGGCCCAAATCTGAAAAGCCAAAAAACTATGTTTCTTAACTGTGGTGATCAGAGAGGAGATCTTGGTGAACATCAAACGACCTGATGGTACCCCTCTGAACACCTCTCGAAGAATCATCTGGTGTCCTTTCATCCCAGATGATAATGAAGAGAACAGTGAAGAGGGAAGTCAAACGTTGGCATTGCTGCACGAGGACAGGGTAAGGAAACATTGCTTTTGAAGATTATCTCGTGTTATTATGAGAGGGAAAGAATCTAATGGAGAAAAGAGCCTGTATAACTGGTTAGAGATGACAAGGGTTCTGTAGTCAGTTGTGTTGGGGATCCTCCCATAAGAAGATGCACGATTCCTCTCTTCTGAGGAGAGGTTGTGCTGATTTTTGAGGGGCTTGGAAGGAAGGAAGGAAGGAAGGAAGGAAGGAAGGAAGGAAGGAAGGAAGGAAGGAAGGAAGGAGAGTGCAAGTTTTGCTCAGCATCAAGTAGTGAACACCACTAGAAACAATGTGGGGGGTCAGGGGCATCATTCCCTTGTTCAGGCTTGGCCAGTAGGCAGGGGAAGATTTAGTAAGCAGCAACTGTAACTGCTGTGAGCAGTGCCAGGAAAGCATCTAGTGGCCAAGGTGGAGAGGGGAAGGGTTGTGTCACGTAGTTCCATGGGGCTGATATGTTGGGTAAAGACGTAAGAAATTCACAACAGTGTGAGAGCAACACCTGTAGAGGTAAACCTGTGTGTTATTTTCCAGGCAGAGGTCTGGGATTTGGACATTATCCGCTCAAACAACAGATCCTGGCCAGTGGAAGTGCCTAACATCAAAGAAGGCTTCATTGTAGTGAAAGGCCACAGCACGGTATGGCTCTGCTTCCTTTTCTTTACTACTGCCACATTCTGATTGCTACACATCATTTAGGCTGTCTTTGAGTTTTGCTGCCTCTGGAGCTGGAGTCCTTAAGGCAGTTTGCTGTAGAAAAGTTCCTTGTCCATCCACCCAGTCACCCCCAGCCTTCTGGTTATGTGATTAAGTGCACGTGTCACTGCTGAGTGACCTCTGCTTCACGAGCCAAGGTGCATTTATAGTCATTTGCTTTGAAAGTGGCTTTTGAAAAACTCACCTGTATTTCCAAGGGCCTGTTTGACATCCTGGGCTGTGTTTCAACTGCTTTCTTGGATATCACAGTAAAAGGAAAACCTAACAGTGCTATTTGTTGCTGGATGAGAAGGGGAAAACTGAGCCCAACATCATCTTTTATGATCCCCTCATGAGGGTAGCTGTTGTCTGTTAGGACAGTGGTCCGGGGCTACAGCTGAGCATCCAGGAGGTGATGTTGTGAATATGAAAGGAACAATTGGAAAGAATCCCATTTCACTTCCTGAAAGGGAAAATGACAAATTAATTATATCACCCAGGTAAAACAAAGTAATTCATGCTTGTGAAAAGCCAGAAAATCCCAAAACACAATGAGCTCTGTTCATAATGTGAGTGATGGTGGAAACAGTAGCAGAATAATCCGTATAATCCATGGTACTTAACTTGCTGTTTGGAAAAGTAGATTATTAGTTATGATTATTACTGAAAAGAGAAGTAAATTTTTCTCTGAAGTGTTGTGTAGTGAAGAAATCACTCTGATCTCTGGTTCTGTCAGTGTGTTAATCACATTCCTATTTGAAAAGGGCATTCTTTCTCCCTGAAGAGCTACAGAATTACTTTTCTTAATGGTTTTTTTTTTCTCTTTTTGGTTTAGTACCTGAGTGAGGGAGCACTTTCTCCGGATGGAACTGTATTGGCCACAGCAAGTCATGATGGTTTTGTCAAATTTTGGCAGATCTATATTGAGGGGCAAGATGAGCCAAGGTAACTGGAGAACTGGAAAATGAAGGAACTTAGAGCAGAGCTGCTTTTTCTCTGAGAATTTTCTCGTTGCAGGATTATATGGGATGATCACTCTCAGGACACAATAAAATACAGCGTGAATGTTTGTAAAGTGATCTGTTAGTGAGTGGTGATGTGGTGTCACGTGTGGGATATCACCACATATCGTGGTTTGGTGACCTTAGGAAAAAGCAAGAAGCCCTCTGTGAAATGCTGAATTCTGTGCTCTGCACAGGCTGTGCTCGTAGTCATCCTGTTACTCTCTTTGTTGCAGTGCAGAAGGCTGCTCTGGGCTATTTATCTCTTCTTTTATGTGTTGTGTCCTTGTAAAGATAAGCCAAAGGGCAACTTGTGTGCTCTTTGGTTGTTCTGGTCACCAGCAATGGCTGCAGTCTCTTATATGAGCAGCCAGACAGCTACAAGCTGGCAACACTTAGTGCCTGCTGACTAGGTGACTGGCTTAGTGCCTGCTCCCTTTGGACAGAGGTTAACATGTTCAGGGCCTACATTTTACCATCTTCATTCACCTTTCCATGCATGCTTGATGTTTTCTCTGATTCTTTCCTAGATGTCTTCATGAGTGGAAACCACATGATGGGAGGCCTCTTTCCTGCCTGCTCTTCTGTGACAACCACAAAAAACAAGATCCAGAGTAAGGCCCAGTCCTTTCCTTTGCGTATCAAAGTTCAGTAACATCTTCTAGTGCTGATGTTGGGGTGTTCCTTGTAGTTGTGATCTTTAGTTTTGTGTCTGGAGCAGGTCCTCTCTTCTTCATACTACGTTTTCTAGTGCTGGAGAAATAGAGAGGACAAAGCACAGCCTAAAGTTACCTTAATTCTAATGTCTTCCACAAAAGCAAGGACAGATCTAAATCAATGAGTCCTTTCAGGTTTGTGGTTTTGCCTGACCTGTTGTCTTTCAAATTCCTATTGCAGTTGTATACAACAAAAAAAGCTATTTTTGGTCTTTCTTCAGACACTTACAGATATATAGTTCTTGAGCTACAAGAGCTATACTGGTTTCCAAGGTAGATTAGAAACAGAGATTTTCTGGGAACATTCCTGTTGGGCAAAGCCACCTACGTGCTGCTTGTAAGGATAATTCAGTTAAATATCCTGCTGCAAGGGACCAGGTCTTCTCTAAGAGAACATGACTGTATTGTGCCTGCAGGGTTCCCTTCTGGAGGTTTCTCATCACAGGAGCAGATCAGAACAGAGAACTGAAGATGTGGTGCACTGTGTCTTGGACCTGCCTGCAGACCGTCCGGTAGGTGCCCATATGCTGACTCCCCTGGAGGGTTGGCTTTACTTTGAGCCATGACACCCTACCAGAGCTCTCAACTTCCAGCTCTCCTTACTTTGCAGAGATGATCTTTAATTTTAGTGGAGTCTGCTCTAGCCTCAGTTAGAACCTTTTTTTTGTCTGGTGTGACATATCTGTTGAAAGCCATCAGGGCTGTGGTAGGCTGTCAGGCTTTGGTATGGCAGCAGAGGAGGTCGATCCTTTTACAGACATTCATGTTACTGAGATCTGTTATCCTTGCTTTGGTCTGTAGAGTGTAGTTTTGATTTGATTTGCTGAGCCATGTAAGTCCAGAAGTTCAGATGCTGCTGCAGGCCTTCCTTTTGCTCAGCTTGTGCTGTTCCTTGATTTGACTCTTTTGCTCTTTTGTGGCTTCTGTGATCACATGCACTTGTAAGGCCACTTCTGAATTGTCTTAGAATGAGAATGTGATTTATAGCTGAGTGCTACTTCTTCCCATCTCATATTGCAGGAGATCCAATGCCTGAGAATTTGTGCACGTTCTTAAATCTGTATCTGTTGTCCTCCCATGAATGTAGCATAAGTTACCTAAGGACATAGAGTCATCTTCCATTTAAATGTTTGCAATTCATAACTTGATGCTATTCTATGATCCTCTTGCTGTCCTCTTAGTTGATGTCAGCACTGACTTTCAGCAGTGATGCTTCTTGTTTAGGGGGTGGTTGCACTATAATGTGACTGTGAACACCTTAAGATTCATTTTGACCAATGCACAGTAGTTGTGGTTGTACTCATACACCTTGTTTTCTGTGCCTTCTCTTGTCTTGTTTGTGGATCTAGATTTTCTCCTGACATCTTCAGCTCCATGAGTATTCTTCCCAGCCTGAAAGTCTGCCTGGATCTCTCCGCTGAGTATCTGATACTGAGCGATGTGCAGAGAAAAGTAGGTATTTCATTTTATTGCTGGCTGTGTGGGTAATGGTGGCAGTAGAAATGTTCTGTGTGACTGATTCTGCTGCCCAGGTCAAGGCTTTGCATGTTGATAACTGAAAATGCACAGAGGTTGGCCTCAGCTATTTCAGTATAAGATAACAGATGGTGACAATTTGGCTGATTAATCCGGAGGAGCCTGAAGGATTATTTCTTACCACAAAGTAAAGTTCTTATTTGGAGGAACTTGTCTGGCACAACAGGATTGAGTTCCTGATCAACTCTAACTCAGATAAGAGCGTGCTTATTGTGGTTGCCTGGCGTGGGTGTGCTCTTACAGATTTAAACATCCCAGGCCTTGTTCCTTGTGTTATTCCCGTGCTCCCAAATGTAGGTTCTAAGCTTTATGTCCACATGAGCATGCACGTGCTATGCTCTGAAAGCCCAGTGACATACTGTTTTTGCTTTTATTAGGTCTTGTATGTGATGGAGCTGATGCAGAACCAAGATGAGGGCAAAGCTTATTTCAGTTCCATCTCAGAGTTTCTCCTAACCCATCCAGTCCTAAGCTTTGGCATCCAGGCAGTGAGCCGCTGCCGGTTAAGGCACACTGAAGTGCTTCCAGCAGAAGAGGAAAATGACAACTTGAGTATAGGTAGGTGACAAAGAGGGTGTTTGGCTGCTCTGAGATCAGGTTGTCTGTCCTGACTGCTTCTGGCTTGCTCTCTTCTTTTACTCTGTATGAAAGGTGTGTTGTACAGCAAGAGTATTTCTGAGAAGCACCGTGCAGATGGTTGCAAACCTCTGGAGGTCTGCAGTCCAACCTGCTGCTTGAGGCTGAGTCAGCTCTGCCTTTACCCCATTCTTTGTGGGAGGCCTTGAAACGTGACTTTTCTGTCCGTGCTCTGGTGCCTTAAGGCTGCACGTCTTCAAAAGAAACTCCACCTGGGAAAACCAAGCTACAGATCATAGCCATTGCCTCTCATCGCACAGCAATGCCACTAGAGATGTTTCTGTTCTGTCAAATCATTACAGGTCTGTGCAGGTTTGAGTGCTCTCATTAAGATACCACATGAGCTGCTCAGTATCAGGGCAGTGTTGCTTTTGCAGTCGTATGGTTTCCTTGTCCCCAGCAGAACACAGGGGAAACCACTTCTGTCACTGTAGGGCTATGAGTCTCTCCAGCACAATTCCATACAGGCTCACAGCAGCAAAAGAATTTCTGAGAGCCATCAGGATATATTTCTGTGACTGCCTGTCTTGGTAAACTCTGTAATATCAGAGGTGTGAGCATGTGGTCTGAGAACCAATTGGTTGCTTCTGAATTGTACTGCCTGAGCTGTTTTGGGATATGAGGACAGTATACACTCTGAGTTGATGGTGAGATTCTTCTCCATCATGTATAGAAAGCATTTTCCCAAGCTACAAAGCTTCTCACAACAGAAATGAACAAGAAAGTCTCTTTTTGAGGAGAAGCTTCTGAGAGAGATACAAGATGTAGTAACAGCCAGAAGAACACAGTGCCTATGATAGTGAGTCCTTTGGGGGATTGTTCCTTGATTGCTGCCTCTCTTTGGCTGTTAGTTTGCTCCTGACCTTCTACTTTTTATCAGTAAAACCTGAAAAGATGCTTTGAATAATCATATTTCATGTTAGAGGGATTTCTGAGCTATCAGTACAATATACTTCCCTATGCCCATTCTACATAATTTTAGTTGAGTGATGTTGTCAGTATTAGCAGCATGTTACTCTAAAACACAGGAGAAAAAATGACTGATACTTTCAGCAAGTCAGGAGTAGAAGGGCTGAAGCTTCATGTCCCCCTGTTAGTGCTTAGATGATTAGGACAAATTGCCCAGCAGAGCCTAATTTAGCTTTTATTATGGGGAGTTATCCCTTCTACTCGGCGTTCATTCTTAGCAAGGAGAATGATTCATGCCTTGGCTGATTATTATTGGTGCTAGCTGGTGGGAGGTTTTTGCAGGGCTTCTCATAGCTGCAGTTACTCAAAGCCAGAGGGATGGGTCGTGACCTAGTCTGAACTTCTGTGGGATAGCATGTCTCTCTTAAAAGACACCCAAGCAGTCATGTCAACAGCCAGAGCAAATTCTTGGTAGCTCCAGACCTCATCTTCCTCGACTCTACCTGGTGGAAGATACTTCTTACTTCCCTCAGGCTTATTTGACTTGATCAGAGCGAATTTGATTGTTCTCACTTCAGAAAGTAAAAGGAACAAAAGTAAAAGTGATGTAGGCTACGTTCTCCCTTAACAGAATGAATCTTCCTCTGAAGTGGAGGAGCGATGAAGCTGTGCTCTTCTGCTTCTTTGCTCTGATGGGATTTGTAGCCATTTGTTTGCATTTTCCACCCAACTTCACGTCTTACTTTTGTCTTGTTTTGCAGAAGGTGCTCAGGGAGCAGGGGCTGTTGAGTCAGCAGCTGGCGTGCTGATAAAACTCTTCTGTGTGCACACCAAGTGAGTATGTAGAGCAACTGTCACGGACAGTGTTGTCCTAATCCCACAGTGACTTACAGGAACTGCTGTGTGCTTACCAGTTTCTTTTGCTCCTGAGGAAAGACTGCTTGAACTCCTTGAAGCTTTTAGCTGTGGTGCATTTGGTGTCCCCACAGGAAACAGCCCAGCATGGTGCTGTGGCTGGGAAACACCTCTGGGTGCCAGAACTGGATGATAGAGCTGAATGGGGGTCAGCTTCTGCTTTCATCACAGGCAGAAAATGCCAGTGTGTATTCCAAGGGTGTCAGTTTCATTAAGACAAGTTTTTTCTAAGGCTTGAACTTTTCTTGATGACTCGTAAACTAATCAGAGATGCCTCCTTTTTTTTTATTTAATATTTTTTCAGAGCACTACAAGATGTGCAGATTAGATTCCAGCCTCTCCATAGTCCTGACATGGGTGCATCTGTGCCTTCCCATGGCTCTCATGAAGAATTTGGTGAGTGTTTTTGAGAGGGGGGCTGGTGGGAAACAGCAAGAGGGTGTTGGTAGGTTTCTGGCAGCTTTGGGTGCCTCTCTGTAGTAGTGGTGTCGTTACATGAAAGATTCTCAATGTAGCCTAGCAGACCACTTGATTGGAGCCCAGTGAGAGCGTGGAGCACAAGGATATGTTAGGGTAGGAGTGCTGGAGCTTGTGCATACTTGATTTTGCTTTCCTAGGTGATCAGGTGCTGGGGCCAGAAACATGACTTTTGTTTTGTGTCAGGTGGAGGGAATCACAGTGACACCAGAGCTGTGGGGGTGGAGGGGGCTGGGTTGTGTAGTGTTCTTCAGTTCATCTCCTGCTGTGTCTGTTAGAACTAATGCTGCTGCGTTCAGAGGAGAAAGGAGGGTTGTACCTTGTATTATCAAAGCCTGATAACATCCACTCTAGCACATAAGAAATAATCAGAACAGAAAGTTCACCTTGCTATTAGCTTTGATCAGCACGTTGCAGGTTTTCTGTTTAGTTTTTTGGAATCCAGTGTGGCTGGCAATGGCATAAGTTCAAACTTGAGCTATTGAGGGAAGTTCCTGCAAGCTGATGTTTGTTTATCTCTTGGAAGCCTTTCCAGATCACATAGCTGATCTAGGCACAGAAGGGCTGGGATCTGAAAAGGGATCTGTGCACGGCTCTCAACCCGACTTGCGCCGTATCGCGGATCTGCCTGTACCAGCAGACTTCCTTTCACTCTCAAACGATGCCAAGCCTAAGCTGATGACTCCAGATGCATTCATGACACCGAGTACATCTCTCCAGCAGGTAACCAGAGTTTAGCACTCGGGGTGGTGGATGAGTGTGGATTTTGATACTTTTGGGAATGTTTTCTAGGCAGTAATGACTGAACACAGGCACCTTTAGCTGTACAACAGCTGGTATAACTGTGTTGTGTAGAAATGTGTGTGCTAAATAACTATTTATTCTGGGAAACTACTCTTGCTGGTTTACACACATTGTTTGGGGTTGTGATGTAGTCCTAATGGCAGAAAAGCCCTAACAGCTTGTGCTGTCCCTGTGCATCCTGTCTGACAGGGTCCTGTGGGAATGTGATCAGATAGGTAAATGGGACTGGAACATCTTCTGCATAAGATCTGCAAGTCACTGATCTGGTAGCTCAGGCAGTGTTTTGAATCTGGCATAGCAGGTCTTAATTTGTGTGGGAGACAGTGCTTCTGTACTTGTTCAGGGACTGTGGTATTGGGAGCTGTGTGAAGCATTAGTTGAGATTTGCTGATCTTTGGGAAGGGTAGCAAAGTGTCTGGGTGAAGAGCCATAAGCAAGGATCAGTAGTGTTTAGTGTGTTTAAAAGCACACCTTTAAATAGATTGATCTGCAATGTAATGAGAAGGCATGGATTCCATTGGTGAGAACAGGCACTGTTTGTGCCTTCTTTGTCTTCCCATGAGAAATGGACTGGCAGCTGTTTTTTGCCATGCTGGTGTGGTTCTTACAGACAAGGGGGAAAGGTGCTTGTGAGCTGCACTCTGCAGGCACATCTGAGGGCAGGGTTTCCACTTGCAGGGGAGGAGTGTGTGGTTGTCACTGTGTATGTGCACTGGAGGAGCTTGGCTGAGGGTGAGCAGCATGTGGAGATGTGCAGAAATGAAGTTAGTGTTGAGCCACCCCTACTGACAACCCAGGGACCAAAGAATAAAATCAAATCCTCGTGAAGATTTTGTTGGTGTTAGCAAAGTTGTTGTGTGCAGAAATTAAATATGTGTCTTCCCAAAGCAAACATGTCCTGAGAGTTTGGAACAACTGCTGGAGTGATGGTGCCTGAGAGCCTCATAGTGCAGGCACAGCCTTGAGTTCAGCTTCATCTCTGTGCTCTGCAGTAAAGCATTGTAAAGAGTGAGAAGCCTGGCTAAACAGATTCTCACAGCTGAGTATGAATGCTTATGTTGGTTTCTCTGTAGGTATTTCTTAAGGCCTGCATATCCCACTGTGGTCTGTGCTGCTGACCAGCTCATGAGGCGAATTTGAGCGTTCTGTTTCTGGTGGAAAACAGAATGGTGATCTAGTGCTGAGCCCTGCAGAATGCCAATTCTGATTAGGGGGAGCAGTACCTCTGAAAGCAGTCATGGTTCACATGATGAGGGTGTATTAGGGCTGGCTTCTGACCTGCCCCTAAGTTCCCAGCCCTATAAGTCATGATTATTATTTTCTTTTCCATCTTTGCCAGAGTGTCTTTACAAGTTCTTGTGAAGCCAGTGTTCTCAGCTTAAGCACTGCTGTTGGATTCTTCTGTCATGTTCACCTCTGTATATTCTCTCATAGATCACTGTATCTCCGGGCAGCAGTGTCAGTTCCCTGACTGCAGTCACAGCCATGAGCAGCACTTCTGTCACAGATGCCTCTATGTCCAGGTAAATAGAGCATGTATTAAATATATTTGCAGCTGAACCAGTACTGTTCTTCAGCATGAGCGGATCTGTGGTGTGTCCTATTGGAGAGCTGGTTGTACCAGAGTTGGAAACTGGCCCGAGTCCCAGAGTCCCTGTTTGGGCAACTGCTTGTATCTCTGGTGCAGCTTGGAGCATGCCTGTTGTCTTCCAGTGGGCTTACAGCAGTGATTAATTTGTGCTCACAGGGATTCTTTTCTTGCTTCTCAGTTTTGTTGATTTACATGCTTCTCCCAAAGGGCTGTCGTTGTTTACGGGTAAGAGAACACTGCAGCCACTGAGGAGCAGGCTGGTAATTGGGAGTGCTAGGAAAATGTTACTAGTGTTGAGGTGTGTTGGGCTGCATAACAGGAGAAGACTTTACTTCTGGGGGCTGGAAAAGGACAAGAAGCTATCGTGTGTCCTGTTTCTTTCTAAACACTCTACAGCGTGAACTGAAGATGTAACGAACCCCTTTTCTCACAGAATCCCTCAAATTCTAGGAGATTACAAAGCCTTTCTATTTCTCTTGTTTCCACTTGATTTTGGGGGCTGTATGGTGACTGGGAGATGCAGCTGTTAGTGGACAGGGAGTAGCTGATCTCAGTGGAAGGGAGGAATGCTTGCAGGACACCAGTGAAATTTGTGGTGGGGCTCCTCTGTTGTCCTGTGGACCAATCTCCTCACCATGAGCGTTTGATGAGATGTATTGTAATGTTGGCCTGCTTGATTTGTTTATGTCTCTGCTCTCTTCAGGCCATCAGAAGACTTGACTGTGAGCCCCAAGATGCAGCTGGACACCAGCCTCACACTGAGCAGCAGTAGCAGCAGCCTGCAAACCAGTCCTAGGAGCCATTCTGTTCTTATCCCAGGCCTTCCTGACAAGCTGACACCAAAGGCACCTGTTCCAGTAAGCTGAAAATGTTGTTTCTTCCTTCTCTGTGGGCTGTATAACCTGAAGTTGTTCTCCAGCATTACATTTTCTATATATTCAAACCAGCAGTGGCTTAAGTGTTGTGAGCAGAGGTGAGAAACAATTGAAATGTAGTGGGTCTATTTCTGTGTTGCCTTGCATGCAAGTCAAGGAAAGTGATGTTTGGAGGAGAGTTATATGCTGAAGGGTCAGTAAATGTTTTTATGCTTGTTATTAGAGGAAAAAATGTGCTGCTTTTGCACTGGAAAGTCAGAGGGGGGAACAAACGGAGTGGTAGCATGCAGTCTCATTACAAGTGCTGGGGCCCTTCTCCATCTGCTCAACAGTGGAAGCACAGGAATCACGTGCAGAAAGGACACAGCTGGCATTTTCCAGAGGCGGATGCCAGCGTAAGACACAGGCATTTCTTGGGGTGTCTCTGCATTACCCTGAAGTCTCTTGTTTGATTTCTGAATTCAGGTCACAGCAGGGAACTCCTCTCTAGCGCTGGAGCTGCAGGAAGTGGAGCCCTTGGTGGTGCCTCAGGCTTCTCCCACCCGTGAGCGTTCGCCAGACGTCATTTCCTCTGCTTCCACAGCCATGTCCCAGGACATCCCTGAGATTGCTTCTGAGACCTTGCAGCGTAGCTTTGCAGCTGCTCCGTCCGCACTCTCTGCAGAAGTGCTGGAGCCCAGTCATCACGCAGACAGTATGGCCTCTGCAGCCTCAGCCTTGCATTTGCTGTCTCCGAGGAACCGGCACAATTCAGAGCACAGCCACCACTCTTTGGACATGGCTCCGGTGGAGGTGGACAGACTGAATGCTCCGTCCTTACTGGAGACTGCTTTAACTCAGGAAAATGCATCTTCGGACAGTGTTGTGAGTCAGCCATGGCCAGCAGCTCCTGACATAACCAGAGAAACCAGGAACAGCATGGCAGACAGGTAATCGCTCAGATGGGTCTTGCTTGGGATGGTGTCTTTGTGCTTTTCAAGCTGCTAACTTGATGAAAACATCTCACGTTAAAGAGTTTTCCATCCCTTCTTTTCCTTAAAGAATCTGATGGTTCAACCCTTCTGTGTGCCTGGTCTGTATAGGCCACATCCTGTGTTTCCTAGACCAAATCTATCAGTTTGTGCTCTTTGACCCTTTTAAGCACAAAGGATATCTGCTAAGAAGGTGAGGTCTGTTTTACTGGCCTTCACGTTCACCTTGAATAGAGACTTCAGCTGGAATTTTTATTTTTTTAGCACGCCACCTCTGGAAAGAAAGCCAGTTCAAGCTAAATTCATCTCAAGTGATCTCCCTGCATGCTCTTATTTGATTGAAAACAGTCAATTAGCACGTAATTGGCAGGTTGATTGTAGCTTACTTTCTCTCTCTCCTATGATTGGCTTTCTGCAGCTAGCGTTATAAATGAAGTGCTTTAGAAGTGAGGAAATGCATGATGTCATCTCTGCTGAGCAGGAAGAATGGGGCAGCATCACATAGGCCTGCTCACAGGAAGCAAACCATTATGCTAGCAGCAGTGCTTCATTGCAGGATTAGTGTCCTCATCTTCTGATGGGACTGGGACAGTGAGGTGACTCCAGAGTATCTCTAAACTGCTGCTGCTTGCACCATGAGAAACTTAGCACCAAGGTTGGCACCTGCTCAGTCAAGCCATCAGCCTATGATAAGCACTCAGTTCTGTTTGAAGATCCATGCTGAATTCAAATAGACCTACTTTGTGGCTCACGTGGATGTACAATTTGCTTTCAAAACTCCAGACCGGGTTCAGTGTTGCAAGAACTGAAAGACTTGGAGAAATCAGTACCTGCACACAGCACTTGCAGCTCTCTGGGTTTGTGCAGATCAGTTTGTTTTGTTTGTGTTGTTGTTTTTTTAAATTTAATTTTAGATCTACTGTCAGCATCTCCCATGGAAGTGGAGTAAGCAAATAACCAAGCTGAAAGACACTTTCATGATGGTGTATGTATGTATTTTTTTTTCCTCTAGCCCAAGGGATGAGGTTGAAGAAAAGCACAAGAGCTCTTCCTATCATCGACACAGCTACCACCTTCTGCAGCACGACAGCCAGGATGCTAGTGCAGAACAAAGGTACAAGAGTGCTCAGCCCCCTCTCTCGCCCTGCATGGACTCTGTTCAGGCTGCATTCGTGCTTCTGTCCCCAGCAAGCCTTCACGTGTGGGGTGAATGTCTTTGCTTTGTCTCCTGATTCAGTGTGTGTGCCTTCCAACTTCCATAATGTTCTGGTGCCTTCAGCTGATCGTGATTGACCTCTGGACATTGTCCAGCTGATATTCTGGAAGGCAGGATTTGGCTTTACTGCTCCTAAGAGCAGGGACCAAACTTGGTTTAATTACCAGTGCAACTCCATTAAGGAACCTGTTCCCAAATCCTCTGCTTTAGATAAGGTAGGGAAGGTATCTTAGGAGGTAGTTTCTCGCTTTTGCCATCTTTACTCCCTCACGAGCCACCCTGGAGCTCTGTGGGCATGTTCTGTGTGCCTGGTGAGCTCAGAGCTGTTTGACAGCTGTGAGTTCGTTCACAGTCCACTCTTCAGTTCAGAGTCTGTGTTGGATGGCTTGTCAGCAGCTGAAAGACTCCGAGGCACTGAGCATCTCCCAGTTCCTAGGCTCAACCCGATTCTCCTATGTTCCTGCAATACTTACTGCATTAAGTGCTCTCTTTAAGCTCTAAGGGTGTGCTATGCTTGGGTTCCCTGCTGGGTCAATGGTTGCATCCCAGGGCTTCTATGCTACTGTGTGTATGCAGCAAGAAGAGGCACCAGCAGCCAGTCTGCCTGAACAGCAGCTCTCAGTAATGCAGAGACCCTTCAAGTCCTGTCTCTCAGCACTGGAGCTCTGCCTGAGCAGGCCTGGATGAAAATGGAGTGGCCTCTGCAGAGGTGTGTGTGTTAGAGATGAAGGTGACAGGTGTCCTTAGCTGAGTGACCCTGGATGTGTGTGGATGCAGAGCAGTGTGAAATCCCCTCCTTATAGTGCAGACTGACAGCATGCGGTACTGCAAGTGATGTCCTCTCCCCTGCTATTCCTTCATAGTGACCATGATGATGAAGTTGCAAGTTTGGCTTCTACATCAGGTGGATTTGGTGCCAAAGCATCTACGCAGAGGCTGCCTGTGAAGGATTGGAAAGCCAAGGCGTCCCCTCGGGCTTCCCCAAAGCTAAAGCGGAAGGGCAAGAAAGATGACGGGTATGCTGGGCTTGCCAGGGTACAGATGGCTGTGGGACCAGCTGTGCAGGGCCTGACAGAGCTATTAGCAGCAAGGCTAGGCTCTGAGGCTGGGCTGTGGCCAGCAGCTCCCAGCCCTGTTTTGCAAATAGGAGCAACCCCACAGAAAGCATTGCTGGCTGCACAGACGCTGGGTTCACTTAGGGATGTGGGAGGAGGTTCTGCTCTACTCAGAGTCCAAAGTGCAGCAGAGAAATTGATGGTAGGTAAATCATAGAACTGTACGTTGGTGGGGATGCTTTTGCCAGCTTCATTGGAACTGTGACACTGACTGTAGCTTAATATGGTCTTGATTTCTGGTTGGCTTTTGAACGCTGGCACAGTGCCCCTGTTCAACATCTATCCTTTGTTACCTGCTTGCTGCTTTTGTGTGTTTTTAAACATGCCCGTGTGAATGTCTTGCAAGTGAAAATTGATGACTGGAAAGAGTTGCCCATAAGAAATTAGAGCAACCTGTCTGTGTTAATGAGGGGAAAGTAGCACAGCTTCTGCAAGGGGCTTTTCTCCTCTTGTGCTCTCTTGGCTCCCTGATTTGGAGCCCTTGCTGTGCAGATTGCAAAAAAAGATAGCTTGTGGCATTGAGTTTCTGGCTGTGGTCCTTCACTGTGACACCCAGAAATGCTTTTCATTTCTCCTGCCTCGGTCTTTTTAAAGGTGCTGAATGGATGCAAATGTGTACTTCCCTTCTGGTAGTTTTCTTTCTGAAGGTTTCTTCACCTTTCAGAACTGGAATCGTTAGAACTATGTTTTGAAATTCATTAATTCTCTGTTTCACAAACGAGTACTGGGGTTTTTTCTTTCTGAAATATTGGGAGACCTTCAAAAGCTCTTTGGCAAAGCCTTCCCCGCCTTTGAACTCGGACAAGACTGTATTGTTCTTTTTTAACAGCCCCCATTCAGACTTGGCTCAAATCTGCTGGGTGTTGAAAGCAGCCCTGTGAAGGGACCAGTCTGTAAGGGGCTTAAGGGCCTGTGAATACTGCAAATGATGGAGGCACAGAGCAGTGGGCACTGGGACTTCCTTGCCTTCCTGTTGCACTCACATTACCCTAGGCAAAACAGAAGTTTGAGCTGGGTATGAAATCTAAAGTAACCTGTGAAGTTCGTGATCTGTTTGGGCACTTCTGATAATCAGAGCAGTTAACTGACATAATTGAGTTCCCATTTCTCTCTCTTTTATCTCCAGGGATGTGAACCAGTCGCCAAGATCATCTAACAACCAGGTGAGTCAGAGCTGCCCCTGCCATCCCTTCCAAGGGCCCAATGCCTCAGCTGTTTGCTGTCATACTAAAGACCTGAGAGAAGGATCATCCCAATTAAGTATCATGGGCCCTCTGCTCTCAGGCATGGCGTTGTTCTGTTCTCTGCCTTACACACCAGGGAAGAAGCTGCCCAGGCTGAGGGCTTCCTTCTCACTTTTGCATGTTGATTTGCCTTTCCACGTTCTCACAAGCTGTGTGTCATCTCAAACTCTACCCCTCATTTCCTCTTCCCTGCTAAGTTGGCTTGCATGCACTGGCAGCAGGGTAAGCTGTTCCCAGCAAACTAATGATCACAGTGGGACTGGCCTGTTGGGGTGTGTAACTTCTGTTGATAGCACTTCTTTATCTGGTAGAAAACATGCTCAGCAGAGCTGTGCACTTCTTAAACTGCCCTTAGATCCATGTGCTTCCTTTATATAAGGACCTCTCTGCTCTCTGAACCTGGCCAAAAGTGAATCAGTTCTGCTTATTCTTTTTTTCTTTCTAGCACCAGAGTTTAGAAAAGGGTTTTGAATCTACACAGTTCAGCATATTCTCAGCAACCATTTATGAGTTCTTTCGGATCCTTCATGTACTTGGCTTTGTCAGTTTATTTATTATGACGAAAGTCTTAGAAATTGGCATTAAGCTGGCCCAATTTTCTGCTTTGTGTGTTGTGCTTCTGTCTCTGGCATGGTGCTTGACTTTAACACCTAGCAGAAAGCTTGACTGGTCCTGTCAGGAATGAGTGCTCATCCTCTCCACGCACAGGTGACACCGGAGTTCCAGGAAGAGCTGATGTGTGTGTTGAGGAGCCAACAGCGTGAGCTCTCTGAGCTGCGTCAGAACCAGATGGAGCTGTTGCAGAGGCTCACAAATCACCTTGATGCCATTCAGAGCTCGCTGATGGGCCACATGGAGAGGGTGATCGACTCCCAGCAGGAGCAGGAGCGTATCCTTGGTTGAAATTGGAGTGGAAGGCTGCGAGGCATGAGGGAGGCTAAGAAAGATCAGCAGTCTTATCAGCATGGGCTATAGATGCTGTAAAGGAGGGCCTGGCTGCAGTGTAACTATTTCACTTTGTCTCAGTCCCTTCCTGAGGGCAAGAAGCTCAGAAGTAGAACAGATTGCTACTTTTCCATACCCCTACATCTTCAACCTATGAAGGCTGTAAGTGCTGCTGTGCTGGAGCAGACCAAGGTACACCTGATGTGTTCCCCTTCCTCAGGCAGGGGCCAGTTATACAGGAGTGTTTATGGACTGATCCTTCTTTTCCTCCTAAAGCTGTTGCAGTACTTTGAGAAATTGCACCAGAAGTGGCATCTGTCTGCCATACCCCATGGATGCAAATAGGCTTTTCTTGCCTGTAGCCACATATTCATCTGGTGGCTTAATCAAACCATTTATTCCATAGTAGAACTATTCCATAATAGTTTCTAGTTTAATGTAAGAGCTGGTGGAACTGTTCCCTATGCAAGATGCTGGCGTACCATACGCTCCTGTGATGATGCAACAACAGTTTGTTTTCTCTCTTAATCTTGGATTTTCCTTTTTGATAATCAGGCTGATATTTCCATCGATAACTCAGAGAGCCCTCCACTGAAATTCAGAGTCTGGAATTTCATTGTAATGTTACAATGGATTTTCCCCATTGGCACTGAATTTTCAGCAGTTGAACTCTTCAGCGAGCGCTGAGAAATCCACCTGTGTGCTTTGCAGTCAGGTGTGGTTTGAGTGATGGTGAATAATTTTAGATGAAAACATTTGCCAGTAATCTCTGTTTCTGACAGATCTGTGCCTTCACAGTGGGCCTCACTTTCCTTCTGCTTTGGGAAGTGACTGTGTATTTTCATACCTTGTTTTTTGCCACTACTTTGTTAATTCACTGGAAGATCTTGCCTCTTAGTTCTTTGACAGATTACTTTATTGCAAGCTGTTTGTGCTCCTTAACGTGCATGCTTGTTAGAAAGAAGACTGGATCGAGCACTGACAGAAGGGCAGCAGCGCAACGGGCAGCTCCAGGAGCATCTCTCTCAGCAGCTCTCTCAGACCCTTTCCAATGCTGTGTGCAACCGTCTGGAGAGGACTGTTCGTGAGGAGATGAAGAAGACAGTACCCCAGTGTGAGTGCTGCTGCCTGGCTTTTGAAGGTGGACTCTGGCAGGTGGGAGGCATGCTCTGTGAAAGAGCTGCGTGAAGTAAGAGTTAGGTTGCAGGAAGACTTGTCATTGCACTGTGGTCAGGTCAGTTGTTACTTTGTCTGGAGGAATCCTTAAAACCTTCAAGGCTGAAATTCCACAGCCTCTCTGGTGACTTCTGCTGCGAGAAAAATTTTTCTCCTCATGTCCAGCCTTAGTTTCCTAAGCCAGAGCTTGCGATCTTTGTCCCTACCTGTGTCGTTTGGCACCCCTGGGGAGAGAATGACTTCATTTTCTTTGTCAGGTTTTGAAGTGTAGTACTGGGCTTTTAAAGCTGCAACTTAGATGTGTTTGTGTTTTGCCTAGGCATTTCCAAGAGTGTGGACCCAGTTGCTGGCCAGCTAAGTAACACTATTGCCACCAAGCTCACTGCTATTGAGGGGACACTGAAAGAGAACATTACCAAGCTAGTGAAATCAAAGGTAAGGAGAACCAGACCGTAGCTATTCCTGGGGACACCGAGTTGTCACCTGCATGGGAAGTGATTCCTCATAGCTTTTCCTCTCACCTGAATCTCCAGATGGGTCAGAGGTCAGTTTAGCTGACAGCAATCAATGCTTTCTGCTGGTTTCATCAGAAGAGCAAGCTCACTGTGTGCTCCCCTGCCTGCTGTGCCTTGTTAGCCCTTTCTTCCATTTACCAAGTTGTTTGTGCTCTGTATTAGAAGCTCTCACTGGAGAGTGGTTTTTGGGGTCATCTACTCAGCCAAGTGGTGAATGTTTGTAGGAGCAGAATTATGTTGCTTGCATTAGCAGGCAGTGATGGGTTGTGGGAGGGAAGCTGGGGAGGAGGAAAGGAATCGTGCCTGGCTTCACCGCCTTCCCTTGCTCTCAAGCTGAACTGCATGACAATTGTGATTTTTCTTGGGCAACCCCTCAAGTAATCAGGTGCTCTGCCTGCTGTAGTCATGGTGCAGCTTAGAGGAAGGAGTTCAGCTGCTCAGGGAATGCATGCTCCTAACTGACAGAATGGGCCTCACCTGGTGTGAGTGTGTTGTCGGGACATAGAGTGTTCACATTTCTATCCTGCAGCAGGCTGTTGTTAATTTTCTGGAGTCTCTTCTCTGTGCTCTTGTAAGAACCTTACAGACAGCGTTGTGAGGGCAACAGCTGACACCCTGCAGGGCCCAATCCAGTCGGCCTACAGGGAAGCCTTCCAGAGCGTCGTGTTGCCAGCCTTTGAGAAGAGCTGCCAGTCCATGTTCCAGCAAATCAATGACACCTTCAAGCAGGGCACGCAGGAATGTGAGTCATCTTTTGTGTTAGTGGCTGACAAGTTGGCCCTTGGCTAATGTCACCTCCTCTCAGAGTTTCACTGTTGAGCTCTTAGCCCACTGGTGTAATCTGAAAGCGTGCTACTCTTTCCCACTTGAGAAAAGGATGTGAGGGGATTTTGTAGGCGACTCCCTGCTCTTGCAGCACCAGCTCCAGGCTCTGTAACCCACGCTGTGAAATGCTTGATGTCATTCAATGAATCATTGACTTGCTGGCTTTACTACCAGTGCAGCTGGGCTTTACTACAGTGGCATTACCACATCCTACTTTTGTTACTGTGTCTCATGTAATTCTTTGTGGTGGGGAGGCCAGAAGCAGGATTTCTGTTAGCTTAGCACAGCCCACAGCAACCTTGTACATTCTTCCCTCTTCTGTGCTTGTACACTGGTTTCTGCTACAGGATGTGTAGAGCCTGATGGTGGATTTCTACTCTGACCACAGTGCTTAGAACTGAACTATCTTCTTCTTTGGCTGTTGCAGATGTTCAGCAGCTCGAGACTCACATGAAGAACAAGAAGGCACGAGAACAGGAGGCCCGGGACCCACTGCTGAATCAGCTCCGACAGCTCATCAGCACCTTCCAGAGCACCACCGAGCAGCTGGCTTCCACCATCGCAGCCAATATCCATGCTGAGGTGCAGCACCAGCTGCACATTATTGTGGGCAAGTAAGTTGGCAGCTGGGCTTGCTAAAAGAGAAGTCAGTGAGAAGCACAGATGTTTAAAAAGAAATTTCTCCCTGCTTTGTCGTGGAAATGAGCCCTTTGCCATCCTAACCACAGAGCTGCCTGTTAGCTCTGTGTAGCATGACAAAGCATGTGGGCTGGTGTAACTGTTGCCCTGTAAGGCACAGAACAAAGACCACAGAACACTTTGAACAACCAGCTGTATCTCTGCTGCGGGGGAGCTTGGGACATGCATGTCATGCCATGTGCGTGTTTGTGGACCTCAGTGCTCTGAAGTCACTCTCTCCTCTCTGTTCTAAAATGATCTTTGGGTCTCTTCGAGGCTTTTCCTCTTCATGTCCTCAGGCATGCCAACAGTTTTACGGGCTCCTTTTGCCCTCTCAGCTGTTGTGCCTGTTTAGCCGTCCCAGATTCAAGATGTGATCCTGGCAGTGCCTTCAGCTTGTGTGCACCGTGATGCTGGTGGCAGGTTGCCAGCTGCAAAGACTGGCTAGTATCACCTGCAGGGCAGAGTTCCTTAAAATAGAAGCCCTGTCTATTTTAAGCCATTAGAGCATATATCAGTGTATTGGGGTCTTCATCGTGGAGCAGACTTGGCAGGGGGGGCATCAGACCAAATGCCAATCCCATTGCATGGGTGCTGCTGGCTCCCAGGGAAGCCCTGCTGTTGTACCACAGAAGAGCAGCTGTGATGCTCTTTGCGTGTTGCTGAGGAGAGGATCCCACCTCTGGGTTAACACTGCTTGCAAGAGATTGTTGTAGGAGGTTGGCCTTTCAGAGATCTATCTACCTTACAGCATCACCACCTTGTCAGGTATATTAAAGAATTAAGTGCTGTTGTAATGAGGATTTGTTTCCTGGAACATCACTTTCCCAGAAATTACAGAATTGTAATGTTTCAACATGCACCCTGGGATGCTGCATTGCTGCCACAGAGCTTCCTTGGGCTGCCTGTTTCTAATACCTGTGCCTCAGAACAACTTACGTTGACCCTTTGGGAGCCATGCTGAAATAAACAAGCCTGTGCTTCCTCCCTGCTACAAGCACTGTACAATGAATCCCCTCAGCACCTTGTTTTCAGAGATACTTTGTGTTTGTTTGTTTGTTTAGCCTGCAGGAGTCGATTTTGACTCAGGTACAGAGAGTCATTAAAGGAGAAGTGAGCCTGGCAATGAAGGAGCAGCAAGCAGCTGTCACCTCGAGCATTGTTCAGGCAATGCGTTCGGCTGCAGGGACTCCCATCCCCTCCACTCACCTGGACTTCCAGTCTCAGCAAACTCACATCATTCAGTTGCTCCAGCAGGGCCATCTCAACCAAGCTTTCCAGCAGGTACGTGGCCTTCCTTGCACTGGGCAGCATTGCATTTTAGAGGACAGAGTGAGGGGGAACCGGCTCCTTAAGGTGGAGGGCATAAGTGCTGAAAAGACCTGTAGCAGCAAACAGCATAGGGGGGTCGTTTGCACTCACACAGGTCAGGCCAGAGCCATGCACATTCTATGATTGGTGGCACTGAAGTTCCTTCTTCCTTATCATGTCAGGACAGCATCAGTGCTGCAGTAAGGCAGTGACTTTGCCATGAGCAGCAGCACATGGTGCACCCCTGAAGTGCAACAGCTTCGTAAGCCTCTCCGGGCAGATCTGCCAGCTGGGACCTGACCTTGGCTTTGCCTTTGAATATGCAGACAGATTCATTTGAGCTGCTGCAGACAAACTCCACTGAGAATAGAAACAGTGCTGTGCCACTGAGCTACAAGCATGGCCCCGCTTCATGGTGCCGATGAACCTGGTCCCCTGTGCCTGGCTGTGAGCTGAGCTACCTGTCTGCTCAGCTTAGAACAGACACGGGTGTCTTCTTAGTGTAGACACAGCCTACACACAGTCCTGTCTGCACCAATGGGATTTGCTGAGCCTTCTGCTAGCAGAGGCTGGCGAGCCATCGAGCTGTCCCATGCTCTGTCCCATGTCCTTCACCTGCCTGGTGCTTCCTCTGCATTTACAGCTGTGTTTGCCTTGCAGGCTCTGACAGCAGCTGATCTCAACCTGGTTCTGTATGTCTGTGAGACTGTGGACACGCAGCAAGTGTTTGGTCAGCAGCCGTGCCCGCTGTCCCAGCCTGTGCTGCTCTCACTCATTCAGCAGCTCTCCTCGGATTTGGGTACTCGTACAGAACTGAAGCTGAAGTGAGTATGGTTGGACACGTGGATTTGAGTCCCTATAGGTGTATGGCTGGCTCTCAACTTGCTCTGTGTAAGCAGAACCTTTCTTCTAGGAAGGCTGCAGCTTCTTGGGGCTGTTAGTAGTAAGTGAAATCTGTGTAGTGATGCCTTTAACCAAGGAAATGTTGCCACGTGGAGTTAACAGGAGGGGGGTAGTGCTGTGCTCCCTGGGTAGCTCAGTGCTCAGAGCTGGAAGCTTTGCCTGCAATTCTGAACGAACCCATCACTGTATTCAGTGTTGTCTGTTTCCAGGCATGACTGCCAGCGATGCTCAGTGGAGCTGTCAGCAGGAGCCACGGGAGGCACTGTCTGCTGGGTGTTCTGAGCAAAACACATGTGCCTGTGCTGACACATGTGCCACCAGCATTTTAAGACTGAGAATCAGAACCCTTTTAGCTGCCCTGGAAAACAAACTTTTTATGGTACCTGCAGGGTTTGATAATGGCATGTTTGGAAAATATCTCAGCACTGAGTTAGAAGGATAAAGGTAGTTCATGCTAGAAAGAAAGGAGAGCTGTAAGTTACAGGAGAGCTGGTGAGTGGTTACAGTGGCTGCAGGCTGAAGTGTAGGCTCTTCTCCCACACCTCCCTGGATAGGAAGAGAAGACCTTAAATATATCCTTCTGAATAAGCCTCAGTGCTGTGAGTTTTACTGTCTGCCAAGTGCCTTCTGCTAAAATGCCATCAAAGAAAATATACACAGAGCTCTGCCCAGGTGTGGTCAAGTGCTGCCTCAGCACTGCAGTGAGGCCCCACTTGTAGCCAGCTTTATTGCAGGTCCTGCAGCCTGTGAATGGGGCTGCAGCACAGCAGAGAGCTCCACTCTGCTCCCGTTGAGCGTTTTCTGATGACTGAACTTAAGGCACTGCTCCATACAAGAGCAGAGCTGTGCCTCTGCAGTGCTGAGATGGATGGAATTGGCGTGGGCTCAGGCGCTTTGTTTGGTTCTAACCCATCTTTCTCCCCTGCAGTTACCTGGAGGAGGCCGTGATGCACCTGGACCACAGTGACCCCATCACCCGGGACCATATGGGGTCAGTCATGAGCCAGGTGCGGCAGAAGCTTTTCCAGTTCCTCCAGGTGGAACCTCACAACACGCTGAGCAAGCCTGCACGCCGCCTGATGATCATGCTGCAGGGCCTGGTCACTCCTGGCATGACCTAAGGGGGGGCTGCCGGGTGCTCTGGGGAGCGCCCTCCCCTGGCTCCTGTAGTTCCTCACCACCTATGGCTTGTGTTAAAGAGCTCTTGCCAGGAAATCTATCAACTCGTGTGTAATATCTCTAAGGCAAACGTCACCTGCGTGTAGTCCCAAATAGTCACTGAACGCTCACTTGGCTTTGTAGTCCTCAATAGCCTCTTTGGAGAGGTGGAAGTCTCTTTTCCACCCCCTCCAGCTGATGCCAGAGGGTTTCTCACCCCTTTGCTTTGGAGCCCGCTGCCATCAGCAGAGGAGGGAGGAGGTGGGCGAGGGTCGTTCACAAGGAATGGGTCCCTGTGTTGAGTCAGGGGCTCAGAGCCATCCCTGTGCAATTGCTCCAGGTGTGGTGAGGGGGGGGAGAGGGTAGCAGTGAGATGAGGGGAGTGGGGGCAGTTATCGACCCCCAGCATCGCCTGTGGGGCTGTGGGCACTCCGGTGGGGGTGGGAGCTCGTTCCTGGTTCAGCTGTTACTTTGGATTTTACACCCAGGGCGCACGGGGTGGGCAGGGGAGGGCTGGGAGGGCCGAGGTTTCTTTTTATCTAAATTTCGATTTTTTTTTCGGACGTAACGTTCAGAACAATTCAATAAACAACTTTTTTTGAAGAAAAAAAACAAACAAACAAAAATCCCCAAACAAACCTCGCCATCCAAGTGTCTGAGAACGAAGTGCTTGTAGCGGGGAGGAGCTCCGTCCCCTCCCGCAGCATCGCAGGGGGAGGCGGGGCTGGGGGCGGTGCGCCGGCATCGGGACTGCGCGGGGAGCGGAGCGCTGCGCACACGGACCGGCGGCGGTGCGGGACGCTCCGCACCATGGGCTGCGGCTGCGGGCGGCTGCTGGGCGTCGTGTGCCCGCTGCTGCTGCTGCTGCTGCACATCGGTGAGTGCCGAGGGGAGGGGTGGGATGCCGGGGTTGCTGCTTTGAATCTTGTCCTCTCGTTTCTTCCTGAGCTTAACCCCGCTGCGGGGATGGATGTGGGAATGGGGGATCCCTGAGGCGGGCCAGCCGGAGCCGTGCTTGTGCCTCTTCTCCATCTCTTCTTCCTCTCTTCCCCATCTCTTCTTGCTCCTTTCTCTGCTCCTTTCTCCTCTTCTATCTCTCACAGCATCCCCCCGTCTCCCTCAGTCACTCAAAGCCAAAGCCACACTTGCTTTTTCCCCATCTCTTCCTCCTCTTTTTTTCCTCCTTTCTCTCCTCTTTTCTTTCTCTCCTCCTTTCTCCTATCTCACTTAGAGCATCCCCCCATCTCCCTCAGTCACTCAAAGCCGGAGCTGCACTTGTGCTTCTCTCCCCTTTCCCTTTCCTCCCCCTTTCTGTCCTCCTGCCCTTTTATCTCTCTTAGAGCATCCCTCCTCCTCGCTCAACCACTCAAAGCCTTTGCTTTTGTTTGCCGTGCTGTAGTCACAAATTAATCTGTGCTGTTTGGGGATAAGAGGGATGCACAGATGGCTCTGGAGCAATCCTAGAAGGCTGGGAATGAGGGTCCATGCAGCAGACACTGTAATTCCCGGGGCTGTGAAGGAACTCAGTCCCACTCCATGCATGGATGTGAGCCCCTCTGCTTCGGGTCCCCAGCAAGGGCTGGTTTGTTCCGTAGAACCTCGGAGTCATGAAGGTTGGAAGAGATCTTTAATAACCCACCCTCGCTGTGCCCACATCCCCTCCTTTACAAACCCAACATTTCCATTGCTTTCCTGCTTGCATGCTGGACCCACGGACACGCTGCTGGCTCTGGTGGGTTGTGCCACACCGTGAGCCCAGCGGGTGCAACCTGGCGATGGGGCTCAGCTCCATTCCTCCATCCCCCCCCCCCCCGCCCGTAGCCGTCGCTCAGGAGCCCATCAGCACAGCAGGGAAGTGCAACACCATCTACAAAGGTTTTGCTGGCTGCCTCATCAGCTTGGGGGACAGCATGGCCCAGAGCGTGCGGCAGCAGCGGGACGAGGAGGAGGAGGAGGGCGGCCAGGAGGCGCAAGAATTGGACACCATCTGCAGGTGAGCCATCGCGTCCCCGTCCCCCGATCCCGGGTGCTGCCACCGCCCTGATGCCCATCCCTATTTCCAGGTCCTGGGATGAGTTCCACGCCTGTGCCAGCGGGGTTCTGTCCCGCTGCCCCGAAGAGGCTGCAGCCATCTGGGAGTCTCTACGCCAGGAATCCCGCAAGATCCAGTTCCAGGGAAACCTGCAGGAGCTGTGCAGTGCTCGGGGCCGCCTGGCCAGCTCCCAAGGCTCACCGCCTGCTGAGACCAACCAGGCCACGCTGCGGGGCTCGGCCCGCCACGGTCACCCCAGCATCCTGCCCCTGCTGGCCCTGCTGCTGCTGGGGGTTTGGGCATAGGGCTGCTCTCAGCCAAGGACCCGCCGTGCACTGCACTAGGGGTTCAGCCTGGGCTCCCTGCTGACCTCAGTGTGGGCGCAGATTGAGCCCCAGCCCGACCCCCGCAGCCCTCACCTTCTCCTGGAACCCTTCAGATGGATTTATATTTATATTAAAAGATGCTTTTACTTTTCTCCAGCCTCTCTGCTGTACGGTGCCCTCGCGCCCTTCCCAACCCCGTGTGGCTCAGGGTGGCCTCGTGTTGTCCCCTCCTGGCACCCGGGGAACCCCCATATCCTCATTGTGTGGCACACCCAGACATCCCTGAGAGTGCTAAGAGCTTTGCAGGGATTTCACCTTCCAGGCAGGGCCAGAGCAATGCAATCAATCTGCCATCTCACCCAGGGGAGCCCAAATGCCCAGCCCAGCTTTGGTTCACCACGGTGCCCCATTGCCATCCACAGCACCGTGCAGTTCTCTGCAGAGATTCCCATTTTCTATCTCTCTGATTCCAGTCCCGCTATGTTTGGTCCTGTTTGTGGTCATGAAGGAAATCAGGGTACGTAGGGAGGAGAGTATGGTTGGGTGTGGGTTTTTTGTCTTCTGTTTTGATGATCTGTTATAGCTGAAGTAACTTTATCTGAATGTCTCCCCCTTATAGCGAGACATTCAGCTCTCACTGTCCACATCAAACCACGGAAAACTATTTGTCTATTTCCTGCAGGAGCTGAAAAGCTCTTCCTGCAGGGCCCTCTGCTTTGGCAGAGCTTTATCACAGCGGTGATGGACACGGCCTCAGTCAGTGCTGGCAGCTAGCAGTCGAGCATCTGCTGTGCTTAAAGCTCTCTGAGGACAGAGGCGGTGTTCCCAGCACTGCTGGTTCACACAAGCCTGGCACGACCTGCTATTAATTCATTAAAACGAGGCATTGTACAGGAAGGACGCAGCCCAGGACAGAGTGCTGCCCTGACACTCCTTGCATGGCAGCTGCCGCTGTCCGTGTTTAACGCTGCTGCCAGGGGATAATCTGCCTATTCTTCCATTTCCAATTTCTGACAATCCTGTGTTTAAGGCTGAATTAGTGCCGGGATGGCTAAGAGGATCAGCGCTGGGCTGGCGGCTGCCACCTCTGGGGGGCAGCTGGAGGTGGCTGGGGGTTGGAGGAACGCTGAGGTGATGCTTGTTCCCTCCTTTGAACACCCTCTAATAGCTTCATGTCCTTCTCGTGCTGTGGTGCTCAACTGCTGCTGGTTGGTGAGGTTGCACACGTATCCTCGGTTGGCTCACAGGTGGGTGTGTGGCACAGCAGGGCTATGGGGTGGCTTTAGGAATGGGGCTTTGCTGGCCACGGTAGGCTTCATCCTGCCCTGGGGCTGCCACAGTGAGGAACAGACAGAGCTCCATCTGCCTGCTGGCTTTTGCCTTTCTCTGGCCTTGGAGGAGGGCTGTGGCACAAGCCTGCATTCAGAGGGGCTCAGGGCTTCCTGGTGAAGACAGAAGGCAGTCCTGCAGCTGTGTCCTATGGCAGGAGGGGCATATAGAATCATAGAATGGCCTGGGTTAAGAAGCACCACAGTGCTCATCTGGTTCCAACCCCCTGCTGTGTGCAGGTCACCAACCAGCAGCCCAGGCTGCCCAGAGCCCCATCCAGCCTGGCCTTGAATGCCTGCAGGGATGGGGCATCCACAGCCTCCTTGGGCAACCTGTTCCAGTGCCTCACCATCCTCAGTCCTGCCCTCTGCGCTTCACAGCCACTCACTTGTTGTCCTTCAAATGACTGCATGAAGCTGAGACCACACAGTTAAGCTTTGTCCCAAGCTGCTTAGCTTGGGAGAGCTCTGCTTGGGCACAAGACAAATTTTCCCCCTAAAATAGAGAACATACAGCATGACTGGCTCATCCCCAGCGCCATGTCCCCATCCCCTCCATCCCACCCTTCCCTCTTGCTTTTAAACCCCAAACACAGCCCAGCAGGTGGGTTCCTGCAGCAGTGCCATCCATGCTCTCCGGGTGCCTCCGCGCGTTGTGAAAACCCATCGCTCCGGTTATGAAACTCCATTGACCTACTTCGCACTCCCTGCTTTTGTTCTTAATTCCCAGATATGGCCGCTCTCCAGATTTTGCCCATCAAGGCAAATTAATTGGAGTCGATCCTAATTTGCTCTCTGCTATTCTTTGGGCAGAAGATTAAATGCTCGGCAGACATTATCTCCCTCTCTCTTTTCTGAGAGACGAACCTGAATTATTATTATTTTTAAGGGAAGGGGACAAGGGAAAGCTGAGCACAGATTCACTTTTTTTCAGTAGCAGAATGGGATGGAGATGTTCCTGCATCCCTGGGCAGCCAGAATCAGATGGTGACAGTGCCCTGGGTAGCTGTGTGACAGTGACAGTGCACGTGGGATGGCAACTTGAGGGCCAACTGGCCATGCTGCCTGCTGCCTCCACCATGCCATGGTCTGCTCCTCCTTTCCTTTGCCAAAGGAAATCCCTACTGGCAGAGGTACAAGGGGACTCTGTGACACCTTCTCCTTTGCGCTGATGCCTTCTAGCTGCTCTCCTGCACACTCCAACTGGTCTCGGGGCTGGAGGACATGGTGCTGTAGGGCTGCCAAAAGTCAAACTTTCCATCGGGGCACAGAACAACCTCAATCCCTACGGATCGACTGCAGCTGAACAGCTAAGCTGGAGTCACCTCTGTGCTCAGCCCTCAGCCTGGCAGCCCCTCTGCACTCAGCTTTGGGGCTTTTTTTTTGGATTTCTTTTCCTAAGCAGATTTAATTGAACATCCTCTTGCTCCGACCTCTGCTCGGCCTTGCTGGGACAACCTTGAGCTGGTTGCCAAATGGATCCGGGGATAACCTGTCCCTCGGTTTGTGTCCTTTGAGGCTGAACCCCTGCACCCTCCTCCTTGTCCCTTCATAGCCTCAGGAGTGGAATGAGGCTCTGGAGCGTGTCTAGAGAAGGGAGCGGAGCTGTGAGGGGTCTGAGTGCAGTCCTGTGGGAGCGGCTGAGGGAACGGGGTGGGTCTCAGTGTGGAGAAGAGGAGTCCGTAGAGCTGCAGCCCTGACAGGAGGACGTGGGGACGGGTTCAGCCTCTGCTCCTGGGTGACAGCGATAGGGTGAGGGTGATAGCATCACACTGATGGCATCACACCGAGGTTCAGGTTGGGTATTGGGAACAATGACACAGCTGCCCAGACGTCCTCTTGGCTCTGGTGATTCTCCACAGCACAAACGATCCGAGAAAGCGACGTTCCGATGGAAGTTCTCCGAGTCCCGAGGGCTCAGACCCGTACGCCCACCTCTCCGGAGGCCGCCGACAGGGGGCGCTAGAGCGCTGGGCGGTGGCACAGTGCACGCGTTGCCCCTCCCACCGCCGGCTCTCCACCAATCAGCTTTGCTTCCGGCGCACGGTGATGACGTCAGGAGGCGGTGCCGGGCCGCGGGTCGGAGCGGGTGGAGGTGAGTGCGGGGCTCGGCCGTAGCGCGGACCCGTCGTTGTCCCCTCGGGTCCCTTCTGCTCCTCCGGGCCTCAGAGCCTCCAGAGGCGGGCGGAGGCCCCGGGCAGGGCGTCGGAGCTGACGGGACGCGTAGCCCCGCGCCGTGCGGCCGCCTGCGGGCCCCTCGGTGCGCTCGGAGGGCGGTCGCGGCGTGGCTGTGGGCCGGAGCCGCTCGCCCCGCGGCGCTGTGCCTTCCTTGGTGGGCCTCAGCGGAGAAGTGCAGCTGCAGAGCTGTAAGGGACTTGGTGGTATCGTAGGGGCCCACGAGTAGGTCGAAGAAAGGCTCTTTATCAGGGAGCGTAGTGACAGGGTGGGGGGTAATGGCTTTAAACTGAAAGAGGGCTGGTTTCGATTAGATGTAGGGAAGAAATCTTTCCCTGTGAATACGACGAGGCCCTGACGAGGCTCCAGGAATGCCTTGTTCCTGGAGGTGCTCAGGGCTGGGCTGGATGGGGCTGTGCGTGCATCGCCCTTGCCCAGAGGCGCTGGGCTTTAAGGCCCCTTGCAGCTCAAGCCGTTCTGCAGGCCACGATGCTGTTCTATTTGGTGGTGGTGGCAGCCAGGCCTCAGGTGTGCAGGTCAGGCAGCTGCCACCCCTCCCACGGGGTTGTTCCCGGGTGCTTTACTGAGCCATAAGGCTCTGACTTTGCCCAGGGGGCTGGAGGATGCCTGTCTGCCAGCAGGAGCCGTGGCACTGCCCTGCCACTTGTCTGAAGAAGGGATCTCTGTGGCACCAAAGCATTCGGCCAGCTCTTTCTCTCACCTATCAGAGTTGTAATAAAGGCATGCTGACATCTCTTTAGAGCCTTCTGAGTGTGTGGCTTCCTATTCAGAGAGGGGCCCTCATTTCTGTAACACATTCACCTCCCAGCTTATCAGTGATTTCATGTATTTCCTCCCATCCCTCGTGCTGGCCTGTGCCCACAAGGCAGAGCCATTTCCATGCTGCTGGCTGATCTCTGCTATTAGCAGCAGGATTCATACACAACCACTCCAAGCTCCGTGTTGGGGTCTTCTCATTGCTTTTGTTTGCTGCTGGGATTCCTTACACAAGTGCTTCTTGAGGTGTGGATTTGCTCTGTGACAGTCTTGTTTGCAGATGCTCTCATTCTATTTCTCTGCTAACTTAATATATTTTAGGGTGCAGTGATGCGGGGGGGAAAAACTGCTTGTGTGAGTTATGATTCAGAAGTAGCTGTAACATTCCATATATTCCTTGTTGCAGTGCTGTAATCTGAATGAGCAGCCAGCTGTAGGACAGCCCTCCATGAATTCAAGTCTTCAATTAAGCCATCTGTGATGTTTCTTTTTATTTCTGAGACCTGTTGGTGCTTGGTTGGTGTCTGACCTTGTGGTCCTACCAGGGGGTCTTATGTGAGAAGATACTATGCTGATGTCTGATTTTAACGTGGGATCTTAACTAAAGCCTTGCTTTCTTTCCAATGTGAATGTAGAGCATAAACTTCTTCCTGTTGTCCCTCTAGAACACCTTTTTTTCCCCACATAATTCTGATGGAAGAGCAGCTGGGGTTCCTGCAGTGCTGAATAGTTGCTTGGAGAAGTGGTGAATGAGTGAAGATACGCTCTGTGATGGTAAGGTGGACGATTGCATCTCAAGGCTAACAGCTTTTCTGTAGTCCTCTACAAATGCTGTGGCACTGTAATGATGGGCTCTGAGCCAAAGCAGAAACTTAAAACTGCTCTGCTAATTGCCAGAATGCATGCAGGCAGTTTCTTTACCTCCAGATTGTTTTAATCAGGACCTAAAGTAAAGACTTGCTGAAGCACAGCTGATTTGGCTCTGCTGGAATAGAGTGTGGTGAGCAAGAGCTCTGTTTGCTCCAGTGGGGAACAACTGGCTGAAATTCTCCTTACTGCAGCACATTGCAGCTCCATATGGGAAAACAGAAGCTCTGCTTGGTATCTGAAAACACAGAAGAAGGCAAAACTGAGTGAGGCATTAGAAAACATCAAAGCCCACCTTGGTTTCTTAGGGCTTGGAGGACAAGGGAATTGTCAGATAAGTTGCCCTTTAAGTTAAATAAAGCCTGGCATTCTGCAGGACATGCAGTGATTAAATTAATAACACGAATTGCAAGAAGTAGCCTGCCTCTGTCTGCATGTTCCTTGCCTTCTGTACAGCTTCACTGATCCCTGAGAGCAAAGTAATCAGAGGTTTAAGGCACGAATACAAGTTAAATGTAACGAAAACATTAAGATTTGTTGAGTGAACAAGTTGCTGAGGTAGTTTGTGGAGTTTCTAATGAGAAAATAAGCTTCAGGATGGTGAGTGCCGTGCAGAGTTTAGCAGGTGAAACAAAACCGAGGAGGATGCTTAACGCTTCCCTTGATTTTTATTAAGCTGCTGGAGCTGGGCAGGATGAGCTGCAGGGATCCCTTCCAGCCTCAGCCCTTCCAGTTTCAGCCACTCTATGCATTCCTAGCTTCAGCTAGGAGGGTTAGGCAAACTGTGCTTAATAAAAGCATGCGGGGGGGGCTACAGTGCAAAACCCTCGGCTCTCAGTTTGTGGTAGCATTGCATCATTGAGACATGAACCACCTGCATGCTTTTCTTGGCTTTGACTGCCATTTATCTGTTTCTCCTCGTTCTTTTTGGAAGGTTCAAACGTGGGAGCTGCTGCAGGTGTGGTTGCTGCTGGCACTGCCCTGGGAAGATGCCTTGATAAGGAATTAACACCCGTCAGTGATGGGCTGTGGGACAAGCAAAGTGCTTCCTGAGCCCCCCAAAGACGTGCAGCTGGATCTGGTTAAAAAAGTAGAACCTTACACGGGCCACAGTGACATCTACAAGCATTTCATCAAAGATGATGGTGGGGCTGTCATCAAAGCTGGCTCTCCCTCACCCCCACGTCACACAAACCCGTTTCCTGGTAACCCCCTGCCTGCCCACCCAGCCCAGCCCGAGCCCCGCAAGAACAAAGTGGCCAAATACCGTGCCAAATTTGACCCCCGAGTGACAGCCAAGTATGACATCAAAGCCCTGATTGGAAGGGGCAGCTTTAGCCGAGTTGTGAGGGTGGAGCACAAAGCCACCAAGCAGCCCTACGCCATCAAGATGATAGAGACCAAATACAGGGAAGGGAGGGAGGTGTGCGAGTCAGAGCTGAGCGTGCTGCGCAGGGTTCGCCACACCAACATCATCCAGCTCATAGAGGTGTTTGAGACCCAGGATCGGGTGTACATGGTGATGGAGCTGGCTACTGGGGGAGAACTGTTTGACAGAATCATTGCCAAAGGGTCCTTCACGGAGAGGGACGCCACACGCGTGCTGCAGATGGTGCTTGACGGTGTGAGGTACCTGCACACCTTGGGTATCACTCACAGGGACTTAAAACCAGAAAACCTGCTTTACTACCATCCCGGAACGGATTCCAAAATCATGATTACAGACTTTGGATTGGCCAGTGCTCGAAAGAAAGGAGATGACTGCCTGATGAAAACCACCTGCGGGACGCCGGAGTACATCGCTCCTGAGATCCTGGTCAGGAAGCCCTACACCAACTCCGTGGACATGTGGGCTCTGGGTGTCATCTCCTACATCCTCCTGAGTGGCACGATGCCCTTTGAGGACGACAACCGCACCCGATTGTACAGGCAGATCCTGAAGGGGAAGTACAGTTACTCGGGCGAGGTGAGTGTGGTGGGGTCAGGATGAGGGGAAGGCCAGCAAGAAGCTCTCTGCGTAGGGAGCTGTGTGGTCTGGCTGTCTCACGTAGGGCCGTGTTAACAAGAAGTGATTCTGGCCCTGAAAATCCTTTCTCTCTCCTTTGCCGAACTGCTTCCATTGCAGGGCAGTGAGCTGCCTGAAAAAGTGTGTCTGTAGAAAGACCTCACTTCCTCCAGAACAGAACTGCAGGGGCTGACAGAGCTGTGCTGCTTGCAGACAAATATCTGGGGAGCTACTGAAACTCATGCCAGGGTGTTTGAAATGCAGGAGGAAATCAAACCAGGGATGTGCAGATAGAAATCCAAGTGTAGTCTGAAAAACCTTTTGCTGAAACATAAAGCTGTGGCAGACAAAGGCCTAAAGAGCATTTCTGAAATGAGTCTGTGCTGCCTCCTGAGCTGAGTACATAACAAAACCGAGGATAGAAGGATGGCTTCCTTAAGTAACTCTGGAAAAAGGACCCATAAGGGATAGTTTTTAGGCAGAAGATGCCTGTCCCCACTCCCACAGAGTCCAATCGGTCACACAGCAGAGCACACAGCTGGGTGCCAGGCTGCCCCACAGTGAGCAATTTGGATTCTGGGTGTATTCCTCACTGGAGACAATCTAAAAACGAGCTTTTCTAACTTCTGCCCCTGTTTTGTAAAAGAAAAAAGTGTTTGGTTTCCTGAACTTTGTGAAATGAAGCTCACTGAGGGAGTGGGAATGTGTGAGTGTGCTTATGAATCCAAAATGACATTAAAATAACTCCTGTGTGTCATGGCACAGGAAGGTCTCTGGTTGTTCTCTTCTTCCCATAGGTTGGATGTCAGGGGGAAGTTCTGTACTATGAGAGTGGTGAGGTGCTGGAACAGCTGCCCAGAGAGGCTGTGATGCCCCGTCCATCCCTGGAGGAGTTCAAGGCCAGGTTGGATGGGGCCCTGGGCAGCCTGGGCTGCTATGAAATGTGGAGGTTGGTGGCCCTGCGTGTGGCAGGGGGTTGGAGCTTCGTGATCCCTGAGGTCCCTTCCAAGCCTGGCCATTCTGTGATTCTGTGTGCATCAGCCAACAGCATCTTGTCATTTGCTCAGATGCTTTCTGTTCTTCCAGAGAGAGTCAAGGAAAATGAATGCATTAATTTACTGCTGTAATTAATCCTATGCCTGACTGGAGTTGTGCATTGGCAGGAGCTGTGGTAGCAGGCTGCTTGGTTTGTGCATAAATTCTAGCTGGAAATAAGGAGAGGCAAAGAGATAGAGGTGTTTTGCATGTTTCCTGTGCCTTGCCTGCTTTCTTGCTCATAGTCTGGGCTTTTCAATGCTTCCAAATGTCTGATCAGCACAGAAATTTGTGTTTTTGTGCGTGTTACACTGGAAGAAGTTTGGAAGATGACAGAAGCAAACCCTCTGACATGTCTGTAAGGCTAATGAGAACAGCAGGAGCCATAAGCCCTGATTCATTTGGGACGAGTTTGGGCAGAATGCTGTACTGTGTTGCAGAACTGCACGTCTTGGGTAGGTGCAGGAGCAGAGATTTCACAGGAGCAGCTCATTTTCCTTTCTGTGGTGTCAACTTTGAAGATGTGAAACGGGTTCCTTCCAAGATGAAGGGGCTGCCATGCAGTGCTGTGCATTTCCATTCCAAATCACTCAAGTTCGAGACCTGCAGTACATGGGGTTTCAAGCAGGGCCCTGGGGGTTGTCTAAAGAATTAGTCTAGTCAGCTTGAGGCCATCCCTAGGGGAAATTAGCTGAAGAGCAACATGCTTGTTTTAACTCGTGGTAGTAGTAGATACATGGGTAAATGTGGTGATAAAGTTTGTGGCTTTTTTGAATGAAGTCAAGCGTTGCAAATCTATTCATCCTCAATACGGGACTCAGCAGCCATGCAGAGAGGTGATCTGTTTGTCCAGCTTGCTCAGATTTCCCAGTTGTGGTTAATGAAGTTTCTTACCTGTGGCTCTTGCAGCTGTAATGCGATGGTGGCCTTGGTGTGGATCAATGATTTGCTAAAGAGAAGCAGCTGGTTCCATGGTGAGGGCACAGGCAGCGAGGGGAGGAGGAGCTGTGTCCTTCTTCCCAAAAGGGGTAGGAGAAATTGCTGTGAGCAGCAGTGCTGCTGAGTTCCTCGTGCTGCAGGCAGGGGGTGGGGAACCTCCTGGCTTCTGGGGGCCCCAAAAGTTCCCCTGAGTTCTGTGTATCTGCATGGAAAACAAATCAATGGGGAGAATAACGACAAGAAGCCCAGCTGTGGATAAAGAGGCCTCTGCACCACAAATGTGTAAGGCTTGGGAATTTGTGGTGGTGGCAGTTGTTAGTGCTGACTGCTTCCTTCAGCCCCCCTTCGTATCTACAGCCATCTGATTGATGCTGGAGGCACCAGGCTGGACTGGTTCAAGATTTGCTCCCCTCTCTTCCATCCTTGACTTTTACTTTGTTAATGGTGCTGCTCTTTCCTCCTCTCTTTTTGTCCCTCAGAGCTTTGTCCTGCCCCAAGAGCTGCAGGGCAGCTCGGTGTGATCCTGTGCTGGTTCACATGTGCCCACTGGTGTGCCAGGAGCATTTGTCCATCCTGCCTGACGTCAGAGGAGCAGGTACTGATGTCTGACGTGGTCCTGGCTCATGGCTTGGAGGCAGCACTGTGCCAGCTGAGCTTGAAATCATAAATCAGTCCCGAGGCTTACCAACTGCCACGGGCTGATTGAGCTCACAGTGTGATACTCCTTTGGTAAGGCTTAGAAATGTAGAAAGTAAGGAGGGTAAACTTTCCCTATTAGTGTTCTTAAACTCTTTAATTATGTGCTGCTCCGTGCACGGGTGAAAAAGCAGACTTGCTGCCAATAAGAAGTGCATTTTGCAGGTGATAGAATTAAACTTCTTTTTCTCCTGCAGAAGCATTTTGTTTTTCCTTAGGAGAAGTGAGTCTGCCTTGACGTTACGCTTCCATAAAGGAAAATGCCTGAGTTGTATTCTGTGTGTAACTCTTCTCTGTTGGGTGACTCACTCATGGCTGAAGTGTGAGCACAGAGCCCATCTTGTCATCCCACCTCGTTCCCTGGTTCTGTTGTTTGACAGCTCCCCTTGCCACTTGGCTTTGCTGTTCAGGATTTTGCTCATTTCATTGCATCCTTGAGGAGCTGGGTCAGCTCTGAGACACCATCTTCTACAACTACCCCTATCGTTTCCTTCTCCATCTGATACCACCTGGTGGTGTAAATGGAGGTGCCACCACTGTTTGTGTTGGAGGAAGGGTTGGTGGTACGTTCAAGCAGTCTTTCAACACATCACCACCGCATCCCTCAGTGCCACATCTCCACGGATCTCCATGGATGGTGACACCTCCACCTCCTTGGGCAGAGGTGCCACTGCCTCTTAGATGACATTTTTCCTAACACCCAACCTGAAATGACAGTGGGGAGAAGGAGAGAGGAGGAGCAGGACAGTGGGATGCAAGTGGAAGATGATGCCCATATCCCTGCTTTCAGTAACCTGAAGAATTTATCTTGGTGAAGGCCCACCTGACTCTGCTTTTTTCCCTCAAAACACTTGAACATGTGTTCTTACAGATGCTATTTCTGTTCATTTGTCCCTAACCTTTTCTTCCTGAGTCTTTATAACCTCCTCTTTCAGCTGCAGAGATGGGTTTTTAGTGGATCGCATTCTCCAGTCCCCTCATTCTCCAAAGGGAGCAAGACAGCTGTCTACCATTGCAATGCTTCTGAGACTTCTTGTACTCTGCAGCTAAAAACAACTTGAAGGAAACTCTACATTCCCTAAACTGCCATCACTGCGTCAGCTGCTGGCCCTTATTAGGCTCTCCTGATGAATGGGAGCTACGAGTTCACAGCAGTATTTCTCCTTCAGAAGGTCTGAATGCAGCCTTCTGATGTCTTCCCTGTCCATCTGCTGCTGGTGGCTCATGAGTCATAGTGCCAGCTATGTTTAGCTTCATCGCCGTGCTCTGCAGGTGGTAAATTACAGCTTGCTTTTCTTGTCTCTGGCTGCTGGAGGGAAGTCTTGGTGAACCTGAAAGAGGTGTACTCAAAGGCACACAGGAGGAGAAAGCTCTTCAAGAAAACCACGGTGCTTGCCATCACACTGTGTTTGATTTGGGAAGGTTTATCAGATGTTTCACAGAACTTGGCAGCGTGATATGGGATTGTGGAGGTTCAAAATGCAAAGTACTGCATATTGATGCTGGCCTGAAGAATGAAAACACATTTGGGATTGACTTCAGTAACAGCAAGGCAAGGCTTGCTGCCTGCCAGCATTCTCTCAGGTGGATCCACCTCTCATCCCAATCAGCATGGCTCTCCTTTCCCCTGCAGTAGCAGGAGCCAGCCCCCAGGACTGCTGCTTGTGTTGTACCAGTGGCTGATTTATTCCAGCGTGGAGCAGTGGCTCACATCTGCTTGGCAATGTCTTGCTGGATGGGAAGAGCAGCAGCTCGTGTAAGCTCAGTGTGGTTGCTGAGCATTAGTTTGCCCTGGGATCTCTGCAGTGGAGAGGATTCTGGTTTGAAAATACAACGGCTTGGGAGAACGTGGCCTGGAATGAACTGCAGTTGTCCACATCTGTTCATAGTTCACCTGATCTATCATCACCTGTCCTTCCTGCCACTGCCTTCTGTCCTACCCTTGTCTTTTACATCCTTAATGCCTTTTTCCTTGCCTTCAGCTCTCTCCATTCTTTTCCCCCTCCTGTTGTCTTTGAATGACAGTAACCTGTGTATCACTCACAGCTTTGCAAAGCACAGTATGCACCTTCATGTCCAAATGGCATTTCTGTCCATTTTTCTAGGCTCTGTCTTTGATCCAAACTTAGGATGAAATGTAACTTTGGCAATTTGTGTCCTTCTCTTTCCACCTGGGCTCCTTTGCACCCTGCATTCACCTGGTCTGTGGCTGCTCGTTTGGTAGCAAAACCCCCCCAATGCTGAAAGGGTGTGCTGTGGTCTGTCTGTTGCTCTGTCCCTGGCATGGATAGTAGTTTCCTAGGAAAGTAAGCATTGTAATGATCACCTGCCCTAACTTGGAGTTGGAAGTACCAGATTAAATGCAGACTGTTGAGTAAATTCTCCAAGCATGTCTATGGATAGATTCAGGCTTGAAGAATGCAACTGATGACCAGGTTACCTTAATGAAAAGGTGAGTAGATTAGTGAGGTGTCACTGTAAGTAGGGCACATATAAGACAACACATTGTCCCCAGGCAGCTTTCTGTGCCTGCAGAAGCAGCAAGAATGGGACAGTGTGTTAGCAAATGGAGTGCCTGTGTTTTTAGCTGCCACCTGACAGATGGCAAGGGAAAAAGATGCAAAGCAATTCCAGAGCAGCTAATGACTTTGGGTGCTCACCTGATGAATCCTCAAACTGAGTATGTCTGTAAACCTATGGGTGCTTCCAAAATATTCTTGTAATTGTCCTCATTGTGGAGGTTGGTCCCTAACGGCGTGTGATGGAGTCAGCTCACAGTCTTGTCAACTTTTAGTGTTTGTCTCCTGTGTTTGTTGAGCTTTCTAAGAGAGCATGGGGATAGAGACAAACATTCTCAGATCCTGGTTGTGGCTTTTTAAAGGGAGCCATAGATTGGGTTGAGTTGAAAGGGACCTTCAGAGACTAACAGGGACACCCACAGGTCCATCAGTGCTCAGCCTGACCTTGGGGGGCCTGCAGGGATGGGGCACCACCACCTCCCTGGGCATCCTGTGCCGGAGTGCCGAGTTTTGTATGGATGCTGCAGAAAGCATGACTGCCTGACCACCAGTCCTGGAATGGCACGTGCATTTTTCCACTTCTGATCACTCAGGTGTATGTAAATAACCCAGTTCTGTGCAATTAAGAAAGAATTCTTTGTGCTGCTATGGTAATATGTGGTATTGCCCTCCTGAGCCGTGCCAGACCCATGGAAAACTTTTGTAAGGCACAGTCATGGTCTGTTTTTCTCTGATGTTCCTCCTCATAAGGAAGAACTGCTCTTTGTATAAATCCAAGGGTTTGTTTTTGGTTGGTTGGGTTTTTTTTTGCCTAGAAGAAGGAAGTGGGGAAAAAAAATCAATTTCCAGAGGAATGTGCTATTGTATTTCATAGAGCTGTGAGGCAGCAACGTAGGGCAGCGAGAGTGGTGGTGAGATGCTGTGGGGTGGCTCTGCTGAAAAGAACACCGTGCTCTGCTTTGAAGAGCTGAGGCACTCGAGCAGGATGAAAGTGAGCCTCTCCCAGCAGGCACAAAGCACTGTGGCTGGGCACACAGATGTGTTCCTTGGAGCGTTCCTGTCTCTTTTCTTTAATGCTCGATGGGGGTAGAGGTGGGTTTGTGTTGCTGCGCGTGTTGTGCAGCTGAAGTGTTTGTTCAGCTCTCCTCAGCTGCACAGCAGGTATTTTAGGCTCTCTGAAATGCTACCAGTTCAGTTAAAACGTGGAAAATCCCTCAGCCCAGCATGCGTTGGTGACTGCGCTCCTGCAAACCATGGCGTGCTATATTGGAAAATGCTTTATTTGCAGGTGAAGAAACACCTCCTCCTGTAAAAGGGCATTGTGCAGGCTTAAAACCAGTGTGAGTTTAAAAATTGATTCCCTTCCTGCTTTGGCTGCTTACTGAGGTTCTGAAGATGGTTTCCTCTGCAGCTGGTGTGTCACAAGGACCTCATCAGAATCATTCCTGCCATCTTGACATGACGTGCTTAAGGGTAAGCAGGGAGAAGAGTGAGTCCCTCGTCCCATAGCATAGCACCTACAGGTTGGTGGGGGTAGAAGGCTTTGGTTTTTAGGTGGAAGACTGCATGTGGGGCCATGGCATGGTGTGTAGCTGAGGATGGAGGAAGGCAGAGCTGCATGTCAGGGAGAAGGACTTGCAATCATACAGCACTTCTGGGAGTTGGCTTCATTTCTGCATCTCTGGGCCCCATAAAATCCTGTTACTGGCAGAGCAGTATCTGTGGAGAGTTTGAGATGGAGGGATAAAGGAACATTGGTAGGGGAGAAAAAGACTGTTAAGCTGCCTCTGTGTAGAATATAAACTATCAGCCAAAAGGATTTAAGCTATTAACTGTTTGACTCCTTTCCATGCCCTGAAACTGGACCAAGCAGTTCCCTTTGTCTCTGTTGTCATTGTGCCCTTCTTCCTTTGATTTTATTCCTTTGCTTATTCACTGTGGCTCACATTTTTCAGGTGAGTGCTGCTAATGGGCTGCAGTGTCCTTCTGGCTCCATCTGACACCAGGCTGGAGTTGTACAGGGCTGCAGTGTGCTCCTATCCTGGGGTAAAGGAGGACTGAACCAGC
The DNA here is from genome assembly GCF_019238085.1 of Lagopus leucura. Classification (NCBI taxonomy): domain Eukaryota; kingdom Metazoa; phylum Chordata; class Aves; order Galliformes; family Phasianidae; genus Lagopus; species Lagopus leucura. Next base: position 15,206,264 of record NW_024962271.1, read on the forward strand.
CTGGGTAGGAGGGCAGCCATCTGAAATCAAGGTCCTGATTGCAGATATTTTTCAGCTGTAAAAAAAAAAGTGTTTGAGGGAGCTTACATTGGTGCTTAGTTAGAGGGCTGGCAGGATGCTTCCTGGTTCTTCTTGGCCACCTCTTCACCTAATCCCTGAAATGCCCGAATCTGATGAGATTGCAGCTGAAGCTTTCAGACCCAGAGTAGCAAGGGAGCTGAGCTTTGGTTGGGAAGGCTGGCTCACACCGACAGCACTGCATCTGGAAGCTGGGGCAGATTTTGGTGTTTTGGTGCGTGAGCTTCATGGATGGCTCCTCTGCTTCTCACTTCTTTGCTCTTGTCAGCTCCCATTTCGCCCTCCTGCTGACAGAGACTGCTAAGACACAAATCCCAGGCACGTTTTCTGTTTCATTTGTTATTGAAGTAGCTGCTTTTATGGATTTTCCTGAGAACTGAGCTTTTGCTAATGCAACTGATTAGTGTTGCTTGGTGCGATGGGAACCATGCAGGCAAGTCTCAGAGGAGACGGCCTCTGTCAATGCCATGTTCACCTAGCTGGTGTGCAGACACATGCTTGGCTGTGTGCCTGTCAGCTGTGAGCTCCCATCAGCATCACATCCACCCAGTGATTGGGGCCATCAGCCAACAAGGGTGATTTCCTACTCAGTACAGTTCTGTTGAGGAGAAAAGTGTTGCTATCATAGGATCGCTCCAGTTGGAAAAGACCACCAAGATCACCTAGCCCAGCCAGAGGCTTGCTTCCTGGGTCATCCCTTTCTATCTGCAGAATGATTTCTAAGGGATTCTTGCAGTTTGATCACTTTGTATGGAGCTCTGGCACACAGGTTTCTTGTTATAGCTGGGATGACTCGGAGGTGTTCATCCATATCATGACATCAGATGCTGATAGGAAGGTCTGGAATTATGATTTCTTACCTCTTTCTGCATTTTTCTCATTTTTTTTTCCAATTTGTTTTATGCTTTACAAGCTTGGGGAATTCTTATTGCCACTCTTAAGCTGCCTTTTTGCTTGGAGGATTGATTTGGACAATCTAAGCCTCTTGGATGAGAACCTGAAGTCACTTGGTGGAATGTCTTCCAGACTTGGTAGGAGTTCCCATATCTCCAGTAGTTGGCCAAGGGACTTGACAAGGATCCACCTGACATTAGGGTTTTTTTAAATCTGTTTCCTAAAAGCATTTTGTGGTCTCCAGGGGAGGATGGAAGAAATAAATTGCACTTTGGAAATGCACTGTTAACACTTGCTGGGTTTTTAAAGCAAGACAACCATTACCCTGCACTGCACAATGTGCTTGGTGCACATTGCTTATATGGATAAAGCACGTGAGCAAGTGCAATGGGAATGGTGAACTGAGCATGTCTGGAGGTAAGGGAGAGGTAGGATGGCAAGCATGGAGTCATCTTGTCTTTCTCTGGGCATGCTTGCTCTTCTCTGGCTAATCCCAGAAGTCCTGGGGTGCTTAGGGCTTTATCAGCTAAGCTGAACAAGGGAGGAGAGGATGTGTTCATTATATTTGCAGGTGCCATTGTATTGGAGGAGCCACACGGTGTATTTGGGTTCCTGATGGCCTTAAGGGATTTGAGCAGCTCAGTAGCAGACACAAATGTTTAGAAACAGGGGTAAGTTAATGTGCAGAAATAGGTGAGGAACAGAAGATTGGAGGGGTTGGCTTCTCAGGAGAGGATGTGCAAATAAATTACAAGCTGCTGTGTGAGACAGTGGTGTTACACTGGTGGGGAATAAAACAAATGCACTGGGATGCATGAACAGAAAGGGGCATAATCCCTTTGCATCAACTGCCAAGCTGAAGCTCTGATGCTTCTGGGCATTGCACAGCCCCAAAAGCCCAACATGGTGTAAAAAAACCAGCTACTAAGAGCAGCAATACCCCAAAAACAAAGTAAAACAAATCCTTCGAGCCGAGCGGAGGGAGTTGACAGGAGATCAACAGACACAGTTGGGTGTCCCAAAAAAAGTCACTGGGAAATTGAAAAGTAATTGGCTGCTTAGTGTGAAGATGTTGTGATAGCAGTTTGCAAATACACCAAGGGTGCTTCAGAGAGGAGAAGGAATCATCTATTTTCCAGGCTATAAGAAAAAAGAGCCTTAAACTGCTGCTAGAAAGATTTATGCTGGACATTTTAAAACACTTCAGTAGCATCTCCTGCTCATAAGAGAATATGCATATGCACAAAAAAAAGCCCTGAAGCATTACAAGGGGGATTGCTGAAGTTGTCTTGTAGTACAAGTTAGGCTGTCATCTGTCAGGAGTGATGCATCAGCTGTGGGTCCTTTGGGGATGGTTGGAGGGAGTGGATGGTCCATGGGCATCCATTGCAGCATTGTTTTTGTGCAGCCATGCTGTCTGTCTTTCACTTTCCCATAAGTAATTACTGAAGTTTTAAGGTAAATTTCAGCCTGATCCCATGAAGCTTGCAGGATGAGCTGCACTGTGTGGTTTGTGCCTGTGGAAGAGCGCTGGTAACAGGGAGGAGAAGCACGTATGGGTGCACAAAGGATCACAAACCTCATAATCAGGGCATATCCCAAATTGGAAGGGATCCATCAGGATACTGGAGTCCAGCTCCTGGCTGTACCCAGGAACATGAGAGACCTCTGGAGGTGTGTGATGCTATTCAGCCTGAGGTGGGTTGACTGTGACTGTCTTCTTTTGAGTCTTATAAAGCTTCAGGGCAGGAGATCCCCACTTCCCTGCTCACCTTTCCAGGGCTGCACCACCTTCTATTTTCCCTGCTCTTTCCTCATATGGACTTTCCAAGGTACAGCTTCTTCCTCTGCCCCTTGTTACAAGGATAACAGCCATGCAGGCTAATCCAAATGATGCAACTGCTTGCAAGTAGCTGTAATCTATTGCTAGGGCATCCTTTTATATATCCCTTGTATGCTGGGCATCCCTTTAACCTCCCACAGCCTGCAATCTACATCAACCAGAGGGAGTGATTAGTTTGTGGTACTCATTATCACCCAAACCAATGGCTATGAGCCCACTTTTAGCATGCCAGATATTTCCCTAGGCAATGTAACCATGTTGCAGTTGGAGGAGCCATCCCTGGTTGTAGACAAAAGCTTTGTGTGTGTCGGTTTTGTAGCTGCAGTAATTCTGCTGTGTGATTGTAGCTTGCAGGGGGGGTTGGAGATTCATGATCCTTGAGGTCCCTTCCAACCCTGGCCATTCTGTGATTCTGTGAAGCAGCTGGCTGCTTCCATTTGGAAAGCTGGGTTACAGAAGTTCACAGCACCAGATGGCCACGCATACTTATAATGCTGTGGATTATTAAAGGGTCGTCATTTTTTCCTCTTTCATCCTCCCTTTATTCCTCTTCCCTGTATCAACAAATTAATGCAGAATACTTGGGAACCTTTTGTGAGTGCAGAGATACGATGTGCTAGCATCTTTTAATCAGAAACTTGTTCCAACTTTCTGGAACTGCTTGGTTTTAAGCACATCCTTGCAACTGTTTGTAGGCTGGGCATTGCCTTGAGCTGGGCAGTCTTTTCAGTGCTGGAGCCTGAATGCTGACTGTGGCACAGTTGACCCCCCCTGCCAGTTCAGCCTGCCCAGAGCCCCATCTATGGCCTTAAGCACCTCCAGGGATGGGGCACCCACAGCTCTCTGGGCAGCTGTGCCAGGGCTTTACCACCTTCACTGTGAAGAATTCCTTCCCAGTATCTAAACTCTATTGACACTCTTAGTTTAAAGCCATCACTCCTTGTCCTATCACTATCAGACTGTGAGAAGTTGCTCGGCATCTCTTTTAAAAGTCCCCTTCAAGTACAGGAAGGCTGCAGTGAGGTCTCCCTGGAACGTTCTCTTCTCCAGGCTGAACATGCCCAAATCCCTCAGCCTTTTTTCATAGGGGAGGTGCTCCAGCCCTCTGAGCATCTTTGTGGCTTTCTCTGGACCTGCTCCAAGAGCTCCATGTCTTTCTTTTCTTGGTTACCTCCTAAATGACACAAAACAGCTCCGAAATGTGAGCTCTCCAAAAACCCACCAGCCTCTGGGTAATACTGCCATCCAACTCTGGATGGTGACACCTGAACTCATTTCTTGTTTTGCTGATACTCATGCATGGTTCAGCTGCCCGAACTTCAGTTGGATGGAAGTCATCATCCAAAGAACACCTTGGGCTGCAGTGCAGAGCAGGGTGAGAACCAGCACCTATGAGTGGTGCTAATAGAGGTCAGCATCCCATTCCAAGTGCAGGTGCTGGGAGCTCTGCTCATCATGCTCTGGATTCACACTTGCTTTGTTTGGAAGAGGAAGAGGGGGACCGACTGCACGACCCCTGAGCTTTGCATGTTTGTTCTCTGTGTTCCAGTGCTGGACTGTGCTTCAATAGCTTTTGTGCCAGCGTGAATAACAAACAGCAGCATAGATGGGATCTAATCACAGAGGCCCAGCTCTGCGTGCTTTCACCCAGCCTAAGTGACACTCCTGCTTTTCCTCCTCCTCCTCCTCATACAGCCTCAGAGCCTGAGTTGAATAAAATCGAGCACACTTGAGAGCTCTTTAAGGCATTGTATATGAGGCTGCTTTTCCCCTGGGTTGATTATTGAGCAGCGTGGAAGCTGCGGATCAGAGCTGCACCCTATGTTTTATGCAGCTTAGGAGCTTAAAAGATGCTTTTGTCATAAATGTCACTGCATCTTGAAAGCAGCAGCTGTCATCCCTGAGGGGCAAGAGTTGCAAATCTCCACAGCAAGAGATTTTCCCTCTCTCATCAGAGCTGTAAGCAAGGCTGCTGGTGGCTTTGTGTGTGTTTGAAGTGCTGCTCTTTGTGCCACCTGCCTGCTTGGGCTGACGTTGATGCCTCTGTAGCCCACCTGTGAGTCACTGCAAGGAAAAGTGGCACAAAACCCCAACAAAACAGTGGTGGAAGCTCCCAGGTCTGGCTCACTTTGTTTGCACAAACATCCATGCTGGCACAGAGGAGGGTGCAGCATCAGAACAGGAACGAGCTGTGGAAATACCTGGTGGTGAAGCACGGTGCCAGCTGCTTGCTTGGTCAACAGCCTCTACCTCTTCTACAGAATTAATTGTTCTGTTTGTCTGAGTGGGCTTTTTCTCCCTTCTCTGTCGTCCTGCTGAAGGTTTTCCCTTAGCACAATGCTCCCATTTTGCCCTTGCAGACACCCAAGGTGAGGCTGGGGGGGCTCTGAGCACTGATGGAGCTGTGGGTGTCCCTTTTCATTGCAGGGAGTGGGAGCAGATGGCCTTGCAGGTCCCTTCCAACACAAACGTTCCTCTGATTCTATCTGTTGGGGCAGCCCTGTTCCTAATAAAATCTTCTGCATCTTGTAAAACTTTAAATAGCCATCTGTTTTCTTTAGGTGGAGCTGCAGGGCTCCTCTGTCTCCCTGGTGCTTTGAGGCTTCTCCAGCTCTTGATCAAACTCTTCCTATGAATCAGTGAGGCTGGCGGCAGCATTTCTGACTGAACTAGAGCAACCTTTTGAAGCTGTGATAACGCGCTCTGTGCTTCAGCTTTTTGTAAGAACCAGCTGGCAAAGGAGATCCGAGGCTCTCGCAGTTCTGTGTCCCTTGCCTGCCATGAAACATCATCTGCAGAGCTCACGTCATTTTTTTGCTGACAGCAACACACAACTCGTTTTGGAATCAGGAAAATGAATGTGCATCTCTTCCTTCAGCATATGCTTCCAAGTCTAAAAGCAAAGCTTGGAAGAGAGACAGCTTATTTTGTGCTTGCACAGGACCGAGCAGAAGGTTCCTTTCCTGCTTTGTGTCTCTAGGGAAAATGTCAAGGAGCTCTTGTGTGTGTGTGTGTGTGCTGAGTGCTGTGCTGACAGAGCTGAGGAGAGATCTCAGCCTGCCAAAGAGGGATAGGCATCAGTTGGTCAGGCAGGTCACCTGGAACTCTAGTTCTTTGATAGTGTCCATACATGTGTTTGCAGCCCATCTTTCTCCTTTCAGTATCTAAGAAAGAAGGGGACAGAGACTCTTCAGCAAGGTCTGTTGTGATGGGATGAAGGGAAATGGCTTCAAACTGGGGGAGGTTTAGATTGGTCATAAAGTTTTTTACAACAAGGGTAGTGAAGCACTGACACAGGTTGGCCAGAGGTGGTGGGTGCCCTGTCCCTGCAGACCTGTAGGTGTCCTCATTGATTGTAGAGGAGTTGGATAGATGGCCGTCAGGGGTCCCTTCCAGCTCAAAGGATGCTATGATTCCTCCCCATCTTCCTGAGAGGCTTCTTTCCTCTTGGTCTTGGTTGTCAAAAAGGAAAATTCAGTGCAGAAGATAGAGGTGAGCAATGGGTGGCTGCACAACTTGTCTCAGAGACAGGGAGTTATTTCTTAACAGTTGCTTTTCTGCTTCAGGTACACTCACATGAGAAAGCCAGCAGTCTTTCCCACCTTCAGAGGAATCTCCACGTGCCTGCAGGCTTGCACTAGTTAGTAGGCAGGGTGTGGGGTTCTCATTTAAGACTCCTTTACAGCTCATGGAGGCATCTGATCTCTTCTGATCCCAGAAGCCCTGCGGTCTGGGTCCTGCCTGGTGAACAGAAGCACCGTAGAGCAGCACGAGGTTTCTGGAAAGTGGGTACATTTCCCTAGGGAATGGATTGGAGAACTGCACAGTTCATTCCACTCAGAGCTTCAGTAGAATGAAGCCTTCCCTATTTTTAAACAGAAAGCTTTGGTGAAATAAAAGCAAGGACGTGTGTGGTGCAGCAAATGAAACCTCTGCTTGCATAAACAGATCGATAAACTGATTTGTGTTTGCTGACCAAAAGAAAAAGCTAATTGCAAGTACTCCGTATTCAACATCTGTGGTGAAAGTAGAGTAATTGGAATAACGAGAAATCCAATTTGCTTTTGCTTGGAGCTTGTTCTTCCCTAGGCTTCATTTAGCTGGACTGGTGTGTGCATGGGCTGGTTACTGCAGGCTGGTACGTTCGTTATGGAGTTCTTCAAATTCTAACTCACCAAGTTTGCCATCTGCCCTTGGCCACTTGGAGGGATGGGGCACCCACACCCATAACAGCACTTTCCTACATGCTTTTCCTGAAAGTGTAGCTCTGAGATAAGTGTTCTTGTTTGTCAGTCCTCAGGTATTTATTGGTTTTAATTCATCTTTTGTGTCTGTTTGGATCAAAGTAGAAAAGAAAGGATGGAGATCCTGGAACGACTGCATCTCTGCAATACAGGTGATACTCAGAAGGATGAGAGGTTGTAGGCAGACATAAAGAAGTTCCCCAGGAAAAACAACAAGGTCGGAGTCATGCAATTGTTTTTTTCCATTGGGGTGGGACAGGAGCTGTTTCAAGCTATCCAGGTCATCTCACTTGCTGCTAGCCATAGTGCAGATGGTAATGAAGACTGAGAAAGATGATTCCCTTTGCTATTTATTGAGCAGAAGCAGCAGCAGATGCAGAAGTATGGTAGGAAGTCTACAGGCTTGGTATGTGACTGTTAGCTGTGCGTGTCAGAGTCAGATTGAGCTGTCTGGTTCTCTTGTTGCAAGTAGCATAAGGACTGTGTGCTTCAAAACAGACGTGGCTCTGTAAAATGGACTGGTGTGTTCAGCTGCAACCTCCAGTGTGCTTTTTCCCCCCCACATTTGAATAGGCTTTTTGCTGTTTTAGATATCCTCTTCATCACCGAACACCTTAATGAGTTTCTGATCAAAGGTTGTCCATATTCTTTTATGCAAGAAGTGTCTTTTTTTACTCAGCTGATGAAATGTGTTTTGGTAATGAATGGCAAGAAAGAAGTTATTCAGTGGTAGGCAATGACAGACTAATGATAGTTGTAAACAGCAGACAGCCTGAACTTCAAGCCATTTGTATTAATTTAGTTCTTGAAACATTGGCAGGAATGTGATTTCTCTGTGGCTCCAAAATGCAGAAGTGGTGTCTGATCCTCCAGAACACAAGGGCTGTAATGATCAGAAGGATTTTCACTTTCTATTCTGACTGTGCTCAAGGATGCTGAGTTTTGTTCATGCACCAGTATTTCTTTTCTGTCCCATATTCTGTGCCATTTTCTCTCTTTTCTTGTATAGTTAGCAGCAGTGCTTGTGTGTCCCTTTGGAACACGTGAGGTAAGGTAAGTAAGCAGGCTGTTTCAGTCATCTCTTGCAAAATACAGTGTAAAGTGCTGTATGAATGTGGATCGTGGACCTTCTGTACCCTGATACCTGAGCAGCACATCCTGAGTGCCGACCCGACAGACAGGGCAGCATTGGCTGTAGGCAGGCAGAGCAGAGCAGCTCTGAGAGCATCCTGCCCTTTCAATGTCAAGTTCTCCCGTGGATTAGCTCTCTTGCAAGTGGCTTTCAGCTTCTTGAGGAGGGAAGATTGCTTATGGTGAATGGCAAACCTCAGAAGAATCAGGACATGCTTCTTCTTTGGACCTTTTGTAAGAAGAAAAGGGCATTCTATCTGACTTCCCTGTTGGTAGGTGCTGAATTTTAAAAGATAGAATCGTGTCACAGAATAGCCACGTTCTTTTCTTCTACACCAAAAGAAGGATGAAAGACGTGCAGCAGCAGCCTGCTTTTTTAATACACGTGCTGTTCTCACTTGGTTACACGTGTGTGGTGGTGTATGACCTCAACTCCTGTGCCAGAATCTTTACTTCATTGCCTTAAGCTGTGCAGCTGTTGTTAAAGCCACTTAGAAGGGGTCTCCATGCACTGTGTTATCGGTGTTTGTAAGCTTTTATGGCTGTACTTTGTGTATTAAGGGGTTATAGAAGTAATCAATGATTTTCTGGCTTGGCTTTGTTTCTTTAAAACCAGAACTCCTTCCTGTTCTGTTGTGATGTGTTCACAAAAATTCCTTATCTAACATCACCTGCTGCATTCCAAATGTTTTGTGGACTTCCTCCCATTGGGGCTGTTTTAGTGTTGACCACTGAGGCCAAGAACTGTTGCAGAAAGATCTCCCTGCCCTTGGCTTTGGAATGAATACGAAGGTCAGCACTTGCTTGTGGGATTCATGGCTGTGAAGGGACAAAAGAACCAGCACCCTGGCAGTGTGTCACAGTCCATCCTGGGAGCAGGATGGCTCACCTTCAAACAGAAAGGACTTCATCAGGACAAAGCAGGTGGGAACCCAAATTAGAGTCATAGAGTGGTTTAGGTGAGAAGGGACTGGTTCCAACATGAGAGGGATCCTCTTCCCAAAGAAGGGCTGAGATGAAAGGGCAAATCTCGAGATGAAGTCTCCCAATGAAGAAATAACAGCTTTCTCTTGGAATCTTTATTAAGGGAAGTATATGCAGGGTATTTTATTAATAGAAAATGCGGTGAAGCCCTTAGAGCATCCACATTGACTTCCCTCAGCTCCTCAGATCCCAGTAAACTGAGGACCGTGCAGAAGCCTTTGGAGCTTGGCTGCTTTCAATAGAGAGGGTTTGGCAAGTTCAATCAACAGGAGAGGAAAGGATCAGTGAGCAGATGCCTGGGATGTGCTTAGAAAAGGAAAGTGAAGAAAGAGATGTATGCATCTGTCTTCATTTCTCCTGCTTTCATATGTTTCATGTGATTCATTTGGAGGGTGGGCACTGCATTGAAACCCACCTCCATCATCTGATCTACCCCAGCTGCCTCCTGTGTGATCTCATCACAACACTGAAACAGTGTTGGAGTGAGAGCTCCTCACTCTCTGCACTGCCTAGCCCAGAGTTTGGTGCTTCAGAGAAGGGAAGATGACCTCCCATTGGCAAAGGCTGGGATGTGGCACTATGGGTGACCCCATCCCCATGGTCCCAGTGTGAAGCTGTGGGGATGAGTCCATGGCAATGGTTTTCACGAGCACCTTTAGGACCACAGTGGATCTGCCCAGGGGTGTGGGAGTGCAGGTGACTTGAAGGAAGAACTGATGTAGGAAAATAGAGGAATAAAAAGAACAAGAAGGGCTGGTTGCTTATAATTGGGTGACAGATCATTGTGTTGGCGAATGTGTGTGCCAGTCCCAGTGTGTAGCTGTGTGTTTGTGTCTGCCAGCTGGGAAAACACGTGTGGACATGAGGTGTGGAGCCGAGGCAGCCTTGTCTCTGTTAGCTGCTGGATTCCCTCTTCCCCCTCGTAGGCTCTTGAAGTAATTGTGTCTTATTCTTCTACTGTTGGAAGATTTGAGGATGAAAGAGCGAGAGGAAGGGGCAGAATGCCCTGCAACACCTTTTTAGGGGACAGGAGGAATGAATGAATGAATCAGCAGGGTTGTGCCGGGACGTTTTGTTGTTAATTCCCTCTTTTGTGTTTCAGCCCTGGCCCAGTGTATCCAACCTGGCCAAGGATTTCATCGACCGCCTGCTCACAGTGGATCCCAGCGACAGGATGACAGCCCTCCAGGCCCTGAAGCACCCCTGGGTGGTCAGCATGGCAGCCTCCTCCTCCATGAAGAACCTGCACCGTTCCATCTCCCAAAACCTTCTCAAGAGAGCCTCCTCTCGCTGCCAGAGCACCAAGTCAGCACAGTCCACGCGTTCCAGCCGCTCCACCAAATCCAACAAGTCACGGAGGGTTCGGGAGCGGGAGCTGCGAGAGCTCAACCTGCGCTACCAGCAGCAATACACTGGCTGAGCACCAGGCTGGGACCTGCCCGAAGTCTTTCCAGACATCTTCTCTGCAGTGTAGGTGTGCAGCACCCCTTTGCTGCAGGTTCCTCCCTCCCTTCTTTCAGGTGTGTTGTGTCCCCCCTCCCCACTGTGTGGAGGAAAAGGAACCTTGTGGTGGCACTTGTGGGCCAGCCGTGCCCACGCAGGGAACGGAGCAGCTCTCGTTGGCTTAGAGCTCAGAGCCTTGAGTAACACCCAAATTAAGGAGCTGCAAACGAGGAGAAGAGCTCTTTCTGTAGCCCAGGAGCCCGGTTGTTCGTCGTTATTTATTAATTCCACTCGCATATGGAAACAAAATCACTTTGTATGTGTGCACGTAGCACATACACACATGTGGGTGTGTGTTATATATTTAACAAATTTATATATACACACATTCTGAACTGGGTTAGTCACACTCTGTGGTGCCTTTGCAGTGAAGCTGTTGTGAGTCACATGCAGTTAGAACCAAGATAGCACTGACTCACAGCATGCTGCCCATCAGCTCCTCGTCCCAGTGCAGTGTCACGGAGATGCCAGACAGCAGTTGTGAATGCGACGGCCGTGAAGCTGTGAGGATCCCCGAGGGGCTGCCTGCCATCAGTGTGCTGACATCAAGGGTTTGCTCCCATGATGCAGATTGGCAACCGAAACGAAACGCTGCCACCTCGGAGCTGGAGTCCCATCCCATTCATCCTGACTGCAGGGCTGCTCCCCAGTGAGGGGCAGCGAGAGAAGGATCGTCCTGCAGGAATTTTGTGCTCCACAGAGATGAAGGCAGTTTTTAGGGGTTCCCCTATTTGTAGTAGGAGCAGTCCCTAACATGCAGGGTTTGGTTTTGTTACCGTGACGTGGCTTACTGTAACCAACTGTGTTTCCAATGCTTTGATTGCTTTGGGGTGTCCCCTGTTCCCTGCTACTGCCATCAGTTCTCTGGGGCAGGGAAATGGTGGTGGGAGCTGGCAGGGTGACCACAAGAGGCTCCATAGGGTAGAGCAGGAGCTTGGCTAGCAGAAGCCCAGTCCTGAAATGACAGCAGAGAGATGAGCAGAAACCACCGAGCTGTTAGATACAGCTTACATCCACCAGCAAAAAGCTGTCAGTTCTATTGAGCTGAAAAAAGGAAATTTCTAGGGATGTGCTTTCCACCCAGTGCTAGGAATCTAACTACTTCACTTACCTTTTGTTCCCGAGCTCATGGTGAGGAATATGACAGAGGATGCTTAAGGATGATGGTCTCAGACACTTGCAGGGGTGAATTCCAAACCCTTTCTATGCGTTTGCACGTTACGTTGGAAGCTCTGCATCCCCTGGGGGCTGCTCTGTCCTGAGTGCCCATCCTTCCATCAGCATTAACTGCTGTTGCAGAATTACTAGTTGTTTTTACTTTAGCTTTGTGGGCTATGGAGGGAAAATAAAAGAAAGGTTCCTTCAGCTTCTTTTCCCTTTTATTGTAGTCTTTCCTGGTTCATTACCAGGAATGATCAACTAGACAGTTTCTGAGAAAACAGGCAGCATGCCACGTGCTGCTTCATTAGCAGCTCAGTGCTCCTTGTATTCCTGCAAGCAGCTCTTCAAAAGCAGCAAGTACTTCAAGGCAGGTATTAACTGGAAAATAGCTCTTCCCCTTTACATGAGGAGCTGGTCGGATGCTTTCTCAGAGGGCTTCTGGTTATGAGCCATTACTTGAAAGAGTCTTCTGCTTGTTTGGAGCATCACAGCCAGGCACTGTGACCTTTTATGTCCACTTTGGTGCTTTTATAGCCCTCCCCAGATTATCTTGCATGCTTACCCTTAAAGCAGGTCTTTTACCTATGCAAGAAAGTCAAACTGATGGACTGAGCCAAGACCCCTAGAATCTGAGACCCTTTCCTTTAAGCACTGGGCCACTGATATGCCCAGATTTGTTTGTACCTACCTTGTCCCTGCATGCTTCACGTGGTTGCAGTAGGAGTGCAGGAGGTTGAGCTCTGGTCTGACCAAGCTCTCCTTCATTCAGCAGAGCAATAATCTTCAGATCTGTGGCTTAAAATAATTCCTTGGTGCTTTCAGCCTTGCAGCTGTGGCACGTTTTCAGCTAGGGGACAGGCAGCGTGCCACCAGTTCAGGTGCCTTCACTTCAGCCTGTCCTTTGAGGAGCTTTCACTGTGAATGATCTTGCTCATCTTCACCTGTATTCTGCAGGGGCATCTCAGCTCTCCATTCATCTGGTATCTCAGGACTTTCCCCTTTTCAGAAGTGCCTTTGCCTGAGGATATTAGAAGTTAAAATCTATGATGCTTTATTGTTTTGTTTCATGTGGTTTTTTTTCCCATTTCCTTCTTTGGCTCTTAGTAGTGGTTCTTAATTTGGGTGACAAATTCACTGCTGTGTCCTTGGGGTGCAAACCTCAGTGGAGGAGTGCTGTTGTTGCCTGTAGTTGGTTAATAGGGTGAAAATGAAACTGGAAGGACATCTAGTGGCTAACTGCGCTGTGTCCTCATCCAGATGGAGTTGTAGGGGGTGAAGGAAGCATTGTACATTTGTCTTTTGGAACTTAGCACTACTGTGTAAAGCCAATCCTATCGTTCTGCCCTGGAAGTTTCCCTGCTCTGCTGGGGAGATGGATACAGCCTCAGAGAGCTGCCAGCTGATTCCTTCGTGTTGTGAAGGGAAATGAATGTGAAAAGGTCTTCCAGACTAAACGTTAATAGTCTACAGACTGTTCAGCTTTGCATCCAGATTTCTGTGTGTGTGTGATGTATTTTCCTACGTATTTTGCTACAAAGCAATTGCTTGTCCAGCTGTGATTCGCTTCTTACTCTTTCAGGCCTTTACAAACATCAGCCCAGAGACAGCAGATCCCCTTGCTCCTTCAGTCCAGGAGCAGCCTGTGCTGCTTAGCACTGAGATTGCAGCAGCACCCAGTTGCTCCTGCCTGTTTGAAGGGCTCTGCCTTGCTGACATGAAACTGATGGCATGGAGCCTGCGTTACCTGTTTGTTTGGGGAATGAGAGAGCCTCAAACTTAGCTGCTTTGGTATTTGGATATTTTCACAGAAGCATTAAAGTTGGAAAAGACCTCTCAGATCCCCAAGTCCAACCCCACGGTGCCCACGTCCCTCATTGCCACATCTCCATGGCTCTGGGACACCCACAGGGACAGTGACTGCCCTACCTCCCTGTGCAGCTGTGTCAGTGCCTCACCACTCCTTTTGAGCAGAATTTGTTCCTAATATCCAACCCGATATTTAGTCCTTCCTTTAGTTCAGATATTTTCTGCTCTGGTGATTTAAATTTTCTCATGCTGTGCTCTGTTTTTCAATCCTGTTTTCTAGCAGAGCCATAGCATTAGCCTGGGGAGCATGAGTTGTGGTTAGCTGTGCTATGGGGCAGCATCTCTGGGTGGAGCTCCCTGCGAGCTGGGATGAGTTGTGAAGCGATGTGGAAGCCAACATGTGGTGCTTTGCAGGTGGGAGCACTCCCATTGAGATCCCTGGTGTGTGGGGCCAACATTGGCTTTCACCTTGGTTATGCCAGTTCTCTGTGGGCAGAGTATCACAGAATCACAGAATGGCCAGGGTTGGAAGGGACCTC
>NW_024962271.1:15220546-15245549 GCF_019238085.1 Lagopus leucura
CACAGCCTCTCTGGGCAGCTGTTCCAGCACCTCACCACTCTCACAGTACAGAACTTCCCCCTGACATCCAACCTCAATCTTCCCTCCCTCAACTTCAAACCATTTCCCCTTGTCCTGCTGTTATCTGCCCTTTCAAAGAGTTGATTCCCCTCCTGTTTGTAGGCTCCCTTTAGGTACTGAAGGCTGCAATGAGGTCACCCCACAACCTTCTTTTCTCCATGCTGAACAGACCCAGCTTCTTCAGCCTGTCTTTGTAGAGGAGGTGCTCCAGCCCCCTGATCATCTTTGTGGCTCTCCTCTGGACCCTCTCCAACAGCTCTCTGTCTTGTATGGGGGGGCCCAGACCTGGACAGAGTACTGCAGATGGGACCCCACAAGAGCGGAGTAGAGAGGGAAGAGTAAAGCAGAGGCTGGCTCTTTGGAGATGGCACTGGAGGATTCCCAAAATGTTCCCTATCTGTAGAAAAAGGTCGGCCCACAGGTTTGGGCAGCTATTTCCCAGCCTTCATCCTGGAAAACAGCGTGCCATGCCAGTTCCTCTCAGACACCCAGCCCCAAGCTGCCTGCACTGCTCCTGGGAGCTTTTTGGTGCTTCTCCTGACCACTTGGTCTCCTCTTCCAGCCTATATTCAGAAACACAGCCCTCGGGTGCTTGGTGAGCATCAGCTAGTGGCGAATTTGCCAGAAAATGTGAAGCAGCAGGGATGCTTTGTGGGAGCAGCATCACAGAGCGTGGTACCTTCCCCCCCTTGATGTCCCCGTGGTGCAGAGCGCTGTCCCCCCCTTTGTGACACCGTGTCCTCTTCCTGCTGTCCCCCCCATGCTAACACTGTACATCCCATGCGTGTGACCGCTGAGCCACTCACTGCTGTTGCCCAGATGTTGCACTGCGTCTATTGAATGTGGAACAAATCCTGGCCCAAACCAGAAACGAGCACCTAACAGATGCTGGGAGCCTTCCTGTTGCCTTTCACTGCGGAAAGACACCTCCTGGGGAAGCTCTGGGACCTTCCAGTGCTCGCTGTTATTTTCGGTCACCGAATTTCCTGTGCTGGACTGGAAGCACAGCACTCGTGTCCTGTTTGCTCCTAACGAAGCGCCTGGTTCTGTGCCTTGCCTTTGGGCCCTGTCTTTACAGACCGTCTCATCGAATGAGGTCTGAAGCGTTGTAATTAGTCTGTAAGGTTCTGGTTAGAGTGTACAGAGCTATTTATTTTGTGTACTCGGTCTGTTAAACACAGCAATGTATCCTGTGTACCCCATTGCTGCAGTGTGCTTCCTTCTGGCTCGTGGCTGCTGCTCTGGGGTTGTAGATGGTGGCTGGATGGGTGCTGGGAGCTGCTCACCCCTCTGGAGGGACTGTGGGCTGGGTGAGTTGGGTACTTCCTTTTGGAAATGACAGCTTTGTGTGTCTCGGGCCACTTCTTCATTGTTACCTGGCTACAAGGGCTGGAGAAATGCCCTGCTTTGCTCACAATTCTCTGGTTTCTCACTTTTTAGGACCAATAGGAAAGCCCATAATAGAGTGAAGCGTGCTCCTTGTGAGCCACATCCTGCTGGAGGGGCCAGGGCAGCAGCAGGGGTGAAGGTGAGCAGAGAGCTCATCTTCTTGTGAGAGCTCAGCAAACAACCACAGAAAGCATCTTCTCCTGCTCACACACCCCCCATCCCCACATCCCTGACTGCCTTTAGAGACACATGGAAGCTGGCTAAAGCTGACAAAGTGCATGCTTGTTCCACGTGGCACGTCGTACTTCAGTACTGCCGAGCAAAGGCACAATCCAGCTATTCCTATGGGCCGCCATGCTGCCACGTGCCCTGGGGCTTTGCGACACCCTGGTCTTCCTTCTCTGTGCCACATCCCCATGCCCAGCTCTATTTCCAGCTGCCAGGAGCCAGCCCTTCATTCCCTGAACGCAGCCCTTTGCTCCCACACCGTACAGGACTCATATGAGGATGCCCCTGCTCATTTGCATTCCCATACTGCTTTAAAGGCTGGGCTGAGACCTTTTTCAACCCCTATGCACATCCTGCGCTGCGCTGCGCTGCACCACAAGAAGAAAGGAGCAAGGCTGGCCACAAGCACATGCTTTATTACTCTGCAACAAAGTGAGCCTCGCTTTGTGCTCAGCCCTGTGCTGGCACTGCTGGAGCGAAGCGATCCCCACAGCTCTACCCCTGGGCCACAATTTGGTCGATCCAGTTTCGGAAGTAGCTGACGCGGGTGTAGACAGCAGGCGTGCGGACGTTGCAGTTGCTGTTTCCCCAGGAGACGATGCCAATCAGAGTCCAGACGTTCCCACTCTGGTACACGAGGGGACCCCCGGAGTCGCCCTGCGGGGACGAGAGCTGCAGTTTAGGGATGGCCCCATCCCTACCAGTCCCAGGACCTTGCTCCAAACGGGTTCCTACCACCCCAATCCCTAAGATGCTTGAGCTCAGAGTCTCCAAGTGCAACACCCCACCGTCCTCCTTGTTCCAGGCTCCTCACCTGGCAGGAAGAGGCTCCGGCCCCCCCGGCGCACAGCATGGCGCTGGTGATGCTGCTGCCCCAGT
Organism: Lagopus leucura; assembly: GCF_019238085.1. Taxonomy (NCBI): domain Eukaryota; kingdom Metazoa; phylum Chordata; class Aves; order Galliformes; family Phasianidae; genus Lagopus; species Lagopus leucura. The sequence goes on from NW_024962271.1 coordinate 15,223,103, forward strand.
ACTGCCGGCACTGACTCTGCGAGACCAGGGGCAGAGAGACCTGCTGCAGGCGTGACGCCAGAGTGTTGGCTTTTGGAGGAGAAAAAAGCTGTGTTACTCACTGTTACTCACATATGTCTCCCCATGTGCTCACCAATGGATGCAGCCATGCGCTGCCACCCTCCCAGCACAGTAGGAGCCCCCCCAAGAGCTGCAGGGTACCTACAGGTGGTGCTGGTGCGTCCCCAGCCGGTGGTGACGCACTGCTGGGTGTCAGACAGAGCCAGGTTGGCAGCAGCCAGGCAGACGGAGGACACACGGGAGCCCAGCTGGGCGGCCGAGGAGAGCTTCAGCAGCGTGATGTCGTTGTTGAGGGTGTAGGCGTTCCAGTTGGGGTGTGTGACGGCCTGCCGAGGGCACAAGCACTTCGTCCTGGCCATGGGGCAGAGCTGCAGTGCCCTCCCAGAGCTACAGCCACCCCGCTCACCTTCGACACGGTCTTCACCTGGACAGACTCAGACTGGGAGTTGAGGTTGTATTCCCCAAGGACGACGACGTGGGAAGATGGGCTGCAAGACAGAGGGATTGGGGGTCATGCAGCACCACTGGGAGGGAGTGGCGGGCTGCTTGGTGCCCTCGAGGCTGTGCCCAGTGTGCCTCGACCCCGTGCCCATCCCCAGTGTCCCCAGTGGGGTGCGGAAGGCATCGCTCCTTACTTGAACTCGCAGTGGGCGGCTGTGACCACCCAGTTCTCGTTGATCAGAGAACCGCCGCAGAAGTGGGATCCTGAGCGGGTCTGGGAGGAAAGGAAGAGCAGGAGCTGGGGGTGGGCAGGGGGTACCTGCACAGCAGCCCATGCATGGGAATGGGACAGGGATGTACCTGCAGGGACACCTGCCAGGGCCAGGAGCCGGACACCGCGTTCTGCCCATTGATGATCCTCTCGCTGTACCGCACTGTGGGGCTGATCTGGGGCTCCCCGCAGCCTATGGAGGAGCACGGGAGGGCTCAAGGCTCGTGCCCAGAGGCATCTCCTGCACCCCGAGGACCTGCCTGCCTCCCGTGCAGGAGGACACGGACACCTGCCCAGTGTTGGGCTTACCTGAAACAGTGCTGGCCAGGGCCAGGCAGATGACTGCCCACAGGAACGCCATCCTGGGAAGACATGGCAGTGCCCCAGGGCTGCTGGCTTTATAGCAGCTGGGAGCTGTGTGGCTCGTGGCCAGGCAGGGCAAGGTCCTGTCCCGTCCCAGCCATGGGCAGTGGTCCATCCAGGCTTGTGTGAGAGTTGTTCTTCCCCCATGCAGCAGTGATACGGTGGCCTGGCAAGGCGTTGTCCCAGCTGGATGTTCCCAGAGCCCAGGGTCACCCTAGGTACACCCCTGTGCAGGTGAGCACATCCCAAGGCCAGGTGGGGCAGGCAGCAGCTTTCCCAGGCAGTCAGGAGCCATGGAGAGCAGGCAGCAAGCCCTAGGGAGGACAGCGGTCTTCTCCCTGAGCTCATCACCTCTGAGCCCTTCCTGCAGGTGCCTGATCCCTCTGCCCCCTAGGCCTGAGTGCTAGTGAGTAGTCTGATTTCCCCCAAATCCCAAATCACCATCCTGGGCTTACTTGAGTGCCAGGAGCCATCCCTGGAATAATGCTGAGCATGGGGATGTGTTCCCTGCCCTGTGCTGCCCGTGCCCTGCTCCCCTGAGGCACATTGGCCAGACACAGGTAAGCTATTGCAGAGCTCAGGTCTTTATTATTGGCATTGGTGCCATACAACAGCAGTGGGATCAGGCCCATCATAATGCAGAAAGAATGGCAGAGCATAGAATTCAGCCCTTCCACTGCCCAAGGTGCCTGCAGGGCTGGCAAAACAGTGCAGGCCAGGCAGGAGGAAGTGGCAAAAGAGAGCAGTGCGGCTCCAAGGAAGCAGAGCACACAACATGCTTCTGCTCCTCACCTTCCCCTGGCATATGAGGAAAAGAGGACCAAGGGATGGAGAGCAGCAGAGGATGATTGTGCCCAGGGAGGTCTGCCCATCATGGAGAAAGCTGAGACTCCATTCACGTTCTCCCAAGTACTGAAGTCTTGGACTTTGATGCTATTGTAAATGTTGACCAGAGAGCTTGGGCAGGTCACCAGAACTCTGATCTGTCCCCTCATGCGAGCAGGGAGAGAGTTGGTGGCAAGAGCTCCGTGTGTTCCTTCTCCCCTCTGGTCATTAGCCATAGTGAGCCGGCTGAGATCCATGCAGGACCCAGCTGGTCCTGTAAGACCCTGTAAGCCTGGGTCCAGCAGTGCTCCAGTTTTGGAGCTGTGGTGAGAAACGAACCAACGCACAGGTCACTCTGGCTGTCTGGATGCACCAGGAATTGCTGCAGCCCCAAGAAACTTGGCTTCACCCCAGCTGTAGCCCCCTGTCCTTCGCTCTGTTGATCCTCATGTCCTCCTGGCAGTAAGCTAGACCTAAGCAGCCTTGATTTTCTCCTGAGCCAGGTCTCCTAGGTCTGCTTGGAGGGTAACAGCGCAGCAAGGCAAGCTCAGAGCAGGATGGCATGTATCCAGACTGTCCCAACACAGGGCAAGGTGTGGGGATGCCGTGCATCATCTCCGTTCTCCCCACACACTGCCTTGGAGCTGTCCTGTTCGGTCCATACGTCGGTGGGGCAGTGGGAAGCACGGCTGCTGCAGGCAGTGCAATGTCTCAGGCACACTTGGCCTTGCGCAGGCAGAAGGGCAGCTCAGGTGCAGGAACCAGGATGGTGCTGAAGATGGGCCGGTAGCCTTCGGGCAGAGGCTGGGGGTTCTGTGCCATCATTTCCAGCACCACGTGTCTCACATCTTTGGAGATGTCACCCCGCAGGTCCAGCAAAGTGGAGATGTGCTCATCGCTGGGCAGAGAGCAGGAGGTGAGCGGGGAGCAGCTGGCTCACAGTGCCATGAGCCCTGCTCACATCCCTCAAACCTCCCATGATCCAGAGAAGCTGAGGCTGGGGAGAGCTGGAACTTCAAACCAGCTGATTTTTTTAATCGGCTTGAAAGTAACCCCATAAAACTTTTCAAGTTTTCATCTTGGCATTTCATGGGTTTTGGACAATTCTGACATTTCCAATTAGGTGATTCATGATTTCTCACCGTTTTGATGACTAAGTATGGACAAGTGAGCACCACAGCAGAACTGCTTTTCCCTTTATATCTTTGTCATTGGGTTTTTGCAGGAACCCCTCAAATTTGGGTCACAGCAAAAAGAAACCTCACAAAGGAGGGAGCCCAGGTTTCTGCATGCTCTCCAGCCCAAACCTGGCTCCCCAGAGCAGTCATGCCCAGTCACAGGTGAGCAGAGCTGGGCTTCCTACCTGACATCGGGGTACTTGGTGATGAAACCCAGCACCTCCAGGCTGAGTAGCGCTGGATCTTTGAGGCAGATCAGCTCCCGCAAAGCAAACACGGCCTCCAAGCTCTGCTGGCTCCTGTCCAGGCCCTGAGAAGGGGGAGTGTGACATGGGTGAGCTCCCAGCCAGTTCCCTCCCATCTTGGCCTCACAACTACCCTAAGTGTAACAGCTGTTCATGGGCTGATGCAATTCTCCGTCTGCTGTGGGCTGCAGGAACAGCTCATAGCTCCTTGCGCTCACCTCGCTATGGGGCTGCCCCAGGGCTTGTGCAATGCCCCTCTCTCACAGCCCAAGCCCAACTCCCCACCACATTCAGGCATCCCTCACCAGGCTGCAGAAGAGCTCCTGGAGCTGCGTGGCGTCCTGCAGCAGGCGGTCACAGAACTGGCCCCTCTCCTCCTTGCTCTTGCACACCATCTTCTTCTGCATGAGTGCCCTCAGGTATTGGCTCGCCACCAGGAGCTCGCTCTCCATCAGCAGGAGCTGAGCACCAGGGCAGAAGAAAGCTGTTAGCTCCGGAGGTTGGCCATGAATTGCCCAGAAGGGAAAGCAGGCAGAAGGGCATCTGAATTTGGAGCAAATCTGTGTGATGGTGCCCTGTGGGATGCTCTGGAGGATATGGGCCCTCCAGCAGATCTCCATTCCCCTCCCAGCACCCTTTGGGCTGTGTCCTGAGCCCTAGCACTGCAACCAACTGCCCAACACCCTCATCCTGCAAACCAGCAGCCCGTCAGAGGGGAGCCATGCAATAGTTGTACCGTGAAGGCAGGCTTCCTGACGTGGGAGAAGTCCTTTGTGTATTTGTCAATCACTTCACACATGCTGTTGACCACCTGGGACCCCGAGAGCCACTTGCGGGAAGGCAGCTGCACGTAGAAGGGCTGAAACGAGCACAGGAGGAGCATCAGGTGCCCTGCACTGCATTACTCTTGTAGCAGCTCCCAGCTGAAGAGAGGCACGGCATCACATAGCACCTGCCCTCCTGCAGCTCGCTGAAGCCTATTGCTGCCAGAGGGCCCTGCTTGGCAAAAGCCAACATAAAACAGTGATCTACATCAGGAAATGGATGGGAAAAATGAGGACTGACATTCTTGGGTCTTCCTGATGCTCACAGGTCAGTGTTTTGGGACTTTACCTGACTTCACTGTCACTGCTGGGCAGTGCACCTCAGCCAGCACCTGAGCTCTGGGGCAGCAAGCTGCTCCTCACACACTTGCTTTTGGTCTGCCCTGATGCAGTTTTAATTTCTGCTCCTTCTCCTGTGTAGACATAACATGTTTTTGGCTGGGGGCTTTTCCTCCCCTGCTGTCCTTGTAGGCAGCACCTTCCTGCCTAACAGCACAGTCTCTCTGCAGTGTGGCAGTCTCCACGCTGCCTGTGAGTGTTTCACCCTTTAGCTGCTCCTTTGTTTCTATGGCATTCGCCTTCCAGCCCTAAATAGCAATGCCATTAGTTTTTCCAGATTTGTTCCAGGCTCCAGGAAAGCTAAATTTGACTATGCTGGCAGGAAACGACTGGGGCAGTCACGCATGGGTTTGTATCCTCTGCATGGATATGCTCTCTCCTTGGTTTTGTGCCATGAAAGAGCCACAGAAAAGGAGTGCAAGGGAGCCCAGGTGGGCTGTGTCTCCCCAGCCCTGTCAGTTGGTGGGTTTGGGGCCATATGCCATGGTGATACCGGGTGGTGCTGGCAGGCTGGTGTAGATTATCAAGGTCTGGGAGCTGTGTTTGAGGGATGATAGCTGGCTGAACACTGCTCGTTAGCACGGAGCACGTGGCCTATAAGCTAGGCAGGAATAGACAGAGTAGTAATAGTGCTGTTCTTGCTGGGGGGGGGTTCTCTGCATCCCCAGCAGCCTTGGGCTGTGGATAAACATACCTGTAAGTCAAGGAGCAGCTCCTCCAGCAGCAGCTGGCAGGCTTTCTTCTGCATCTTGTCCAGAGCAACCTGGAGGGATGCAGGGACTTCTCTGCAGGCAGCATTGGGGTGCAGAGAGGGGATAGAGGAACTAGGAGACAGAGAGAGAAGGGAGGGGACAGTTAGCCCAGGAAGGGCAGGAGGATGGAGAACTTGTGGCTTCCTTGTGGTGGTGGGGTTATTCTGAGAGGCAGCCATGAGGCATGCATTACCTGAGAGCCAGGTTGTTGTTGAGCATGGCCAGGAGATAGGGAACGTAGTGCTTGGGTACGGCCCGATCCTTCTGGTGCTCCTTCCCACACTGCACAAGGACTTCCCTCAGGCTGCAACACAGCCAGTGATCTGTGATGGGCAGGCAGAGCTCCTGCCACAAAGCTCAGAGCTGGGATGCTGCTGCAGCACCTGGGGGCACGTGGGCTTCCCACAAACCTCCCAGCTCACTGCTGCCAAGCTGGCAGTGGCCTGTTCTTGGGCAGCATCGGATAGCTGGACCCACTTTGGACCCGTCAGGTGTCCAGAGCAGGGCTCAGCACCACCAGAGAGGCACTTAGGGCAACAGGCCCTGGGATCTGGTGGCCCCCACGAGCTGGGACATAGCCCCATGGCAGAAAGGCTGTGCTGTGGGGACCCAGGGTCTGCAAGGATAGGCAAGGGTGGGAGGGGGGCTCCACTGACCGTCCCAGAAAAGCCTCGAGCTCCTCCAGGGCCATGTTGTAGACCTTCTGCTGCAGGGAGTCTGTGATCAAGGAGGCTACCTGGATATTCTCACTCAGCATCTGCACAAGGAAAGGAGAGTGGATGTAAGGTCAGGGGCCATAACGCCTTTTGGGGTGCCCTCAGCAAGGCCTGCCCCAAGCTGCACCCCAGAGAACATTGAGCACAAGAGAAGAGGGGAACCACAATGAGAACAACGTGGCCTGAACAAGCAACCAAAGCAGCAGGGGCAACAGTGCCTGGGCTCGACCACAGTGCTGGGCACCCACCTGCACAACAATGACAGGCAGGGCAGACTGGAAGAAGCCCTGATGGTCCATCTCAGGTTCCTCTTCTCTGAACCACTCTTTGAACTCCACCTCCAGGGTCCTCTGCATCCACTCGATCACGCTCGCCTGTGGGATGGATACCCACCACAGCCAGTCCCAAAGTCAGCTACCAACACCCCCAGAACCAACATGCAGCCCAGCAGTGAGCCCCAGCCTCATGCCATGGGCTCCTGCTGCTGTCAGAGCAGGTGGCTGCATGGTGGCCATGCTTGGGAACCTGCACACATGCTGCCCTGCTTGCTCACCTTGACCTTCTCCACGTATTTCCTCTCTGTCTGATCCACAAGCTCAGGGGAGATCAGGGGGCCCAGAGAAGAAACATCCACTTCTGGGAGGAGGTCAGGGTGACCCATCACCTCCGGGCTGGAGGGCAAAGGTGGGACAGGGCTGTGTTTGCCTACAGTTTCTACATCTGCCCTCCCCGTGGTCCCCAGAGGCTGCGTGTTGGTGACAGCCTGGTTCCCTGCCTGCGAGGCAGGTGCTGACCTGGGGTACATGCGAAGCACCCACTCGAGGAGGAGGAAGAGTGCCTGTTTGTCCAGGTCCTCTCGGAGGATGTCCTGGAGGTGGCTACTGAGGGCCCGGTGGTACGTGGCAGTGCAGACACTGAGGATGTTGTAGTGTGCTGGGACACACTGGACCATCAGGTCCTTCACCACACGCAGCTCGGACACGATGTCCCTCTGCAGTGCAGCGAGGTGCCTGGCCAGCCCCGGACCTTCAGCATCCATACGGATGGCATTAAAGTGAGCTGCTGTGATGGTCTCCTGGAGAACATGGTAAAACTTCTGCCTCCAGCCCTTCGGGCGGCCAGGGGGCAGGAAGGTGGCGTCCAGGAGTAGAGTGTCATCTATTTTCTCCTCCCGCTCAATGATCCTGATGGCGGTGACAAAGAGAACTGGGTCTTCTCGCACCAGCTGCAGGCTGCTGCTCACGATGCTCCACAGCTGCTTGGCCAGGCTCTCATTGAGCTCTTGCAGACAGCTGAAGTAGGACAACACAGTTGCCTGGGCACTGGAGAGCCCACGAAGGTGCAGCTGGGAAAGGATGTCATCTCGGAGGTGCTCCATCATCATGAGCTCTGCGTGGGCCTCCAGGAGATGCTGCCCACGGAGCAGCTGCAGGGCATGGGAAAAAACCTCGTGGACTGTGAGAGGAGAGATGCCAGGACTGAGCACAGGGTGTGGGCACAGGTTAGAGGGAGATCACGAGGGGAAGGTGCTCCTGGGAGGACAGTGCTGGGAGGCAGGGGCATCCACAGACTTTCCAGGCTTTTCCAACTGGCAAAGCCTGCACAACCTGCTCTGACTTTGCCACCAGCCCCGAGCAGGGCCCATGGTTGGACTAGAATAACTCCAAGTGAACTTCCAGCCTAACTCCATATGGAATGGTCCAGCGCCCTACCTGAGAAGAGCTGGGGCAGCACCTGGACCACCGAGGCCAGCTGCACGTGCTCTGCCATCAGTGCCCGCATCTGCTGGAGGTCCTGGAAGTGGTCTGCGCAGTCGAGCAGGGCCCACCTCGCTGCCCCCATGTCCTGGCACACGCTCTGCACCTCCTGGACCGCTGACCGCAGTTGCTCCAGCCCAGTGCTCACCCCCTCCAGGTAAGACTGCACAGTTGACTGAGAAGCAGAAGAGGACAGAGGGACAGCAGAGAAGCTCTTGAAGGCTTGCACTGTTTGCCCCCCAGCCCTGTCAGGACACTCTTGCATGCCCTTTCCCAGCCCCAGAAGCTCATATTTGCCTCTGCCACTATGCTGTCCCCACTCACTATGATCCCAAGTACACACAGCATCAAGACAGCTGCTCCAGCAGCAGGAATGGCCAGTTTCACCCCTTCAGAGTGCGCTGTGTCACAGTTTACCGTGACTGTTTGCGAGGTTTGGGGTGCCCAATGGCTACTATGCATGAGGTGAGAGAAGGAAGGGCATCCCTTTGGGGTTACCAAGGCAGCAGGGGGAGCAGTAACTAGATGTCTCCTTTCAGTTTTACAACCATTTTCGAAATCAGAATAATCAGACTGCTTAGGTTATGCAGAAAGGGTTCACATTGTCACCCTGATCAAGGAGGTGTGTGCATCCCTTATCTATGTGTGCAGAAATACTGCTTCTCCTGTGTGGGCTCGGCAGGCAGGGATGGGGCTGCCTCCTCCCAGCCATGGGGAAGGGGATGGGATCACGATGGGGAGCACTGTGTTCCACACGTGGGATGTGCTGAACTCCCTTAGTGCATTGTTCTACAGGACAGACAGAGGCAGAGGAGGCTCATTTTGAGTGGGGCAGGGGTGGTACCAAATCCTAAAGAACTAAATCTAAACAACTTGGCTCCCACCAAGGACGAGATTTTTCCCAGAAGTGGAAAAAATGATGATTCCACACAGAAGACCCTGGGGAGGTGTGAAGCTGTGAGCACCCATTGGGTGGGACATGACAAACACCCACCTTCAGCCGGGACTGGATGGAGCTGTTCCTCTGTGTCTCTCTGTTTCGGTAGTGCCCGAGCCCCTCCAGTTTCTCAGGCCGATAGAACACCCCTGAAGCCCATTTCAGAGCAGCTCCTCTCGCTAACTTCTCAGCCTTTTCCACCTCTGGCCACTCCTCATCTGGGGATGAAGCCAGAGGTTAATGAGCAAAACGAAGCCTCTCCTTGCAGGGCAGGAAAGGCCCCTGAGGCCAGAAACAGGAAACCATTGTGAGCGGATGTTCAAGCACACGAAGATATGGGAAACTGGACTCCTTGCAAGGCTGCAAGGAGACATCCTGGGAGGGCTCCCTGACATCCCACAGCCATGGACGGGGCACGCAGTGGACAGCAGGCTGCCCTGAGGAGCTGTCATCCAACCCACCAGCTCGGGGTGCCATCCTGAGGTGACCCAGCATGACAAGGACAGGTTGCCCAAGGGAGTCTCGTGCCACCTGGGCAGACAGTGAGTCAGCAGGTGGCACAAAGAGCTGGCACTGCCTGTCCATGTGGCACTCCTGGAGGCGGTGGTGGCTCTGCCGTGCTGATAGAAGCAGACCCAGGCTCCTGGCCTCCTCGGTGTTCCAAAGGCACCTGATGGGCTGCGTGGGGCTGTCTTCACAAAGAGTCCAAACAAAAGTGCCCAAAACCACACCAAGGGCTGATGGCTGTGACCCAGCCCATCTCCAGGGCTCGGTTCACTATTTGTTTCATCGTTTCCACCCCTTTCCAGAACTAGGGCTCCCTGTACCCCCCCGGGAATGCCACCCTGTCCCCAGCCGAGCTCCCCTGCAAGGACACCGCTGGGGCTGGGGGCTTCCAAGGAAGAGCAGCGCATCCCTGGAGGGTGGGGAGCTCCGAAGAAAGGCTGCAGCATAGGGAGAAGGTGGCAAAGCAGGGACTGGGGGATCGTGAGGAGCACGGAGCGGCAGCCCTCCTCCCCTGCCCAGCACCAGGGGGGTGCTGCATCGTCCCCGTTACCTGTAGGGCTCGCGCAGCGCTCGTCCTTTGCCGACATGCCCATGGTCTCACCGCCGCTGTACGCACACGAGCGGGGCTGGGCCGAGAGGAGGAAGCCGACGGCCGTTTCCTCCGGCACACGGCGATCCTCAGGGGCTCATTGTGTTCCCGAGGACGCGCTCAGGATGTCGGGGCCGGAGGGGGAGCAGGGAAAGGAGGACGGACGTAAAGAACCGCCACAAGGCACGCGGCCCCCTATGGTACAGGGAGGGCCCTGAGTGCCCCCCGTGGCTGCTGGGTGCCCAGGGGTTCTGCTTTGTGCTGGAGCTGAGCTTCCCCGACGCTTTGTCTGAGGTGTGAGCTCACCACGAGGTGCAGCGGGGGTTTGGTGCGTTCACGAGGTATGGGAAGGTGGCCGGGTGATAGCTTGGAAGGCTTGGGGACACGAGTTGACCATGGCTGCCTTGGTTAACGAGGAACGGGATGTCCTGGGACCACCGACCACCTTCTCAGGGTTACGGTGAGGTAGTGCATGGGGCGCTCGAGCATCCCTCACCCAGAGAAGCGGTGGGCTCAGGCATCGCACACCGCCCCAATTCCGCCCTGCAGCCCTCGGAGGGGGATGAGGGCACCATGCAGAGGCTCGCAGCAGCCCACAAAGGGACCGGGAATCCCGGAGCAAAAGCCGCCCCGCCCCGCTTTGCCCCCCCACGACCCCCCTTCCTCCCCCACGTGGCCTCCGCGCGCTCCCCGCCCCACACCGGAAGTTCCCGTCATGCTCCTCGAACCGGAAGCGGAAGCGCGGCGGGCCCGGAGCCGGCGGCGGGCAGATGGCGGAGTGCGGGCCGCAACCCCCCGGGGCTGGAGGCGGCGGAGGAGGAGGAGGAGGAGGCGGAGGCGGTGGGAGCGGAGGTGCCGGGGCGCCCAGCCGGCACGAGAAGAGCCTGGGGCTGCTCACCACCAAGTTCGTGTCGCTGTTGCAGGAGGCCAAGGACGGCGTGCTGGACCTGAAGCTGGTGCGGGGCTGCTGGAGGCTGGGGAGGCCCGGCTGGGGTCACTGCTGTGTGAGGGGGGAGAGTGGGGGGGGCGGGCCGCACGCTGGGGCTGCTCTTGTGCCACCACCCTGCTGCTGCTGCTGCACGTCCCGTGGTCTGTGTCTGTCTGCTCGTGTGGCCTGTCGGTTCTTTTCCCGTCACACAACGCAGCCTTCTGCACCGTGCCCTCCGAGCAGAAGGAAGGCTGCCGTGGGCTGCTCCACCTCTGGCACAGGTTGTCTGTTTAGGTTGTGGGGGAGCGTTGGGTGAATTTGCCTTGCTCTTTTTTGAGACCTCCGTGACGGAGGAACTCTGCCTGTGTGGTATGCGCAGCTCTTAAAGCTAAGCCTTTTCTACATGTGAAACTCCACTGCGGTTTATAGAAATCACTCTAAGGTGGATGTGTGTGTGAGCAGCAGAGAGCGTGCTGAAAGCGGAAAGCCTGGGGCAGTCCCCTGGCTGCTGAATGCTGTCCTCTCCTGTGCCAAACTGCCGCTCCTTGGATTTGGGCAGAAGAGCAGCATTCCCTAAGCTGTCAGTTCAGTGGGGGTCGTGTTTGTTAGTGTAATTTGTGAAGGGCCACCATAGTCCTGGAGTGTGAGAGAAGAAAGTCATTTCTGCACTGTCCTCTGTGTGACACCACTATACGACTGGCATCAGTTAAACTCTTGCTAGTGCTACACTGCCATCTGGAAACAATATCAGCACCACCTGGTGCCTCCTGAATGTGAAGGGAGGGTCCTTCAAAGGGTCAGAATCACAGGATTGTCGGGGGCTTCTGGAGTTTGTGTAGTCCATCCCCCCTGCTGAAGCAAGTCCCTGGATTAGAATGCACACGAAAGCATCCAGGTGGGTTCTGAATACCTTCAGAGAAGGAAACACCACAGCCTTTTGGGCAGCCTGTTCCAGTGCTCTGTCCTTGCACCCACGCTTACTGTCCTTGTAGCCATTTCCAGAGGACTCTGCCTCCTGACATTGTGTCTGTTCTCTATGAGCTGGCATCAGGTCTGGATATAAAAGGCCTTTTGAATGTCAGCTTTGCTAAAGTGTTGTCAGTCAGCCCTTTACATTCAGATTCCCATCTCCCCTTATGCTGGAGGAGCACTGAACATTGAGGCTGCCAGGCTTGTAGCCCTGCCTTGCTGCTGAGGAGCAATGTGGGGTGGTGAGCAGACAGCTTGGTCAGGAATTAATCTGGCAGGCAGGAAAGAGAGAAACATGACTGAGAGTTTGGAGTTTAAGCGTCTGACTTCTCTTGCAGGCTGCAGACACCTTGGCAGTGCGACAGAAACGACGAATCTATGATATCACAAATGTCCTGGAAGGGATTGGGCTGATTGAGAAGAAATCAAAGAACAGTATCCAGTGGAAGTGAGTGACAGAGAAGGTTTAAAGTCATTCATGGGTCCCTTCTGGTCCAAGGTCCTGTCTTCTGGGTGCCTTTCTGCTGATTTCACAGTGGCCTGTGCTGATGGTAGTGATGAGGAATGCTGAAGTATGTATGGCACATCACTTTTACAGCAGAGCTGGTATTTTGGTGCAAACTATTTCCATGTCTTCAGTTAGAAAAGATACCTTTCATGGTGCTGGAGGTGGGGGAGAGCCCTGCTGGGCTGCGGGGTGTAGGAGGATGCATTGAGTGGTGCTGTGCTGGAAGATGGTGTAGGGCTGCAGGTGAGATTCTCTGGCCTTGATGTGTGATGGAGGGGGCAGGAGGGGAGGTGGCAGCTCTCAGAGGCTGGATCTTTTTGGTTGCTCTGTTAGCTGATGCATGTCACTGCTGTTTGCTCTGCACAGAGGGGTGGGTCCTGGCTGCAACACACGTGAGATTGCTCACAAACTCATTGAGCTGAAGGCAGACATAGAGGACCTGGAGCAGCAGGAGCAGGAGCTGGAGAAGCAGAAGATGTGGGTTCAGCAGAGCATCAAAAATGTCACAGAAGACGTGCAGAACAACTGATATCCTTTTGTCAGCTGGATTTTGTTATCCGTTCCTCAGGGCTGGAAGGCAGGAGCTGGGGCTGGGCTGGCAGTGCTCTGCTGGGGGCACCTCATGTTGCTGGAGGTCGTGCCCCCTCTGGAAAGGGTGAGCAGGTCGTGCCCCCTTCCGGAAGCAGAGGAGCACTGTCCAGTATAGGAAATAGCTTCCTTTGCAGCATTTCTTGTGTTCAGAAAGGAAGGAAACTCCAGGTGCCCTTTGAGTTCTGTCTGCACAGGACTGCAGCCTTTCTCCTTGACCTTCCAAACGCTAGCTTATGTGACACATGAAGATATCTGCAAGTGCTTCACAGGTGAGGAAATGGTGCTGCGTCATAAAGATGTAATACTGCAGTCCTGTCAGCCTATCCCAGCTGCTTTTCTTTCTCCAAGAAAGAGGAGGCAGCACATCCAGGCTTAGGCCTGAGCATGGGCTGCCCAGTAAGCATCGTGGAAGCTATGGTTCAAGCTTTGCTGCCATCCTTTGGTTTGGGAACCACTGAATTGCAGCTTTGTTGTCACCATAAGAGGTGAGGGAGCAGGAGGTGTCCTTGTCCTGTTGCAGTGTTAGCTGCAGGGCCAGAAATATCCCGTGTGCAGTGTGGCAGCCTTCTCAGCTGTAGCAGTGTGGATTCAGAGCCGCTTTCTGCTTCAGTGAATGCCTGTCCTCTCCTGACCCTCCGCAACCTACATCTGCTTGCTTGCCTCAGACAGTTCAAGGTGGAAGCTGCTTATCCTGCCCAGCCAGCTGTGCAGACCCTTGTCTGACTGCTCACCTCTTCCAAGCTGTCTCCTTACCCTGCACTGCATCAGTTTTTCCATGTCCCATCTTTCCTTTCTTGCACTGTTCTCCTTGTTCACCAGACTTTATCCTGCTCAAGTTCCTGCTGCTGATTCATGTGCACCAGCCCTTGCTTTACTGTTTCTTCTGGTTTAAGGGCGTGCTTCTTGGGGGCAGGGGTTGTTTTCAGTTTGACAGTGCTTGGGGCCAGATAGTTCATAACAGCCTGCAGGAGCTTCCTGGAGACCAGCAGACAGATTATTGCTTGGTTGACTGAGCATTTTGCATTTTTATTGCACCTGTTTTTTCTGAAAGAGTTTGCATCTGAATTCAGACCGCACCAAAAAGCACAGAGAAGATGAGAGCTTTGCAAGGACAAGTCTGAAATCCTTTGGAACAGAAGCCTGAGCCCTGTTTTCCCTTTGTTTGGTGTGTGCCCAGTTTTGCTGCAGGAATATTCCTTACACAGAGTGTCTGACTCCCCCTCCTGCCAAGTCTGAGCCTTGCAGAGGCTCTGTGTCAGAGCTCTTGTGTTGGAAGGCTGAATTTTAGCCCCTTTTTTATTCTTGCTGACTGTGACTAAAGACATTTTCTCCAAGTGAGTTAGGACTTGAAGCTTTGCTTGCTTGTACTCTTGTCAAATACGAATTCTTTATCTGAATTTAAAATAAATGAGAATATTTAGTTCTTAGTGACTGGGAAACGTAATTTTGCCTTCTGTTGTGATATGCTTTGTGCTTGCAGAATCAAAAAGGAAGTGGAAACACTCTGTGCACTGATTGTTTTGTGAAAATATTTGGGACTCAGCTATCAGGAGAGATAGAAAGGCAGTGCCTGTGCTGTAGAGGCGTTCGGGTCTCAAAGCTTGAGCTTTCTTTGGGCTCTGCTGTGCCTTTTCAATGTCTTTTAACAATACTTTCCTTAAGGACAGATTTGTTAAAGAAATCCCATCTTATTATTCACAAATCTTGTACTTCTAATCCCTGCACTTTTGCTGATCTGACAGCCTGTCTGAAATGGAAGGATGTCTCTTCTGCTGTCTGCTCTGTGGGTCTTAGAGAAGATTATGAATGGAGCTTCATGCAGGATATTGGTGAAGTGTGTGCACAAACCACACCAAGCATTCACACTGAAAGCTGCTGTCTGCTTGGCCTTAATGTGCCTGATGTTCACAGCACTGGCATTTCCCCATTCACATTTCTCATGCTAAATGTAAACCTGGATGCAGAATGGAAGCTGCTTATCTGGCAGTGCTGTGTTCTGAAGGAGCTGCAGGACTTGGAAAGGAGATGATGCTGTCAGCCTGGCTCCTTGTGTCTTTATGCAGAGGCCAACACAGCCAGCACCAGGCAACTCTTGCTGATAGAGGCAGGGGAGCATTGGTTTCAGGTGCTGGTACACGTGAGGCTGCTGTGCTGTTAGCTGTCTCTGCTGTGTGCTGAGGGCAGCTCTTCCAGCCGTGTGCTGTTCTGTTCACAATTCAGATTGGGGAAAATGATGAGTGAGTCCTGTGAAGGAATTTGCTGGAAAAAAAAAACCAAACCTTGATTTTTTTTCTGAAGGGTTGCTTGGAAAGTTTTCCAGGTTCTTTATGCCCTCAGGGTTGGTACATTCAGAGCTCTACAACATGCTTAGCAGCTGGAGTGTGTGTCAATGGCAGTCCTCCAAGGGAGAGAAAGCTGGGTGGACTTTGGGAAGTGCAGGAGATGAGGGGCTCTCTGGCAGCATGGGAACAGCCTGTGCCCTCTGAGTGCTGACCAGTCTGTTTTCACAGGAGACACCCTCCTTGCCATTCGAGCCCCATCAGGCACACGCCTCGAGGTTCCCATCCCTGAGGTGAGTGATAATTGCATGGATAGAGAGCAGCTGCGTGCTGTGTGTGTGTTCTGGGGGGTGCTGCTGGATCGAGCAGGCTGAGAGATGGAAAGGAGTCAGTGGTCGTGGTTTTGGTGGAGCTGGAGGAACCGTCAGCTCAAGGATGGCTCTGACTATCAAATAGTTGCCAGGAAGCTGTCATTTGGAAGTGCTCCAGTAAGTCCAGGAGCTCCAGAGAGAGCTGTTGAGAGGTGAATTGTCTTGACCTGCCTGGACAGCACGTCTTGCCACTGGGAAACTCCTCTTCTGTTTGGAAAGAGCTCTTCATGTACGTCTGTGTTTTGCTTCTGACTTTCCTCAGGGCCCGAGTAGGCAGAAGAAGTACCAGATCCATCTGAAGAGCACCAGTGGTCCAATTGATGTTCTCTTAGTAAACAAGGACGCTTGGAGCTCTCCTCCAGTAGTGCTACCCGTCCCACCCCCTGAAGACCTCATCCAGTGCCAGGCAGTAGCACCCTCAAAACCACAGATCCCGCCGCTCGCCCACTTCCAAGAGGCATCTGTTCCCAGCAGCACCCAGCCCTCAACGCCAACACCTTCCAGCACTCAGGATCACAGCCCTCCTGAGCAGAAAGACACGAGCACAGGTGAGAGGGACGTTGCAGAGCAGAAATGGGGTGGTTGCTGTTCAACAGGGCAGCGTGCACCTGGGCACATGGCGCTGTCAGCTCCTGGCCAAGGGAACACCTGTGTGTTTGCTGCACCAAACCTCAGCTTTCATCTTAGTGGGACTGGGTTGTGCTGATGGAAATCCTGTGTGTGTCTGTGGCTCCTTCCAGAATGCAGCATCTCAGTGGTGGAGTCCAAGAGCAGCAGTGACCTCGACCCCCTCAGCAATGTGTCTGCACCCAGCAGCCAGACAGCCAGGCTGGACACACAGTTGCTGCAATCCTCTGCCTCTCTGGACAGCAGCTCTGTCCTACCCAGCCCCTCTGCCTCCTTTGAGCCGATCAAACCTGATCCTGCAGGAAGTGAGTATGCACCTGGTTTGTCTGCCTCTCCAGCTTGTGCCACTGGGGGCGAGGGGGTGGCTGCTGGCCCCAGGGAATCGAGCTGAACTCTGCTCTGCCTCTGCTGTCAGCCACATCCATCAGGAGTGAATAGGCATTTCCTTGGGGGAGAGAGCCACGGCTGTGTGAGGGTGCCGGGGGACCTGGCGTGGAGGGGACATGTCATGTCTGGTGCCACGCCACTGCCTGTGATGGCAGTACTAGAAGAGCCACAAGAGGTGCTCACATGATGTCTGTGCTGTTCTAGGTGGGATCATTCCCCTTCAGCCCCTTTTGTAGTGTGAGGTCTGAGTTTTGAGACTGTGAAGTCTTCACTAGCAGCACTCTTGTTACTTGTTAGATAATTAGGAGAGTCCTAGCCTTTGTTTTTCTCCTTTCCTCAGAAGTACTTTATCAGGGCAGTGGGTGATAAAGCTGTAAAGATGCTTCATTTAACAACGTAGATCATTTGGTTTGTTATATTCACAGTGCTGGAGCTTCCCAAAGAGCTGTCAGAGATGTTTGATCCAACGAGAGGTACGTTCACAGCCTGAGCACAGCCTCATTCTGCACCAATCCACCCACAGTTTGTGTGAAGTTTACTCATGTCTCTTAATGTCTGTTTTATTCACTCCCTATTGGATTATTTTGCAGATGTGTTTTTGTAAGGTGCTTATGGTAGCTGCTAGCTCTCTCCTTGTAGCTGGGCACTCTTTTTTTTTTCTATCTTATTATCAGCAATGTTTCTGTTCAAGTTTCCCATATAGCATACAGATGAGAGCTTTTCAGTCCCTGTGCCAGCACTAATCTGTGCTCTGCCTTCCCACACTCCTCTCCCAACTTGCCTGCACCATCTACAGCTACCAGCAAAATCCCTGTTAGTCTCGTTTCGACTGTAGCCTGCCCAAGGCTGATCCAAGCAAATAATCTGAGGAGATCATCTGCTGTCCCTGAAATACCCCTAGTGGTTTTAGGGCTGCAGCTGGGGAGGGGATGCTGTTACTTGTGTCAGTTCTGCCTCTGTCCAAGCTAAGTTTGACTGTTGCTACCTAATGATGGGCTTTGGGCTAAGGGCAGAAGAGGTGCAAGGTGGCAGAATTTGATCTAACATAAGCCTAAACTGGGAAGCATATATCTGCATGTGCACACCTGGATTCCAGTCTTTCCTTTCAGTGCTGTTGTAATTCTTCCTGGCCTCGGAGCATGGCAGAGCTGAGTGCACACAAGCACTTTGTGGTGGTGACAGAACGTGTCGCAGTTGTTCCTCGGAGTCCCTGGTTCTTTGTGAAAGTAAAGCTTTTGCTTTAAAAACCCCACAGCCCTAAATGTCACAGTCAACCTGGAGAACACCATTCCTCCGTGCTCAGCCCAGCACCAGGGAATCCACTGCTGTAGACCGTGAGGTCTTGGTAATGACTGAACAGGTCTGAAGAGCAAAGCTTGTTCTTTGTGGGGTGGAACATAAGGTGCTGCAGGGTGCAAACCTGTGGAGAAGGTACAGCTTAACCCAAACTAATTGCTATGGGACTCTGTGGACACTACTGTGAAGGAGAAGTTTGCTATCTGCAGTAATGCATGCTGTTTCATGGATATTCCTCCTGGTTTGGAGGAGTGAAGTTGAGATCCAGGAGCGAAGGTGTAAAGGACCTTGCTTGTTTTACCCTCATCTACTGAACAAGGTCTAAAAATACAGATTCTGTATTTTACTGCTGTTTATTTTAGCTAGTATCATTCCTCTCTGGTTACTTCTAGTTGAAATCCTCTCATCTCACAGCATGGAACTAGGCAGGTAGGTTCCTGTCCTCCAGGAAATGGCCTGCAGTGAATCAGCATCTTGAAGATGGGCTCATCTGAGTTCCTTTTGTGAAAGATCACTTCACCCTGGCCAGGCTGATTGACATTGTCACTATTTAACTTGGTGAAGTGAGAGAGGGATTCAGAATGTTATTTCCAAACACTTAGCTTCTGAAAGGGAAAAGATCTGTTTGCACATGCTTGGCCTGGCTGCTTGCCTGCCAACCTTTCAAGTGTTTCGTGGTTCTGCTAGCCAAGATCAACATCACTGGAGGAAGGAATGACATTTTGGAGATAATTTTTGTTTATAGCCTTGTGTGGGCAGTAGAGTAGAGAGCAGTTAATGGCCCATTAGGGGAGGATATGCAGAGCTCAGATGTTTGCTGGAGGGCAACCAGCCAACCTACCATGGCATATCACAGCTGTGGAGTGAAGGGATCCAATTAGGAGGGACAAATCTGAAGGAAACTGGAGACATTGATTAGTTTTGCTGCTTCTGGAACAGCTCGTCTCTCTTTTTTTTCCTCCCCACTCTAGCAAAGCCAGTATGTGTAATTGAGGAGTGCATCAGGCTTTACCACCTCAATTTCAGATGCGTGTGGGAGAGCTTCCCTTGGGACTGCAGCTAGCACACCACTGCAGGGATCACCCTTCAGGTGAAAGCACCGGGCTTGTGGCTGAGCTAAGCAGGAAGGAACCTCCTGCAGAATCTGTTGGTGCTGCCTGCATGGCCCAGCACGTGTGGTTCCTCTGCCCAGGGCAGGAGGCTGAGCTTCCTGCTGACACTGCCTGCACTCACCTCGCCTTAGTCCAAAAAGGGCTGGCATGGAGAGGACCAGAAAAACTGGGAAGGGTGGTGAAACTACACACAGACAGAGCTGAAGTCTGAGCTGAGTGCATTGCTTACTGTGTTTGTCTCTTCCCTAGAATGCATGAACTCTGAGCTGCTGGAGGAGCTGATGTCATCTGAAGGTGAGTCTCAAGAGTTTTTTCTCATGGTGCGGCCTGTCTGAGGGAGAAAACCAGTCCTGTGTGCCTTTGTACAGGTGACAGCCTTGTGTTCACAGCCTTGCCCTCATGGTTCTGGGCTCAGGGCATGGTTCTCACTGTTAGGCCAGGCTGTGAGTGATGCACGAGGAGCAGATGAGCCTCTTCAGTGCTGCAAGGCTGATGAGAAGCAATCTCAGAGATCCCACGGCTCGGCTCCTGGCTGGCTGTGGGAGTGCTGAGCCTTGTAACCAACTGCTGGCTTTTCTCTCCTAGTGTTTGCTCCCTTGCTCCGCCTCTCCCCCCCTCCTGGAGATCACGACTACATCTACAACCTGGATGAGAGCGAAGGCGTCTGCGACCTCTTCGACGTGCCTGTCCTTAACCTCTGACTCCTCAGCGTGGCTGTGAGCCTCGCACACACAGACCCTTTTGTAACTCTTTGGAAAGCATCTATTTTTGGATTCCTTTTGTGCTAGAGCTCGACGAGTGAGCGAATCAGAGATACTCTCCTATGAACTCAGAACCAAGAGATGTGGACTCGGGGGCCGGGAGCCTCCCCGTCACTTCTTTCTCCTCCTGTCTCTCACGTGCAAGGACTGAGCTCGCCTCGCTGCGTCTCCCTCTTCACTGGATTCTGGGCATCGCTTCAGAGGGTCTGTGATTTGTTGAGTTTGCCCGGGTGCCTCTCCAAGCTTCCTCAAATCTGCATGCCTTGGTTTTCCTGCACTCCTAGAGGCACTTTGCACCTCCTAGGTACCAGCTGCTACACGGAGCCCTGATAGCACGATCGGTTCACAAGCCCGGAGGTAGTTAGTTTCAATGGGGGTGGTTGTATCCTAGAATGACATCAACAAAAAGCAAACCAACGGCACCAAAAGGTCCATTTCTTCCAGTGACTCCAATCCAAGCTAGTTTGTTTGACAAGACAAAGCACTTTTCTCTGTTGGCTGCCCCTCCCAGTAGGACCCAGGAGCTGAGCTGAGAGTTTCCCTGCTGTGCTTCAGCAGGAATGCCTGGTTCTGACGTGGTGGTTGCTCACCTGATGCACAGCCCAACAGCTGTGCTGTTCCTACAGCGCTGAAGAAGGGTGCCAGTATTAATGTTTTCTTCTTATGAGTTGCTTGAAAGGTTAAGACTGATCCAGCTGGTGCCTTTAAGGTATTCCAAGTACATCAGACGCCGCTCGCATTACATCTAGCTATTCTCCAGCATTGCACTTGAGCCTTCAACTGTTGTAAAGGCGACCAAGCAGGAATGATTCAGCAGTACTTTGCCACGACGAGTTTCACAAGTGTTGTCAAAATAGTGTTTTGTTCCCCCCCCCCCCTGTTTTTTTTCCTCCTTAGCATGTGCTCAGGGTCGGCCTTCCTATGGATATGAATTTGCTCTGGTGTTCATACTGTGCTCCCTGAGCCTGTAGGCAGGTTGCTGCACAGCACAATAATGCCTTTCTGTATCTTTTTGGTCATGAGATTGCTCTTTAATGGAAGGTCTGTTGAGGTGGCTTTGGAGTGTTTTATTTTTCTTTCTTTCTTTTTGATGAGCAGCCATGGAGCCCTGTGCATTTCTTTTCTTTTTTTTTTTTTGCTGTTGTTGGAGTAAAAAGCCCTCCTGGATTTGTTGTACGTTTTAAACCCCAACGTTGCTTTTGGGTCAGATTCGACTGTCAGTTTTGCACATCTTCCTGCCAACCCAGCAGTCGCTGCCGTCCCACGGAGCCTTTCCTGCCCTGCAAACTGCCATAGGGGAAGGCCAGCTTCTCACAGCCAGCACCAGCAGTGATGGATACGGGACGTACTCAGTGCTTGGCAGCTGCAGAGGTGAGGCCGTATGCTCGATTCCTTTCTTTCCAAAGCATCTCCTGGTGTTGTTTTGTTCTCTGTGGGGCTCCTCCAGCAGACCTGCTCCTTTCTGCGCCGTGGGATGCAGCAGCACCCCGTAGGAAAAGCGCAGTGAATCCGGTAGGAATGGACAACCTGGAATCCTTTCTGGCTGATGGCAGCGGGCAGCACAGTGGGTGAGATGGGGACGTGTGGGTGCTGAGCGTGGAGCCCACGTGCTGTCCAGCAGCCTGCCTTCCCTCTGTCGCTCCCAACCTTCGCTCCCTCGACGTGTGAACGATCGCCACTGCTTTGGAGAAAAAGAAAAAGAAAAAAAAAAAAAAAAGGAAAAAAAAATGTAGAGAAGATTAACAGATGAACTTTGATTCCTATATAAAGATTATTTTTATACTTTTGTTGGTTTTTTGGTTTTTTTTTTTTTGTTTTTTTTTTGTTTTTTTGCAAAGGAAAAGAAAATTGCTTGTAATATTTGTACAGTTGTTGAGTGAATAAACGAACCCTTTCCAGAGGCTGCGCTGCTCCTAGGGATGGACAGGATGGGATGGGACAAGATTGGGATGGATGGAATGGGATGAAGGCAGGGATGGAGGGAACAGAGTGGGTCTGGACTGGACAAGATGGGGCAAGGTGGGATAGGATGGATGGGAATGGATAGGATGAGGTGAGATAGAGAGGGATGGGATGGGAAAGGGCAGGAAGGATGGAATGGGAATAGATGGGATGGATGGGACAGGGTGGAGCGGATGGGACTGGGGGGGGGGGGGGGGGGGGGAGGAAGGAAAAACAGGGGGGGGGGGGGGGTGGGGGGGGGGGGGGGGGCCGGGGACGGGATGGAGCCGCCCCACCTGCGTCAGCTCAGGTGAGGAGGACGGCCGTGCCCGCCCCGCTCCGGCCCCGCTCGGGACTCCCTCCCCGGCGGCCTCTCGGCCCGGCCCGGCCCTCCCAGGGGCGGGGAGGTGGCGGCGGAGACCCGGAACTGCGGCGCGGCGCGGCGGGGAGCCATGCCGCCTCCCAAGGACGTGGTGAAGATCGCCATCCAGATGGTCGGCGCCATCCCGCAGCTGATCGAGCTGCAGCAGGTACCGCCCGGCTCCCCCCGCAGCCCCCCGCCCCGCTGCCGCCCTCCGCTCACGGCTCTCCCCTTCCCTCGCCCGCAGAGCAAACCGCTGGCCGCTGTGCTCAAGGACGTCTGCGATGCGTGAGTACCTGGGCATCGGGAGCGGGCTGCGGCGATGTAGCGACCGGTCTGTGGTTGCATAGCGGGTCGTGGCAGGTGGTGACCGGCTTGTGGTGGCCCATCGAGCCATGGTGGGTGCTGACCCATTGGGTTGTGACACATGGTGGCCATCCTTTGCTGGCCCATTGGGTCACGATGAGCAGTGGCCATCCTTTGGTGTCCCATTGGGTCACGATAAGCAGTGG
>NW_024962271.1:15245559-15285723 GCF_019238085.1 Lagopus leucura
CAGTGGCCATCCTTTGGTGTCCCATTGGGTCACGATAAGCAGTGGCCATCCTTTGGTGTCCCATTGGCTCACGATAAGCAGTGGCCATCCTTTGGTGTCCCATTGGGTCATGATGAGCAGTGGCCATCCTTTGGTGTCCCACTGGGTCACAGTGAGCAGCGACCAGCCTGTCATGGCTCCTTGGATCGTGACAAGTGTTGACCAGCCTGTGGTGGCCCATCAGGTCGTGGCAGATGATGATAAGTCTGTATAAGCCATCAAATTGTCACGGATGGTCACCAGCTTGTGGTGGCCCATTGGGAGGGATCAATCTATGGGGGCCCATCAGGTCACAACGGCCAGCGTGTGGCATTCCGCTGGGTCATCACAGGCCACAGCCATGGGGCACGGCTGGGACGCTGGGCTGTGGTGGCCAGGAGCAGCCCTCCTCCATGACGTGCTGCGTGTCACTGCAGGTGGAGCCTGCCCAACGCGGAGCGCTATGCCCTGCAGTACACCGACGGGCGCCAGACGTACATCACCGAGTTGGTGAGCAGTCACCCACCCAGACCCTGGTCCTGGTGGCTCTGTGTGCCTCTCACCCCTTCCTTTTCTCTTCATAGAACCGCGGGGAAATAAAGAATGGGAGCATCTTGCGACTGACCACTTCTCCGGTACATCCCCTGTCTCCTTCTCTGAAGGCGGGCACTGGGGTCAGCCTGCTGCTCCCTGCCATGGGGCGATGTGGCCCTCCAAGGCCCCAGCTCTGCCTTGCTCGGTGACATCTGGCTCATGGCAGCTCCTCTCAGTGCCTCAGACAAAGCAGAAATAACATAGCGACCTGTCTCAACCTTCAGTAGATCTTGGGGGAGCATGAAGTGAAACTAACTGATAGTCTTTGGGAAACACTTTGGACACATCAAGTGCACTCAGTGCAGTGCTGGTCTGACTTCCTTCCTCAGCTCTGCTGGTTTCTGCTCTCATTGCTCTCTTTCAGACCCCTCCTCGCCTCCTTCCTACACTTCAGCTCCTCCAGCCTCTGCCTCCAGGTCTGTTGCTGCCTTTCGATGAGCCCCTGTGGCTTCATTCTTTCCTTCCTGGTAGGACCAAGAAGCAGAGAGGTTGTACAACGGGATCCAGAGCAACAACGTGGATGTGAAGACTGACTCACTGAAGAAGCTTGCAAGCCTCTCCCAGGATGTTACCTTTGCTCAGGAGTTTATCAACAGGAATGGCTTGAAACAAATTTTCTATATTGTGGAAGAAGGGAATGAGTGAGTATCAGAAGGGGAATTTCCTTGCAGATCTTGCCTTCTCCCTTGCTAACGCTGTATGAGCTCTAAGTGGGCTTCACTGGTAGCCTCTTTTGGCCTTGATAATCCCTCTGTCTGAAGTTTTTGGCTGTGAGAGATCTACGGGCAGCTTGAGAAACCCCTGAGTGCCACACCAGTGCCGCCCCAATGCTTTCCTCTCAATCTGCAATGGGGAATCTCTGGATGCTGAACCCAAAAATCACACGGCGAAGTGCGTGTTTCTTGGAAGCAGTGGGTGGGATCTGAGGTGGTTTTGGTTTCCCCAGAGCTTGTGCATGTGGTAACTTTGTACTGTGATAACGCAGCTTTCCAGAAACTTGCACTTCCCTATGGTGGCTTCCTAGGATGACTAATCCAG
The DNA here is from genome assembly GCF_019238085.1 of Lagopus leucura. Lineage (NCBI taxonomy): Eukaryota > Metazoa > Chordata > Aves > Galliformes > Phasianidae > Lagopus > Lagopus leucura. Next base: position 15,247,210 of record NW_024962271.1, read on the forward strand.
AGTCTGGTTTCCTACCCAGCAGCATTCTCTGTCATTCTTTTCATTTTTCTCCATTTGCTTTTGTGGTTGTTTCTGTTGTACCCCACAGCGGGCACAACAGATGGGTGCACACTGATGGATCCTGCCTTACTGTGCTCACTGCAGAGTGTCCGGAGCAAGAATGGCTTGCTCAGTTTGCTCTCCCATTTCTCCAGTACAGGGGAGATCCTTGCTCACACCCTGAAGGCCTTCATGGAGCTGATGGAGCACGATTTCGTCTCCTGGGAGACTCTTAGTGCAGCCTTCATCAAAAAAGTACACAATTCCTGTGCCATGGGCTGCACTGTTGTCACCTGGGCTTGATCTGCCTTGTACTGATGGTTTCTGTTATCACAGATCGTGAGCTACGTCAACATGAACGCCATGGATGCCTCTGTGCAGCAGCTCTCCATGTCAATCCTGGAGAACATGGTACCCAGCAGCCGTGTCCTCTTTGAGCTCGTCAAAAAAGAAGTGACAGTGGATCGTCTTCTCACCCACCTGCAGGTGTAAGTGGGGAGCCAGTGGGAACGTGGCCCTGGAGGGGATTTTTGGGGGGGTCTTGTTGGCGCTCCTTGGCACCACGTCGCGTTGCCCCTCCTTGAGCAACTGGCGAGCGCTCAGCATCAGTTGCCCCATTGCTGGGGGAGGTTTGGGTTAGGGTGTACAGAACAGAGTTTGCATCGGGGTCTGACAGTGAAGGGGGAAGAGGACTGTGCCTTAGGGCTGTCCTCGCAGCTGGTGACACTACATTCCTTCCTCCTTCCCCAGGACGAACGCCCAGCTGCAGCTGAAGGCCATGGCCCTGCTGATTGCACTGCTGCTGGCTGCCACTGATGCTGAACGGCGGGTATGGGGCGCTGGGCAGCACTGGGGGGCTGCGGGGTGGTGGGCACTGGAGATCCCAACACAGGGGTGCATCCATCGCTGGGGCCCTCTGCCGAGAGCCCAAAGTTAGGGACAGTGGGGATGGGGACTGTAAGGGAACGCTTGGCTTTTCTGGAAAGAGCAGGGGATGTCTCACAGCTTTTCCCCTCTAGGATATGATGGAGTACCTGAGAGAGAAGAACATCAGACAGTTCATCCACAAGGTGGGGAGCAGGGTTCTTACAAGGCTCTGTGCTTCTTCCTGTCCTTCCCTCCTCATGTGTGCCACCTGCAGAGCCCAGCCCTGGGGTGCTGTCCTCTTCCCTTTGGGCTGTGGGGCTTTGGCTATTGGTCCCTGGGTCTGGAGCACCCATGGGTCCCTTCTCACTCGGAGTCTCCTGTAGAACATCATCCACAGCTCTGAGCCACTGGGGGATGAGATGGCCCATTACCTCTACGTGCTGCAGTCCGTCAGCCTCAACCTGCACGAGCGCCGCATGAGGACCTCCGTGGACCCCTACTCACAGGTCTGAGAGCTCTCTCACGGGTCTGGGAGTTCTCTCACAGATCTGAGGGCTCTCTCCTTGCTGTGCTTCCTTTAGAAGTGCGGGCAGGTGAAGGTTTGCCTTTGGGATGTGTTCCTTTCCCAGCACTGGTGGCTTTCACCATGGGTTTTAGACCACGGTGCAACAGGGCTCACTGGTGTCCTTCTCTCTCTTCTCTGCCCTCCCTCCAGGAGCAGAGGGAGCTCCTCCAGTCGCTGCGCCAATCTGCCTTCGAGTCAGAGAGCGACGCTCCTGCTGGCACCTTCAGCACCGAGCGCCGGCGCTCGCTGTGTGCCAAGGAGTTCCGCAAGCTTGGCTTCATGGTGCGGCCCCAACCATCCACGTTCCGGCCTCAGTGGGACCTTAGCATCTCCCATAGACCTGCTGTCCCGCTGCTGCTTGGAGAAGTGCTCGACTGTGTTGTTTTGTGTCTTGCCAGAACAACAGCAACCCAGCAGAGGACCTGCGCCGTGCACCGCCGGGGCTCCTCGCCCTCGACAACATGGTGTATTTCTCCAGGCACACCCCCAGTGCCTACAGCCGGGTGCGTGCTCCTGCTTGGGGAATCTCCCAGCAGAAAGGTGCTGGTGGATCTCCAGCTTCTCATCCTTTCTTTCTTTGGACCCATCCTTATTGGCCTCACCTAGGGCAGGATGCCCCATTAAAGTTGAAAAAGACCTCAGGGACCGCCGAGCCCACCCTTACCATGCCACTGACCACATCCCTCAGTACCACGTCCCCACAGTTGTGGGACACCTCCAGGGACACCCCCACTTCCCTGGGCAGCCCTTCCTGTGGGTAGAAGTGGCTGGTGGCACTCTACTGAGTTTCAGTGCTTTGGTTACCGCTGGGTTTCTGGGCATAAGCAGTTGGGGGGTGCAGAGTGTTAGCTGTGCTCTGAGCTGCTCTGCCTGTGATAGCTCCAGTGCTGAGGATGCTGTGGTTGGGACCTGGGGAGAGCTGCTGTTCGGAATGGCTCAGCTCTATGGGGGGATAACTGAGCAGGAAGGTCAGGAAGAGCATGGAGAGCACTGATCCTGGTGTGTAACACAAGGCCATGTTCCTCTCCTCCAGTTTGTCCTCGAGAACAGCAGCCGTGAAGACAAACACGAGTGCCCGTTTGCTCGAAGCAGCATCCAGCTCACCCTGATCCTCTGTGAGATCCTGCATGTCGGAGAGCCGTGTATGTGTGTGCCCAGCCCTGCACCATCCCAGCAGTGGGGATGTGTGGCAGAGGGGCTGTGCCACGGCTGACAGTTGGGGAAGGGCTGTGCGATGTCCAGGTTCTCCTGGATACTGCAGTTGTACAGAAAAATGGGAATGTGGCATCGTCTGTCCTTCTCACCGCAGGCTCGGAGACGGCTCAGGCCTTTTACCCTATGTTCTTCGGGCAGGATCATTTCTTTGAAGAGCTCTTCTGCATCTGCATCCAGCTGGTGAACAAGACGTGGAAGGAGATGCGAGCCACCCAGGAGGACTTTGATAAGGTGATAACAGGACCCCGGGGCTGCACATACGTCCCTGGAGCATCACCAGACTGGGGATGCTGTCTGGGCCCCCCCAGGTGCTGCAGGTGGTGCGGGAGCAGATCACCAGGACCCTGTCTCTCAAACCCACCTCCCTGGAGCTGTTCAAGACCAGAGTGAACGCGCTGAACTACAGCGAGATCCTGAAGCTGCGGCAGACGGAGCGGCTGCACCAGGAGGAGACGCTGGCCGTGCCCGTGCTGTGAGTGGGCTGTAGGCAGGGGGCTGTGCTGGGGGGTGACCCCGTAAAGGCTAGCAGGTGAACGCTGAAGGGTCTGTGCTCCTTATCCCCTGGCTGGCATCCCAGGGCGCTGCGTGAGAGGCTGAAGCCGGAGCTCCTGGAGCTGATCCGCCAGCAGCGCCTGCTGCGCCTCTGCGAGGGCACCCTGTTCCGCAAGATCAGCAGCCGCCGGCGCCAGGGTGAGTGCAGGAGTGCCAGCCCCGTGGCTGCCCCTGGAGGGGGCCGGGGTGGGCGCAATTAACCGCAGCTCATTAGCAGAAGTGCTAATGGGGTCTCAGCTGGGGCCTTTCTGCTGCAGATAAGCTCTGGTACTGCCGCTTGTCACCCAATCACAAAGTGCTGCACTACGGGGATGTGGAGGAAGGGGTGCAGTCGCCCCCCATCGAGAGCCTGCCAGAGAAAAGTAGGTTATGGGGAGAAAGAAAGGGAGGGGGAAGGGAGCACTATGCCCACCAGGAGTTGCCCTGCCATCGGGCTGCCACATGCATGGCCCTGGCCCTGGAGGTGCAGTGGGCTGGGGGAGATCTGGCACTGGGGGTCCTTTCCTCATGTGAGGCTGTGACCGAAATCCCGGCTGCTCACATTGCTGCCCGAATAGTGGGCAGTGGTTCTGGGGGTAAGGACCAGGAAAGCCGGAACCCACAGCTTTTCTGCTCCCCAGTTCCTGTGGCAGACATGAAGGCGCTGCTCGTTGGGAAGGAGTGTCCACACACGAAGGAGAAGAGCTCTGGAAAGCAGAACAAGGTCAGCACCTCCACCCCGTCTTTATGCTCCCCTCCCTCCTTGTGCTCTGTCACTCTGTGCATCCCCAGATGTGTCCCAGGGCACAGCCAGCGCAGGGTGCTGGCCACAACCTGGAGCTCCAAAGCTGGAGGCTCTGAAGGAGATTAGATGAGCATGGGACAGGCTTTTGATGTGGCTTGAGGCTGGAGACCTGCTGGGTCTTTCAGGCTGCAAATCCCAGTGGGCTGGAGAGGCCAGCTACCAAGACAGGTATTGGCTTGGGTATTAGGAACAATCTGTGCTCCCACAGAGCAGTGAGGCAGTGGCGCAGCTACCCAGGGAAGTGGGGGAGTCACTGTCCCTGGAGGTGTCCCAGAGCCATGGGGATGTGGCACTGAGGGATGTGGGCAGTGGGCACAGTGATGGTGGGCTGGGGTTGGACTTGGGGATCTGAGAGGTTCTTTCTAACCTTAGTGGTTCTGTGATTCTCCATAGGACGTCCTGGAGCTCGCCTTCTCCATAGTGTACGATGTGGAGGAATACTGCCTGAACTTCGTTGCCCCCACGCGCTATGAGGTGAGCTCCAGGGGCTACAGGAGGGCACGTCCTTCCCGAGGGGGTCTGAGCAAGGGAGGACCCCTCTCTGCTCTCCCAGACCTGGAATTAGACACTAAAGGGTGATTTGTGACACTGCTCCCACCCTCCCCTACATAGCGCGGAGGGGTTCCCTGGCCTGCAGCCAGCATGCTGGGCTAGTACTGAAAGGACAAAAATGCCTTTGTGCAGCCATGGCTGAGGGCCTGGAGGAATGTGAGGACTGCAGCTCTCTAGTTGGCTGCAAGATTTGGGGATGAACAAGGACCCAGTCTGGCTGGGAAGGTCTGATGCAGAGCTGGGGGCCGAGCTGCCCTGTGCTGGGTGAAGGCGTGGGCTGAGCGTGGCACAGAGGGAGGTGCATTGGATACAGCTGCTTTGCCCTGGTGTTGAGAGCCACAGGGGGGTTCTCTGGCTGCCCAGAGCTCTCTTGAGCTGCTTTGCTTCTCCAGTTTTGCCTGTGGACAGATGGGCTGAATGTGCTTCTGGGCAAGGAGATGACGAGTGAGAGAACGCAGACGGACCTCGACATCCTGCTGTCAATGGAACTCAAACTGCGGCTCCTGGACCTGGAGAACATCAGCATCCCCGACAACCCCCCTCCTATCCCAAAGCCCCCCAGCAACCTCAACTTCTGCTATGACTTCAGCCATGCAGAACAGTGAGTTCCTGCATCCCTCCCCTGTGCCCAATCCCTGTGCCCCCTCCTTCTCTCTGCAGGCTGCTCCATTCAGCTCTGAGATGTTTGGAGCTGGAAACATTCTGTTGCCTGCCAACAGCAAAACCCTTCCTCCAGGCTCTGTCCCCAAAGGGACGAGCACAGGTGCTTGGGTATGGATGGGGCTTGGGTATGCGCTGCCTGTCCCCTTCCCATGCTGGTGGCTGTGAGCAGGTCATCCTGTCCCCTTTTCCACACCTCTGCTATTTGCCCAGACAGAACTCACCAGCATCCTGGGGCAAACCTTCTCTTCACTGCCTGCAGCAGGGCTGAGCCACTGAGCTTTGGGCTCATGCTCTGTTAGAGGGAAGGGAGCTCTCTGCTCTGCTCCTGAGCCACAGGCAGGAGAGACAAAACACTTCTCAACAGCTGAACCCCTTCATGCTGATGCTGTCCCCATACCCCCTTTGCTGCAGTCACATTGAGGGCAGAGGGCAAGGACAGCAGGAGGAGGGATTGTACAGACACTGCTGTAGCAGCTGGGGGGGTCAGCATTACAACGGTACAACCACACACCCTGACCCTCCCCAGCACAGCTGCTCAGGGTGGAGAATCCCCTCTGGGTGAAAAAGGAGTTAGGAAAGGCTGAAGTCCTCCCACTGCTTGGTTTGCTGAGCAGACAGCACTTTCCAGCGGGGGCAGCACTGCAGAGGGGCAGACAGACAAGCACTTAACACACTGATTTTTTTCCTGCTCTCCTCCCTCTCCCTGCTGTGAGTGCTCCCAGGCCCAGGCAGGGCAGCAAGATGCTCCCAGAGGTTGTTCAGGGTACGAATCCTCTTCCCTTGCACAATATGAGACGGGCACAGACTCGATGCCCAGAGCCCAACCCCAGCGCAGCACAGAGCTGCTCATGTTAACCTCGGTGCCTTCCCCGCCCCGGCGGATATTGCACACTCAGCCATGCTGCTGCACTACTGCATTACGACAAGCTACCTCCTCTGTGGCCCAAACGTCCCCCAACCCCGGTGCCCTGCACCTCCTTGTGCCTACGGCTTCTCCAGGGGGTGTTGTAGTAACCAGGGTGCAGCCTGTGAGCCTGCGGCTGTCTGAGCACTGGAAACGCACGCTGCAGGGTGGGCAGGGCCTGTGCCCCCCACCTCCTGCAGATTTGGGCAATAAACACTTGTGGAGAACTCAGCGCTGTGTCCTTTGCAAAGGTTTGGGAGGTGAGGGGCTAAAGAGCATGAAAGGGGGCAAAGCAGAGCTGGGCATGCGCTGCCCTTCTGCTGGTGTGTGCCAGGTTAAGAATCACAGAATCACAGAATGATTTGGGTTGGAAGGGACCTCAAGGATCATGAAGCTCCAGCCCCCTGCTTGCATGCAGGGCCACCAATCTCCACATTTAACCAGGCTGCCCAGGGCCCCATCCAACCTGGCCTTGAACACCTCCAGGGATGGACGGGGCATCACAGCCTCTCTGGGCAGCTGTTCCAGCACCTCACCACTCTCATAGTACAGAACTTCCCCCTGACGTCCAACCTCAATCTTCCCTCCCTCAACTTAAAACCATTTCCCCTTGTCCTGCTGTTATCTGCCCTTTCAAAGAGTTGATTCCCCTCCTGTCACAAAGAATCACAGAATCACAGAATCACAAGGTTGGAAACGACCTGCAAGATCATCTAGTCCAACCACCCTCCCATTCCTATCAGTGCCACAAGCTACTAAACCATCTCTCGTTGCTCCTCATCCAGGTGCCTCTTGAACGCTACCAGGGATGGCGACTCCACCACCTCCCTGGGCAGCCATTCCAGTGCCTGACCACCCTTTGAGAGAAAAAGTTTCTCCTAATATCCAACCTAAACCTCCTCTGGTACAACTTCTGGCCGTTTCCTCGGGTCCTACTATTTGCCTGGGAGAAGAGGCCAGACCCTTTTGCACCACAACCTCCCATCAGGAAGTTGTAGAGTGCAATGAGGTCTCCCCTGAGCCTCCTCTTCTCCACACTGAACAATCCCAGCTCCTTCAGCCGCTCCTCATAAGACTTGTGTTCCAGACCCCTCACCAGTTTCGCTGCCCTTCTCTGAACACGTTCCAGGGCCTCAATGTCTTTCTTGTAGTGAGGGACCCAAAACTGAACACAGTACTCGAGGTGCGGCCTCACCAGTGCTGAGTACAGCGGGATGCTCACCTCCCTGCTCCTGCTGGCCACACCACTTCTAATGCAGGCCAGGATGCCATTGGCCCTCTTGGCCACTTGGGCACACTGTCGGCTCATGTTCAGCTGAGCATCAACCAACACCCCCAGGTCCCTTTCCTCTTCACAATCATCCAACCACTCATCCCCAAGCCTGTAACGCTGCATGGGGTTGTTGTGGCCAAAGTGCAGAACCTGACACTTGGCCTTGTTAAACCTCATCCCATTCATCTCAGCCCAGTGATCCAGCTTATCTAGATCCCTCTGCAGGGCCTCCCTGCCCTCAGGCAGATCGACACAACCTCCCAACTTGGTGTCATCTGCAAACTTACTCAGGGTGCACTCAATCCCTTCATCTAAGTCGTCAATGAAGATATTAAACAGGATGGGCCCCAGTACCGACCCCTGGGGGACACCACTTGTAACAGGTCTCCAGCTGGACTTCACTCCATTGACCACCACCCGTTGAGCACGGCCCACAGCCAGTTCCTTATCCAACGGAGTGTAAAACTGTCCAAGCCACGGGCAGCCAGTTTCCGCAGAAGGACACTGTAAGAGACCATGTCAAAGGCTTTGCTGAAGTCTAGGTAGATACATCAACTGCCTTTCCCTCATCTACCAGTCTGGTCACCCAGTCGTAGAAGGAGATGAGGTTGGTCAAACACGACCTGCCTTTCATGAACCCATGCTGGCTGGGCCTGATCCCGTGGACAAGCTGTGTGATCTCTCCCAGGAGGATTTGTTCCATGACTGTCTGTAGGCTCCCTTTAGGTACTGAAGGCTGCAATGAGGTCACCCCACAGCCTTCTCTTCTCCAGGCTGAACAGGCCCAGCTCCTTCAGTCTGTCTTCTAGGGGAGGTGCTCCATCTGCTCCCCCTGATCATCTTTGTGGCTCTCCTCTGGACCCTCTCCAACAAAACACTTCTTGCAGTGTGCTAGGGAGCTCCCAGGGCCCCAGAGGTGGAAACACTCCTTGTTGCGCTATGGAAACAAGCTGGGAGTGGGGAATGGCATCCTGGAAGAGCAATGTGTGCTTTACAAAGGATGGCTGGCAGGAAGAGTTCATTCATGGAGGTGCTGGTGCAGGTGCAAAGAAGGGCAGCAAGGCTAGGGGAGGGCTTGGAGAGCGTGCCCCATGAGAAGGGCAATGAGGAGACCTTTTTGCTCTCTTCAAATACCTGAAAGGTGACTGCAGCAGAGCAGGGCTGGTCTCTTCTCGCTGGTGACAGGTGACAGGATGAGGGGAAATGGCCTCAAGTTGCACCAGGAGAGGTTTAGGTTGGATATCAGGAAAAGCTTCTTTACAGAAAGGGTTGTTAAGCACTGCAATGGGCTGCCCAGGGAGATGGATGAGCCACCATCCCCGGATGTGCTTAAAAACCGTCTGGATGTGGCGCTCAGGGACGTGGTTTAGCGGGGGGATGTTAGAGCTCGGGTAATACGATCCGGTTGCGGTTGGACTCGATGGATCTTCAAGGTCCAACCGGACCGACTCTACGGTTCTATGATGCCCGCTGCACGGCGGAGGAGCTGGGAAGGAGGCTGGAAACAGCCTCGGGAGCACCTCGGATGGCCGCCCTGAGAGCTGCGGCGCCCGAGGACGATGCCAACCCCGCTGAGCCCCAGCACCCAACCCCGCGGCTCCGGGACGCCCAGCGGCGCTGTGACCCCACATCACGGGCAGCTCCTCCCCGCTCCCCGAAGGCACCAATAGCCCCGAACCCCGACGTGAAGGCCGCCATCCCCGCCCCGCGGGCGGAGCCGGAAGGGGCAGCGCGGAGCGGAGCGGCCATGGCGGTGAGCGGCGGGGCAGGGAGGGGAAAGGAAAGGGAGAAAGGGGGGGAGGAGAGCGGTGGGATCCGCTGACCGCCTGTCTCGGCCCCGCAGCCCAAAGGGAAGGCGGGCACCAAGGGCAAGAAGCAGATCTTCGAGGAGAACCGCGAGACGCTGCGCTTTTACCTCCGCATCATCCTCGGGGCTTCCGTGAGTGGCGGGGGGCGGGCGCGGGGCCGGGCTGGCGGGGCCGGGCTGACGGTGCCCTCGTGTCCCGCAGGCCGCGTACGCCGTGATCAACCTGCTCGTGTTCTACTCGACCGCCTCCGCGTGGACGTGGGTGAGTGCCCGCATCCCAACCCGGCTTCCCGGGCCGGCCGCTCGGCGTTTCACGGTCCCCGTTCTCGTGGCAGCTGGCGTTCGCGTTCAGCTCGGCGGTGTACGGCGCCAGCTACCGCTCCATGAGCTCCATGGCACGGCCGGCGTTCGCGGATGACGGCAGCCTCGCGGACGGCGGGATCGACCTGAACATGGAGCAGGGGATGGCAGAGTGAGTGTCCTCACCCGCACGAGCCCAGGTGAGCGGGGCCCGCAGCCCCAGCCCGGAGCGTGCCCCACTTCTCCTTGTCTGAGCCGAGCTGCCTCAATGCTAATCCGGTCGTTTCCAGGCTATAAACCTCCTTGCTTTGGCCCTTTTCGCCCTCCTGTAGTTGTGCACGGTGCCCGTTCGACCTTCCTGGCGCTGGCAATGCTGGCTTTTCCTTGCTTGAGGAGCATCCAGCAGTAATTCCTGCTTAGTGATGTTAAGAAAAAGAGAGGGAATAAAACAGGCGTGCTGCTGCAGCTTCTTATCTCACAGTCAAGGTGTTGTCTGCCCAGGGAAGCTGCTTGGTTTTCACATCTTTCTGGAAGGAGCACAAATTCACAGAACCGTAGAATGGTTTGTGTTGGAAGGGACCTCAAGGATCACGAAGCTCCAACCCCCTGCTTGCATGCAGGGCCACCAACCTCCACATTTAACCAGGCTGCCCAGGGCCCCATCCAACCTGGCCTTGAACACCTCCAGGGATGGACGGGGCATCACAGCCTCTCTGGGCAGCTGTTCCAGCACCTCACCACTCTCATAGTACAGAACTTCCCCCTGACATCCAACCTCAATCTGCCCTCCCTTCAACCTCAAACCATTTCCCCTTGTCCTGCTGTTATCTGCCCTTGTCAAGAGTTGCCTCCCCTCCTGTTTGTAGGCTCCCTTTAGGTACTGAAGGCTGCAGTGCCGTCACCCTGCAGCCTTCTTCAGGCAATTTGAATTGATTTGTTATTGCTTGTTTCTTTGTTTTTAACAGAAGCTTCATTTCTGCAGCCAGCAGGCGAATGGAGACATCAGGCAAACTGACTCGTGCAGCTCAGAACCCGTTCTCTCTGCACGCCACGAGCTTCCATCTGCTGTGGTTTTGCTTCTCAAGAAGTACATTTTCTACGTTTAGCACAATAACTGAGATGTGTGATGTAGGAGACTCAGTCACAGGGGGAAGGCAGGCTGAAAAAGAGGCAATTATTTCTAGTATGACTTGTGAGCCAGTTGTGTTACACCCTGTTCATCCTCTATGACTTCTTGTTCCTGCCTGGCAGCAGAGTGTTTTTACACTCGCCGTTTCTTTTGGCTCTCATGAACAACTCCAGAAGTATAAAATATTTTGGATACTTTTTTTTTTTTTTTTTGTGGAAACACGATACGAGACAGTTGAGTAATGAAAATAAGCAAGTTTGATGTCACCTCGAGTATCCTAGCTGTGGGAGATAATCCTGGGATATATCAGGCAACAAATCACGCTGGCTGCTTCGATAACTGATTCATGCATGTGTGTGATGGCACTGCTGGACTTCACCTCCTGGGCTTTTGGAAGGCTGATGTAGGGGCTTGCTGGTATCTTGGAGAGCTGGGTGCAGTGTATGAGTTCCCCAGTGTGATTAGTGCTGGTGACACACTAAATTTTGGAACCCGTGTCTCATCGTGGCACTGTTAATGGCAGGTTCAGCAGTTTCTTGAGTTCTTGGTAGGATGACGGCATCCCAGTGTAAAATTGTTTCTGGTGATGAATTGCAGAATCACAGAGTGGTTGAGGTTGTCGGAGGGACCTCTGGAGGTGACCTGGTGCCACCCGGGCTCCAGCAGGGTCACACAGAGCTGTGCCCAACACCACGTCCAGGTGGCTTGGAAGATCTCCAAGGAGCCTCACTCGACAGCCTGCCTGGGCAGCCTGTCACTCTGCTTGGTCACTCTGATAGCTTCCAGATGTTCAGAGGGAATCTCTTGTGTTCTGGACAGATCCTGGCTCTGTCCCCTGTGCACTCTTCCTTCAGGTATTTATGGACATTGATGGGACCCCCCTAAGCCTTCTCCAGGCTGAACAGTCCCAGCTCTCCCAGCCTTTACTTACAGGAGAGATGCTCTTGTCCTTTCATCATCTTTGTGGTCCTTTACTGGACTCTCCCCAATCTCTCCATGTTTTTCCTGCACCCAGGAGCCCAGAACTGGGCCCATTATACCCAGATGTGCCTCACCAGTGCTGAGCAGAGAGGAAGGATCACCTCCCTGCACCCACTGGCAACAATCCTAATGAAATCCATGACTCCATTCACCTTTGCCCCAAGGACCCCTGACTGCCTTATCTTTAATGCTGTTGTTCTTGCCGGTCAGATGGCCTGTCGCAGACACCCACTACAACATCACCTGCACCTGTCTTCTCTTTATTCTTATCCCATAAACTCTTGGTTAGCTCTTCATCTATCTCCAGGCACAGCTCTGTGTGCTCCTGCTGTGCTCCCATGAAGGGCAGCTCCCCCTCCTCTTCCCACACAGTCCTTCTGAAACAGCCTGCATCCTTCCACTGCAGCACTGCAGTCATGCGAGCCATCTTACGGCCTTGCAACTGCACACACGTCTCCAGCTCATCCTTTTAATTTCCTACCCTCTGTGTGTTGGTATACATCCTTCTATCCTCTGCAGCAGGGTGTCACTCACTGCCATAGCTCACCACTTCTTCCTGGTGCTCTTGCTTTGGTTAGGGTTAGCTGTAGCCACTTCTTTGCTTATAGGAACATTGACTCCTCTTCAGTGTTGACCGTGGTGAACTTATTTTGGGTGTAAGCCCTTAGATTGGGCAGGAGCTTTCCTCTTGGTGCCAGAAGCCACCAGCTTTCATCGTTCTCCTGGACCTGGAGAACATCAGCATCCCCAACAACCCCCCTCCTGTCCCAAAGCCCCCCAGCAACCTCAACTTCTGCTTACCTCCACTGTGGGGTGGGCAGTGCCTGCTTCTCCTCTGTGATGGTGGGCTGAGGCTCTTCCAGCTGTGGCACAGGGAAGATCCTGTCCATCTCCCTTTTGTCTCTGATGGTGCACAGCCTGCTCACTTCTCCTAAATCTTCCACTTTGTGGCACAGCTCCTTCAGGGCAGGAACCGTCCTCTCTCCTGTCTTCAGAGGCAGGCTCCAGGCAGCCTGGTACCTGGAGGACTGCACCTCCTATCCAGCGCTCTGTCCACCCTGGTAGGGATTGCTGCTCCAATAATGGTTCAGTGGGAATGAAAGAGTTGGCATTTTTCTAACCCCATCCTGGCATTCCTTTGTGGCTTGTGTTGGAAAACCAAACACTGCTCCTGTCTCCTCGCTCTCAGGCTGGCCGAGGAGCTGGTGGCTTTGGTGGGGGCTGAAATGGGGAGGTTCACGCACTGCTTTCCTTCCCTCAGGCACCTCAAGGATGTGATCCTGCTGACAGCAATGGTCCAGGTTCTGAGCTGCTTCTCACTCTACGTCTGGTACTTCTGGCTCTTGGTAAGCCCTGCGCTTGTTCTTGTTGCTCCGAGTTGTCTGTCTTTCCCCATCTTCAGAATGGAGAATATAATTTATCCATTTCACCTCAAGGTGTCCTGTTTCAGGCTGAAAATTTTTCCTGATAAAGAAAAAATTATCTCATAAAACGTTGTAAAAATACAAAAAAAAAAAAAAAGAAGTCCTGATCCTTCTGGGTCAGTCCCGTGGTAAACTGTGCAAAAAACTAGGTTGGCCTTGACCTTTCCCTCTGGTCCTGAGAGACAGCAACAGGAACCACGGAGCAGATGAAAGCTGCCTTTGTGCATAAGAGCTATTTTCTTTGCCTTTTTGTGACTGAGACAGACTGTTTCTTCTTGCTTGGATTCCTCAGTCATTCACCAGCACTGACTGAGGCTGGGAACTGCAGGACCCCATGCCACTGAGTAGAACAAACTGCAGGCTTTCATCCCCCTTAACACCAGGTGCTTTCTGTTCCTGAAGCGTTTCTCATGCACCTCCAGCTAGAGCTGCTTTTACAAAAGGATGAAAAACCCAAATCTCCTGGCAATTAAAATAATATTACAGCAGAGTTGCCTGGGGTCTATCCCATGTAGGTACGGCAGAAAGGTATCTTGTTTTCATCCTTACCCACAAGTTAGTTCCTACCCAGTTCTGGCAGGGGGCAGCCTTGGCTCTGGCTCCCCTGCACACCATATGGATCGTGTTTTTTTCCTTCAGAGACATGTGATTTTGCTTCTGAAGAAGGGACAGGCAGAACCAGCCAGGAAGTCAGATCTTTCTGGGTAATTCAGAGCTGATGCTGTGATTTCCATGTATGAAGTCTGAGTGCTGCGTTCCCAGAAATGTATGCAGGCTCCTGAATTCTGTGAAATCAGGCCATTTATTTTGGGTGTCCGCCACTGCCTTTGATTTCAGTGGATCTTGTGACGCCCCTGACCCAGCTTGTTGATGTTTTCCAGCTCCTTTGGTTTCCTCTGTAGGACCAGCCCACCCTAACCTGCCAAAATCACATCCAAAACGACTGACTTTGCTTCCACACGTGTTTCGCAGGCTCCGGGCCGTGCTCTCTACCTCCTGTGGGTGAACATCCTGGGGCCCTGGTTCACAGCTGAATCTTCAGCCCCCAGTCAGGAGCCGAACGAGAAGAAGCAGCGCCGCCAGGAACGCCGCCAGATGAAGCGCTTCTAGCCCTGGCTGAGGAGATAGGTGAATGCTGTCTCTCATTTCCATGCTGTTATCTCATCAGGGATGCGACTGAAGCCAATCAGAAAGCATCGCAGTATCTACGTTGCCCTCTGTCACTGCTGCCATTCCAAGATGAAGGCTGCGAGAGACTTCCCTTGGTTGGTTCTTAGTGCCAGTCGAGGCCTTGCTCCTCGTGATGACAAGTAGGGGGTTATGCTGGGATGTGTGTAAATACCTTTCTAAAGTAGTGCTGTATCGCATTCAAAGGTGAGGATTGCAATGCTGGAGGAAATATATTAAAGAGCAGAGTCTAATTGGCCATGCTGGCAGTGTGTTCATAGAGGGGTGCTCACGGAGGGCAGTGGTGAAAAACAACAGCATGTTTGTGGAAGCCTGGGCTACATGGAAGCCAGATCCCCAGGCTGAGTCGTTTCATCCGTTCCCTAGGTTGCTCTGTGCTGTGCTGCCTCTTGCAGCACCCAGTCTGCAGGGGCTTCAGCTGCCCTGTGAGTTCTGTTGGGCCTGCAGCAGCTGGAGGAGCTACAAACTGCATGTGCAGCCCAGCGTGGAGTATTTGGGATTTAGCCTGGGCTCAAATTGGTCTGTGCTACCTTTAGGGGAGCTCAGTCAGATGAAAGGTTCCAACAGAATTGAAAAGCAAATCTTTTTGTTTTGTAAAAGCTCCCCCACAGATAGCATAGCTGAGGTGCTGTGACTGTGGCAGAGATTCCACGTTAGAAACCACACACAGCTCAAGGCAACATCTGCTGTTGCCTGCTTTGATTTATTCTTGCTGTTCCTGCTCATTAGGTGGTTTTGCACACTGGTGACCCCTTCCTGCCCCTGACGCACCAGCTCAGCACCATGCAGCTTTGCCCATGTGAGTGAGCTCTGTGGTTAGTGCCAGTAGCACCAGCCTGGCTTTTGCACTTGATGCTGTCCGTAAGGTTTGGTCCACACAAAGTTTCCATTACATGGGTTTTATTACACCTTTTTTCGTAACATCAAGCCAGATCCCTACCCCGAGTCCTTTGTGCCGTGATGCCTGGCAGAGCACGTATTTGGGGTGCAGTCGTGTTTACTTGTAGGTCTGCACGGTCTGCAATGACGGGGCAGGTATCTAGAAGCAGGGAGAGCAGAGGTCGTTATCTGGGGGGACTGAAGTCCTTCCTGCCCGTCAGGGAGGACATGAGGAGAGCACCACTTGGAACCTTGAGGACCCTGGACTGGTGCAGCTCCTAGGCTCTGCCCTTGCTCCCTCTAACCCCTCGTTTCCCCAAAACCACGCGGAGTAGCACAGCGTTCCCCAAAATGCACGGACCTAGGCAGGGGGGAAATCAACAACAACCACACCGACCATCTCAGCTGTGCTACCCTGCACAGCAGTACATGCACATGAGCCTCCTGGGCAGAAGCCCGAGCTGTGCCATCTTCTTCAGGCAAAAACTGGCCTGACAGCCCCAATAAATACTGAATAAATAGAGCCAGCGTCAGCCAAATGCTGGCAGGATGCACTGAGGCACGCGGGGCGGCCGTGGGGTGCACAGCGCTGCTCACTCAGGCAGCAGCTCTTCCAGCTCCTGCTCATCCAGCTGGTTGGTGGTGACAATGTGGTCGAGCTGCTTCATGTACCGCTCCAGGTCCTGCATGAAATGGGGGATGCGAGCCTTCTCCAGGACACCAAATTTCTTCAGGCGGTTCACATCTTCGTAGGAGACCTGGTGGGAAGCAAAGGGATGGATCAGCATGTGCAAATGAAAGGGTTCTATTCCCCTGTGACCCTCTTTGCCTGCCTGGCTGGGTTTTCTACACTCACACTGCCCAAATGGGACCATGGACTGCCAAGGGATGGAAATGAAGGCTTGAGGTAAGTTTTGAAAGAAAGACATGGGAGAAAAAAAACATCTGCAGAGGCAAAAATGCCTGCAGGGCAAGTATTTGGCTGAGCCAGGTCTCAGCTTTGGGAAAATACGTAGACAGGAGAAGCTGGTGATGCCTGCACCTGAGCTTTGGGTCAGGGCAGGATGGGTACAGCAAAAGAGGAGCCAAAGACCAAACATGAAGAGCTGTGCCCCTACATACAGGGGCTGGTGAGGAGAGATGTGGAAGGAAGTGAGATGGCCTCACAGAGCTGGAGCCAAGGCTGCGTTCGTAGTGCAGGCTGACCATAAAACCTGACCGTTTCTGGGCAGAAGGAAGGCAAAGCAGAAAGGGCTCATGATAATGCTGTGTTCCTGTTGGTGCTGCATGCAGAGCTGCCTGCACGTGGGCTGCCTGTATGCTGCTGCTTGATGTTGCTGTCTGGATAGAAGGTGAGACAGTGTCTGATACAGTGTCTCGGTGCCCTAGGAAAAATCCTATTTGCTCTCACCAGGACAGCACATCTGGCTGCCTAAAACCAGAAAGCCCCTTGCCAGTGTGGAGCTTGAACTGTGACCCCAGGCTCTTACCTTTCCAAGAGCAGCCAGCAATGGGAAGTCGATTGTCTGCCGATGTCGCAGGATGCGGAGAATCCCATCCAGGTACACCTGGTCCTTACTGAAGCAGCCTGGAAAAGAGAGAGGGCCTGGGAAACACCAGGAGATGACTCCAGGATAAACCCTATCTTCCCAAATGTGTTGGGGCTGGCAGGAAGGAAAAGACTCAGAGGATGAGCAGAGCCAGCACTGGGGTCCCCCGCCAGGGAGAAGCCTGGGCAGCAGAGAGCAGCAAGGCTCCATTCCCCAGCCCTTAGGAAAAAGGGACAGGCACCGGAGTCTCACCATTTTACACATGCTATGTGATCGCTTTTTTTTTTAACTGCTAGAATCTAAAAGCATCCTCAAAATGCTTATCTTTTTCCTCCTTTGGCTCCTTGAGGGGCTGTGCAAGGAAGGGCTAAGATCCATCAGAGTGGGAGGACGCCACGGGGCTCCCCAGGATGCCTCATCCATCCCTACCTGATGGACAGCAGCCAGAGAGGTGAAGGGGCAGCTGGGTATTGAAAAATACACCACAAAGGAAAGTGTAAATCTATATGAAAACAGAGCTGGGGATGAGGGAGGATGAGAGGGCAGCGTGGAAGGATTCTCTGGCTGGTGATGGCAAAGCCACCCAGCACCAGAATGCATCCACAGAAATACAAAAATCCCCCCAAAACATGGAAGGCTTTGTACCTGGCTGTGAGGTGTCAGTCTGGCCCCGCTTGGCCCGCACGCAGTACTCCCACCGGATGCCAGCATCCTGGACGTATTGCTCCAGGTCCTGGAAGAGCGCGGAGAAGGAGAGGCGGCTGGCCCTCTCAATGGTGTAGTAGAGCAAGGCTGCACGCCAGAGGAAGGGCTGCTTGCGGAAGAGGACACTGTGCAGGCTGGCCAAACCTTCCTCTGTGGGGTTGGCAGGCTTCAGGCTGTACTGCTTGCGGCCCTCCGAGCTGTGCCAGGGCTGGCGGGTGTTGTTCACCCCACGGATGTAGTGTGTGCCTGAGGAGATAACAGCAAGCGTCGTCAGCTGGGGACAACTTGGAGAGCCTCAAGAATCTCAACCCTACTGCGTCCATCCTGCCTGCTATCCCCACATCCCCATGACGACACTGAGGATGCTCAGCATCCTCCCTGCTGTGCCCACGGTCCTCCCAGTGCCCCACTGACCTATCTCATGGCGCAGCATGCCCTCCAGCCAGAACTGCCGGGCTCCAGACAGGTTGATGGCCAGTGTTGGCCGGCTGTCCTCCACCATCATCACAGCCTGCGACAGGAGATCATCGGTGAGCTGCACCACTACCTGCAGAGGAGAGAGGAGGAGGCAAGCAGCCACGTTAGCGATCTTTCACCGGCTCAGAAACAGCAGATGGTACTTTGGGCAACTCTTCAAAACCTCTAAAGGAAACGCACTACAACTATTCCAATCCAGAGAGGAAATACATCAAAACTAGAGATACCAGGAGGCTTCCTTGAACTGATGAAGAAATGGATGACCGCCTGCTCTAGGTGGGTGCTTGAGTAGAGGGTTGGACACGATGGCTTCCAAGATACCTCAAGCATCCTGTTTTTCAGAGATTCTGTGAAATGCTTGCCCTAACACGTTTGGTAATATTCCTGCACCCTAGGAAAGCCAAACCACATCCACTGGTGTGCTTGCAGAGAGGGGACACGCATGGTGATGGTCACATGGCTGAGCAGGGTTGGGTGGGCACTGCCCCCCGAGATGTAGCAGGATGGGCCTGGAGCCCAATACGAAGTAGCTCCTTTCAGCTAATCACAACCACAAAATCTGAGCAGGCTGTGGGGAAGCTGGCTGGCTGCCCTGCGCATCCCATCCTTCCATCCCCACCTTCTGTCCAGCTGCAGATGGCTCCCAGTGTGCTGCAGGACCAAGACAGATGGATAACCTCCCTAAAACCCAAACCTGGGAAGGTGCTGTGCACACAGCTGAGGGCAGAGCACAGCAGATTTGCACAAGCAGCATCAGTGTGCCACCACATGTTCCTACTTCCATAGCTCAAGTCTTCCAGAGCAACACTCTAGGAAA
This sequence comes from Lagopus leucura, assembly GCF_019238085.1. Classification (NCBI taxonomy): domain Eukaryota; kingdom Metazoa; phylum Chordata; class Aves; order Galliformes; family Phasianidae; genus Lagopus; species Lagopus leucura. The sequence continues at coordinate 15,265,881 of NW_024962271.1, forward strand.
TGAAGCACAAAGAGCAATGATCACTTTGCTCCAGCAGAACCTTCTCATCCATCCCTTGAGCACCGCAGTGGGAATGTTTCTCATAGGCTTCATCTGCTTTGTAGTATGTCCTACTTATAGAGCAGCTGCCAAAAATCTCTCACAAGGGAACCTAGCTCCATTCTCACATCTTCATCTCCTTTTTATTATTGCTTTTAGCGCTTCAAGAAAAGTGCAACAAGAACAGATCCATCCAACACACTTGCAGCCAAGAGCTGCCAGCCACACACATATAGCCATGCTTCCCACCTGGACATTTGTCAGCTGTGATTAACAGCACAACTGGTGAACACCTTTACACAGAAGGAAATAGCTCATGTCAGCATGATTGCTCTCTGACCCACCCTGGAGGTGGATCTTGTGCCTCTCCTGTGATACGAAGAACCAAACTCCATATAGCCAAGGTCACAGGAGGTGTTTGCATTGGCACACATCTCAAAAATCCCTCTGCCACGTATGTGTGAACTCTAAAAACCATCTGTTTCAGAGCTGAAACTGTCCAGGTTGAAAAGCAGAAACCTGACAACATTGTAATCCTGAGCATCGCCTTCAAGCTTCTCAGGTTTCACTGCAAAATTGCTAGCACAGCCCAAACCGAAGCACTGATTTACTGCTACATTATAGCTTTCGTCTCTTTTTCTTTCTAAAAAAGAGAGGAGACTAAATCAGTTTGTTTTAAACCCAGATTTATTATTGTACAATGCTGTTCATTAAAGCCAGGAGTGCAATGTAACAGAGCAACACCGACTACTGGGCAAATTAACAGCATAAAAAGACTTACATGGCAATGGTTTAACTGGATCACATACATGAAAGACAGAGGAAAGACTTGCCACTTTAATGTGCACATCCCTTCAACTTTACTTCTGTTCCAGAAAGCAATTCAAAATAATTAAAACTCGTCCTCCCACTGCCCCTCCCCACATCCAGCCTGCACTCAGAGGTCACTGCTCCAACCTCAGCCTAAGGCACAAGTCCAAACCCGGGACCCCAGTGAGCTGAGTCCTGCAGATTTTAGGAGAGGTGGCTGAAAACTGGAGACAGTTTCACATAAGCAGAAAGGAGGAGGCACATAGGAGCCAAACTCTGGTATTATTTTAACTCATTCCTATCCATTATATCAACTGGGTGTGATACGAACACAACAAGAAGCATTGCAATCCCAAATGAAAACAGCTGAGGTTGAAATCCTGGAAGCTGAGAGGGGAAGGGAAGACAAGAGAGAACTTAAAGACAAAAATGCATTTCATTGTCACAGTACTCCTCCTGCTCCTCCAAAGCCACTGCTGTGTTCTTCAGCACAGAACTAATGCCTGAACTCCTGTGACAGTCCTTTGCTGTCTGACCTACAGCTGTTCCAGGGAACACAGGATTTGATGTGCTGTGTCAGCTTGTGGGGCTCAACTTCAAGGACACCATCCAACACACAGTGCTTGGCTGGCTGGGACATCTTGCTGCCTTGTCACTCTTAGTTGTCCCTACAGGAAAAAAGAAAAACAAACCACGAGGAGGTTGGGATTTAGGATATGAGATACTGGGTAGCTGCAGAAAAGATAACCTCTTCCCTAGCATAACTGTTCTCACTTATACCTGCTTTCCATCAGCCTGTTTAAAAAGTAAATAGTCAGAAAAATACACTGCCCAGTTGTCCATGCTGTGGCAAACTCCTCAAGGACGATGACTTGTATTCAGTGGTTTTCTATGTCCCCTCTAATGTCTGTTCCACTGGGAACTGCTTCTTTGGGGTTATCCCAGCTGGCAGCTTTTGGGAGGGTGTTGCTCACTTGGCATCCCCTGAACAGCTCAAGTTTCAGTATTTGAAAAGCTGACTGAAAACAACACTGTAAGAGCACCCACACAAGTGAGAGAGAGATTGCATAAACCCAAGAGTTTAACTGCAAGAATCGAATTCCTGAGGTCAGTGCTCCATGCAGACCAACTCTGCTGTTCTCATGACATCCAGCTCTCCCCTCCTGTCTGTACCTTCATCCCCACCACCAAAGAAAACTAACCAGCCTTACGATAGCCTGATCTGCCTGTGGCTTCTTCCTCTGCTGTAAGAGGAATGCCTTGCTGAAGATGGCAACTCTTTCATCTGCAGCACAGGTTGCTCCTTATTTGATAGGGATGGATTTGCTGGAAGTTCAGACATTTTTCTCCCACTGCTGACCACAGGAGTGACACAGGGCCTATGGATTTTCTCCTCTTGTATTTCACCCAAAGGCAAAAAGCATCCCTCAGACCAGCTGCAGATTAAATTGCTTCTTCATACAGCCCTGGTTTCTAAACCTACATTCATTCTGATGCACTCTAACAGAGGAAAGAAAGCATTCTGAACACCAGGGTTCTGCTCAGGGGAGAAGGAAGTGAATATTCCTTGCTGTATAGGAGCTGCTGAATCATGGCCTGAACCTCTGATTGACCACCTGAGGCAAGCAATGGGTCAGCCATGGGAACACAGCTGAAGGCAATTCACCTGTGCTGCAGGAAGGGATGGAGCCTGGCTGCACCTCTCCTAGATCCCATTTAAATGCTGACTGCCAGTGAGGAAGGATCCTTTCCTAGAGGTTACTCCTTGTGGAGAATATTGTGAGCCTACAGCATTGGTAAGCCTTTTCCACTTATTACCTTTCTGTTGTGACAATCTTACTTAGCCTAAAACTCTGTAAGCCAATTGATTTTTACATCTCTGTACACCTATTGATTGTACACCCTGCTCAAGCAGGATTTTGCTGGATGGGGGTGGCAGCCCCAGGGATGCCTAACAAGGCCTTACCCCTGCTGCCATCTGGGTGTGCTGCCAGGGTCCATCTTGGTCAGGGAGGTCCCTTTTTGCACAAAGCTCCTCATCAAGAGACCCACAGAGAGAGATGCCTCAGCTTTAATAAACTGTAAACACCTGTGACAGAGCACTCTGTTTAAAAGGTTGAGAGCTGAATCACTTTCTCTGGATTTATACTGTAGCACGAGTCAACCATCACTGGGCTTGGCAACCCTATCAGATCACTGTACAAGGGGTCTTGGGGCAATCCTTCATGTGTAGGCACAAAGTCACCATCAGGCACAGAAGCCACTTATTTTTTTTTCCTCTCTTGTGGTAAAGAAAAGGTAAAGACAACGCTAAACCCAACTACATGAAATGGAATCTATTTCTGTTTCTATACAAGAGCTAGACAACATCAAGTGAAGTGATTAGGAAGCAGATTCAGGACAAAGAAGCACCAGTGAACTGTGCAACCTGTTGTGGGAGGTTTACAGTGGCTCAAATCTGTTAGACATATGAATGGATTCTCTTGAACACCTTCTCCTGAATAGAAGGCACTGCACTGCAGAGGCAGAAGGCCACGTGACATTGAGGGGAAAAGGGTGAAGGTCTTCTGAGCAGGTTGGGCAGGAAATGTGTTTGTTTGACAGTGCAGTGATGATGTTGTTTTGTCTCATCAGACAGAAGCTCCAAGAGCTGCTCCATGCAAAGCCAACCCTCTGGGTGCAATTCTGCATACCTCCAGGGAAGACTGCAGCTTGACTGCTCGCGTTGCACTGCCCACAGCATGTTTCTGGATTCAGCAGCTGGCACTGAAACCTGATGCTTCCACTGGAAAGCACAGATCCTTGCAAGGTCAGTGCAACTCCCATCACCATTGTTTCACAGAGTGCCCAAATTTTAAGCACAAACTCCAGCACATCCTTGTGGTCTATTAAGCAGTCTGTCCAGTTTGTGGGTGTAATGACAGAGGAAAGAGCTCCCTAAGAACTGCAGGAAGAAGCAGAGCATGCTGATGGGGCCAAAGCCTGCCAGCAGCACTGACAGCAGTGTGTGCATCTGCTCTGTACTGGCAGGGTGTGGTGGGATGGGCCGGGCCAGCACCACTGCCAGAACCTGAGGACACACTAGCCAGCATTATTTAAGAACATTTCACAATGCCTGGATTACTACACAGTACTTACCAACGGTCAGAGGTTTCTTTAGTGCAAACTGAGCAGCTGGGAAATCCATGAATAATGGAAAGCAGGCATCTGAGCTCCAGCAGCATCACCTCAGCCCTGAGCCAGAACAGAACCAGAAAAGCCTCAGAACCTGCAGCTTGGACTACAACAAAGAAACTCTTGAATATGCAAAGTTCACTGCAGTGCAAATACTTACCCATAAACACGCTCCCTGGGGTGCTGGAAACTGGCATCCTGCCTTCATCACAGCTCAGACCATCCCTCCACACCACAAGTGCCAGGGATGGGGGCACAAAAGGAGCACTCTGCACTGACATCTCCTTGGCAGCCAGTGCCACCAGCCCTGCCCATTTGCAGGCAGTTCAGATCGCTGATGCACTGAAGTGACTTTCCTTTCCTACCATGTTCCCAAATAACCATCTTCTTGGCGAGTTTTGGAAAGACTCATTTAGATGCTGCACAAGTATTTGTCCTGGGACTTCACTTGGGCCAGGCAACTCTGGTTTTTGTATTCCCTAAGGTGTTGTTTACTTGCTGATTAGCTGGAAAGAAGCAGCACAAGTTCTGATTTTGTGTTTCTGGTTGCTGCAGGGGTTGTAGCTGAAGGTCTGCAGTCACCTCGCAGCCCAGCCAGGCAGGGAAAGCAGCAGCCATGCTCGTACACCTGCAGCCCCTTGCAAACACTTTGACCACATCAGGGACAAGCTTTTGACTACGTTTTCCTCAGCTGCAGACCAACAGCCCACACTGCAACCCCAGCCCACAAATAAGCAACACCATGAGGTTTCTGGGCTGCTCCCAGTGCCTAGAAGCCTGTATCATAGGTCAAAGAGGCGTGGGAGCTGCCTGGAGTTGCAGCAGTGTGGTGGCAGTGTGCTCTTCCAGGTCTGATGGAGAAACTACTGCAGGGCTGAGAACTGTGCCAGGAAAATCCATGCTGACCCCTCTGGATCATGGTGCCTCCTGCACCCTGTCAAAGCAACACTGCAGCAAAGGTGATGGGAGAACCAGAGGGTGCTTGCAGCAGCGCAGCGCCTGGCAGCTCGGAAACCTGTGGGGCCCCATGAGATGGAGTTTCTTTTTGTAAGAAATCCATCATAATTAGTGAGCAACACAAAAGCAGCAACAGAAAAGCAAACAGCAGTGAAGGACAGACAGGGTACAGCAGAGAGAAGACAGCAAACACATACACAGGCAGCAAGGAGGGGAAGCTGCTCTGTTCCCCATCAGGGCGCAGAAATGGCAGCAAGTTTTTATCCAGTACCAGAAGCAAAGTTTGACAGTGTTTGCTATACAAAGCACAGGTGAAACATTTCCCTTTTTCCTTCCCCAGAGAAACTCAATGCAGCCTGTAATGGCTGGTTATACATAAACTGACGCTTGAATGGTTTTAAAAGCACTTATCAAAAGTTTCAGAAAAAACACAAGCCACGTACCTTGCATTCCAATGTACAAACATAATAATTGAACCCTTAGAGCCCCTGAACAAAGGAAAAATTATACAGGGCTGGACTAACAGCTAAGAAAATAAATCTTTCTGCCCAGGTAGAGCTCAATATGTTTGAGATTAACAAATAAGAATACAACAGCTGAATTCAATCAATTAATCAAATTAAGAGACAGAACACAATTGGTCCAGAAATACTTCTCACCACTTGGATCTGGGGCCGTGGAAGTGTTTGGCAGATACACTGTAGGCAGGAATAGGAGAAAGCTCCTTATACAAAGCCACGGGGCATCCCTCTTCCCTGTGAACATCCAGCTGCCAGGAATCGCTCTTGTAACACAGATAAATCCTCAGACTCCTCACCCTGCTTTATAATCCCAGTGAGCTCTGCTGTGCAGCAGGAGAGCAGCTTTGCAACCAAGCAGCTGTGACAGTGGCATCAGCAGTACAATGCAGCAGGCAGAGACCACAGATATGTTTTGTTTCCACTTTTTCACCGTGACTTTGAGATGAGAGAGAAAGGCACAGTGCTCCTGACAGGCAGGAACCCAGAGGTAAACAACAAGAAAGGAAGGAATGCATTTATACTGCTTGTTTAAATCTTCCAGATTTTTGGCTCAGTTCCTTGCAATTCCTCTGTTACAGAGCAGCAGGAGTTCTGAGCTGTTTGGAAAGGAGGGTTATTTGGCTAAATTCAGGAAGCCAGCTGAAAATCCCTCCTGCTTCACCAGACCCAGGCTTGCACTCAAGGGGCACCTCCAGAAAGCAGCTCAGGACGTGCAGCAACAAGTGGTAAGAGATGCTACAAGCTTTCCACCCTCCATCCCACACAGCTGATTTACCACTAATAACATCTTAACAAGGTATTTTCTACTCTTAAAACCTCAGAGTAGAGTTTGAAAGCACCATAACCCAGCATGTGCCAAAGAAAAGCCGGAAATCTCTCCCCCAACTCTGCCTCTGAACACACGAATGAACCCAGCTGCCACAGATTTCTGCCATACCACTGCTAGCAGAAATAGGTCATCCATCCCAACGGTAATTGATACCTCATGGACACAGCAAAATAGCCTCAGCCCTGCATGCCTGTCTACGTAGACAAGTGGTAGCTCTTCTCCTTAAGCTCAGCTCCCTTAGCTTAGAAGGGAGATATTTCTGGAATGAGAAATGCAGGCAAATCGGTGGGGCACCAGCCTCCTAACTTCAGGACTGCAAGCCAGGAGCCGTGGCAGAGATAGAAGGAAGCCACAGTTTAGAGGAGAAAAGCAGAGTAATTTACTGCAGGCTACAGAGAAAGGCAGACCTTCTTCCCTTCGTCCTTTTCTGCTCCAAGCCCTGCTGTTCTGTACAAGCCAGCTTCAGGAACACGCAGGGCAGCTGCTGGTGCAGCCCTCTCTGTGCTCCACTCTTTGCATGTGGCTCTGTGCAAAGAGGTGCTGCTCCAGCTCTCAGCTTTCCAAAAGCTGCACAAAACACACTGGCTTTAAGAGTGCATCAGGCAATGGTCAGGTTAAAAATAATCCTATAGCTGTACCATGTTTGCCCAACCCATATCCAGGCTCTTACACTGCTCTGGCCTCTTCTGGGAGCCACAAATGGCTTGAAGAAGCTGCTCAGAATGAGCTCAGTGTCTGTAAAAGCAACACAGCAATGCAGAGGATTGCTGAATTCCTTTGTGAAATACTTCTGCAAACAAAACCGCCACCAAGTTTGTTTACAGAATCCTCAACTACAAACTCAGGTCTCAGCTACTGCTTTAACTCCTGCCCTGAGACGTGAATCTCTCGAGCTTCTTTCCCCCAGCAAGTATGTTTCTTCTTTGTGTCCAAAACACTTCTTAATTCAACTCCATTATCAGAACTGATGCTTTGCTGAACAAGAGCAAAGCAGAAAAACATTCTGCACGTTTATTTCATGAACCATTAAAAAAGAAACAACCAAGGACAATGATTACCTCCCCTGCGCAGCCTTCCTTCTGCATGTACTTTCGGATAACAGACCAGATCTGGCACTTGCTCAGCAGTCTCCCACCAGTGGCAACTTCGAAGCTCTCATAGGTCCCATACTTCTCCAGGACAGCATGAATGATCCTAATGGCCTGTCACACACATAGAAATGAAGTGTCAGTCAGAATACCTTCTCCACTCTCAAGTGCCATCTTCTACAGAACCAAAACCCCCAGGTGTAACAGAGCCCAGCTGAGGAAATCCCTGAGAAAGGGTTCAAAAAACTACTTAGTGTCAAATGCCTGGGAGGTGAGACGTTTCTGTGGGAGAGAAATGGAATGTCTTGTTGACAGCTGAGTACCAGATAGATCAATACATAACACAGTCAGCATGGCACACACTGTCTTCATTCTATTGTCCCACTAATGCTCACGAGTGTTCATTAGCAGAACTGGGCAAACCAGAAGTGAAACAGCCTCACTGTACGTAGCACGCTCCCTCTAGATGCTAAAGCCGTGATTGTTTTCATCTTTCCTGCTTTCACTTCTTCTTTCAAACTCAAGTGTTTGCAAATCTTATCAACTTGCTTATTAGTTTTCTTATTGCAACACTGGATTGGTTTCAGGAACTCACAGCCCAGAAGGCAGTTGATACAGCACAGCTCCTGGCACAGGACATCTTCTGGCCTGGCACGAAAGTAGCAAGTATGGAAACAGAACGGGTTCACGACTGGTCATTCTGGAGCTACAGAAGAGATCTTTGTTGTGCTCTGATAGCTCAGGACAACAGAGTTAGTATGAATCAGCTGCAGAGAATGTTAAAAAGAGGTGAGGAAGTCGTTAAAACCACCGTGCGGCTCAAAATGTTTGTTCTTCACTGGCCACCACATCTGCTTTGGAGAATCTCTGTAGAAACAACGATTTCAACACAGTCAGGACATGAAAAAGTCAGGAGTGCAAATGTGCTCCCTCTCAGCACACGGGCATGCCCTGCAGTAAAGCTCCCACAGAGAGTATTTGCTCGGGCAGCACTGCTTCTTCTGCTGCTTCTTCCAGGCTCTCAGCACAACCATGGTGCTGCAATAACAGCACGTGAATAACAGCAGCACGTGCTGTTTTATTAACGTTACCCTCTATACGAGCACTTATTAGCATTTTCTTTCCCTAAAGTGAGTATGCACCGAAGTCATTTGCTAGCAATGACCCTCTCTAGTCTGTTTATTAATACATATTCCAATTTGGATGACTACAACCACTCCTTTGCAGTTGTTTTGGAGTCTTTCAGCAGCTTTACTGCATCTGTAAACCTGCCTGCAAGATGCCTACTCACCTGCTGCTGCAGGACAAAATGCCACTGCCGAGCTGTGTGCATTTCACTGTTCCTCCTGAGCTCTGTTGTCCTCTTTGTCATCCACCTGATGTTGTTTCAGCAAGTTCAGTCCCTGAGGGGACCCCTGCCTACTGCAAGAGGGACGACATATGCTGAACACAGGTATTTCACAGTCTGGAAAAGATTGTGGTGCCAGAGTTCAGCACACCTGGGCTGACTGCACAAACAAGCCAGGCTATGTGCCACAATACATGGCTTCAGCAGGGAACTAGAAGCACATAGTTACACAGTTAACAACAGACTGGCTGGCACTCATGCTCTTTGGCAGCGTACTTGCTAAAACTCTTACTCCAAGTGTCAGAACTCGCCTCTTTACTGCGTTAGTTCCACACCACCAACTTGCACTGAACCTCACGCCACGCACAAACAAGAGGCCAAGTTCACACTGAGTGTGGGAGCTGATTTTGTGGATCAGACCTCAGGTCTGTGTTATCCGAGGCCCCCTCCACAGACAAACCTGTCAGGAAGCAGTGGAAGCTGCAAAGAAGCCCTCTGAGCCCAGGAGCAGATTGCCCTTTCTCCTACCACAGTAAAACCTTGCTAACTGCTGAAGCTACCAGCTGGAGCCCTGCAGAAGTTACATTCCTTCTTCCTCCCTACTGAAGCTTACTTGCTTCTAACATCTGACACCTGCTCTCCCCTTGGGGAGGTTTGCTCTCCTTTTGCCTCCTAATGACCAGGATCACCTTAGCATGTGCCCTTGCAGCAGCTCAGTCCAGCAGCAGCCACCAGACAGGCACTGAACTGAACGTGGGAGAGCCACCAAGGCCCCTCCTGCTGGCTTGCAGAAGGAAAGGATCACCTTTGTTTACCCACTTTGTCCCCCATTCCCTAAGACGGCAAGCAGCAGGCAAAGAGGAACTGAGTGCAGATGGTGCACAGAGCTGACAGAAGGGGAATGTACTACAGCAACTTTCAGACAAGTCACAGACAGCAACATTCCTAAGATAGCACATTTGCTCTATGAGAAGCTGCTGAGCTCACATCAGCCCTTCCTGCCCGGTCAGTGGCCTGGCTGGGAGCAGGAGCCTGTCACCAGCTCAGCCCCACAGGCCACGTGTCAAGGGACAACAAACACTCGAGCTGTGCTCCAAGCCCTGTGTTGATGCTGTTCTTATGCCTCCAAGGAACTGGGCTGCCAACAGTCTTCTTGATCTCTAATAGCATAAGCCATAGAGGGGCTGGAAGGAGCCTTCTGATTTTTTTCTGTTTCTATAGGAAAAGGAAATGAAACAAACCAACAAACTCCAAACACCTCTAAAAACAAAACCAAAGGCAAAGAAAAACAAAGAGCCCTCCAAAAAACATCAAAATCCCCCAAACAACAAATAAAAACAGCTCCCAATTAAAATAACAAACCAAGAATCCAAAACCAAACCAAGATAACCCACAACAACAAGAAGAAAACAACAAACCACCAGAAAAGAAATCCCCAAATACTCCACAACACAGAACAGCTGATTCAGCAGAACTGAAGGGGGCATCAATCTCAAAACACAAAAAATAAGGAACTGGTTGGTCTGCTCTTGCACCAAGATGTTAAATCAGTACAAGGTGCTGAGAGCAGGGTGCCAGCAGAGGACCACTGCCACCACTGCTGCCAGGTTCCTGTCCATCTCCCCTTCACCTGAGCACTCACCTCCAGATGAAATACCTGTGCTATGTCACATCTCACTCCTGACTGCTACATGCTGTGCTTCACTGAGAAGGCAGAAGAACCTCTGTTCTCCCAAGATACATTACAGAGACAGAGAACTTGTAAAGATAGGTAGAAATATTTAACACAAATATCTCTTGCAGTGGGTGTAAGAACAAGATGAGAACACTCACATTGTTTATGAACAGTTAATTTCATTCCAAAAAATGCACAGAGACAATTTCAATTATTCCCATTTGAGAACACTGTAAGCCAGCTGTACCAGAAGAGAAGTGGAGAAGTAGCTCTGGGCAATTCAATTTACTGCATTAGTCAGAGACCCAAACACACTAAAACACAGGAAGGAGTGAAAGAAAAGCCACACCGAGGTCGTTACAGGAATCCAAGCATCTCCCCTGAAACAGCATTGCTGGCACCAGTTTAACTGGGGCAGAAGTGTAGCAGGAACAGCACTGGAAATGCCCAGCTGCTTGGAAAGTTGTTTACAGAGACCAAACAATGTGGGTAACACACTGTAGTCCTCTAGAGAAGTAGGAAGCAAGAGGTGACGTGGCTCTTGTGTGCAGGCAGAGCATTGAGGAGCCCACTCTTTTTGCCTCCTGCACTGATGACCCAGCGCTCTCCGTTTGCTGCCATTCGTTCGTGATTACTACCTGTGGCAGAGAACAGCCAGGAATATTTTGGTAGCTTATAAAGCAACTGAAGTGAAGATGAAAAAGGCACAGACTGCTCTAAGAAGAGCCTACAACCTAGCTGCCATCCACTGTGCTTGCTGATAGTTATGGGTTAAGGGTGCTGCCACGCAGGACAACCTTTACACCTTCCAGAAAACAAACCAGGCTCAGCCAGCAGGATGCAGGCTGAGGACTGCTTTGCATGAAGCCAGCCAGATATTTCAGTTCTTGGTCTGTCAGTTCTAAAGCAACAGTGCAAAGGTTCCCTGCCAGCTCCCAACTACGGCTGCAGGTCTGTAGGCAGTTTGAGGCACAGAGTACGATCCAGCCCCAGGAGTCACTCTCTTATCAGCTACAGAAGGTGTATGTTGAACATGTAATTAAAGGACAGCTTAGACAAGCAAAACAGAACAAAGCAACAAACAACCCAGAAGATGATAAGCAAGGTCACACAGCAGCAGTCAGGACGAGGAGCAGGCCAGAGGAGTGCCTCTCTGCATGGCACGTGCTGCAGCTTCAGCCTGGCCAGCCTTAGTGGTGGCTGCTGATCTCAGAGCCAAGATAATGAATCATGGATCAAACTTTATCATGGACCAGTTGGATGAGAAGAGACATTAAAGCCCACTCAGTCCCAACTCCTACCACAGGGGTGACAATTGCCACACATCAGGCTTCCTAGGGCCCCATCCAGCCTGGCCCTAACAGCTTCATGGACAGGGCATCCACAGCCTCTATAGGCAGCCTGTGCCAAGGCCCAAGTAAAGAAGTTCTTCCTAACATCTAATCTAAATCTCTCCCCTTTTACTTCACAGCTGTAACCCCTTGTAATATCACTACACTCCATAACAATGAGCCCTTCCCCCGCCTTCCTGTAGGCCCCTTTAGGTTGGCAAAGACCTCTAAGATGACCTCTAAGATCTAGCCATGTCCCTCACTGCCACATTAACATGCTTCCTGAACCTCTCCCTGGGCAGCCTGTTCCAAAGCCTCACTGCCTGTTGGGAGAAAAAGGTTTCCCCAGCACCTGACCTGAACCTCCCCTGGTGCAGAGTGATGCCATCACTCTCACTATCGCTGTCACCCAGGCGCAGAGGCTGAACCCCTCCCCACACCCTCCTGTCAGGGCTGCAGTTCCACACTGACCCACCCCATTCCCTCAGCCGCTCCCATAGGACTGCGCTCAGACCCCTCACACTTTAGCTCCCTTTAGCTCCGCTCCCTATTCAGGACATGCTCCAGAGTTTGTCCCATTCCTGGTCTGTCCCTCACTGAGATGCGGGCCCGTCAGTGCCGTTCAGAGGACCGATCCCCTCCGCTCCCGCTGGCTGCACCGCTGCTGACACAAGTCGGGATTCCTTCGGGCCCAGCCGGCCGCCGACACCGCACAGCGGAGCCGCTCGGCGCCCGGAGCATCCTGCCGTCCTCCTGCGGCCGCCCTCACCTGCGCCACGAAGCGATCGGAGGCGTCGCGGTATTTCTCCAGCACCGCCTCGGGCACGGGCTCGGCGTATTCGAACTGCGGATCGTAGGCGAAGCGCTCCCTGAAGAACCGCTCCCGTTCGGTCTCCACGTTGCGCGGCCGCAACGCTACGAGCAGACACGGGCTGCGCCTCCCGGCCCCGCCGCCCTCCTCACCCCGCGCCCGCGCGATGTGAGGCAGCGACGCGGCGGCCCGCATCCTCCCGCGACCGCCGCTCCGCCGCATCCCGGCGCCGGTTTCCGACAAACGCCGGCTCCCCCGCGGGCAACGGGGTGAACCGGACGCCGCCGGGCGAGGCGGTGGAGAAGGACACGAGCACAGCCGGGAGCCATCGCGGTCCGGCAGCGCGTCCAGCCCCGCGCGGCCCTGCCCGCCCGCCGCCCCCGGGTCCAGCACCATCGCCTCCAGCGCGACGGCGGCCCCGCTGCCCCGCCGCCCCCTCACGCCGACGCGCGCAGCCAATCCGCGCCGCGGCCGCCTTCTCGCAGCCAATGGGAGAGGCGCGTGCCTGGAGGCCCCGCCCACCGCCCCGCCAGGCTCCGCCCACCCCGTGTGAGGCGGCGGGAAGATGGCGGATGGCGGCTGTGAGCATCTGGATGGTTTTGGGCTGCTCTGTGCGGTGGACTCAGCCCCGTATCCCAGATTTTGGCACGTCTGTGGTTGTGCCATGAGGCCCTGGTGGCGTGTGCCACCCACTTGTGAGGTGCTGTCTGGAAAGGAGAATCTCACGGGCTTTCCAAAGGAGGACGTTGAGACTAACCCCGAGCTCGCGGGATCACCCCAAACTCAGATCATACATCGAAGAGCACCGTGCGAACACTTCTTCAACACTGGCAGGCTTGGGGCTGTGGCTGTGTCCCTGGGGAGCCTGGTGGTGAAGAACGCATCCCCAGCATCCAACCTGCTGCAGCCTTGAGCCTCATGCCCCATCACCGCTCACCACACAGCTCTCACACACGCACAGAACGGCTGGGTTGGAAGCCACCTCAAAGCCCATCGAGCTCCAACCCAGCTGACCCCCCAGCTCAGGCTGCCCATGGCCCATCCATGGCCTTGGGTACCCCCAGAGATGGGCACCCACCTCACCGCCATCTGAGTGGAATGTTTTCCCCTGGTACCCTAAACGAAATCTCCCTTTGGATTTCCATTGCACATTGGTTATCACCCAGCCACGCTCGTGTAGGCGAGCTGGGAGACGCTGCACAAAGGAGGCTAGAGGTGTAGAAGCCAAGTATGTTTATTAGGTGGATCTGCTGATTCTAAGCCAGTCTTGCAGCAGGGACTCAGCTTGTTGCCTGTGTGATGGGGGCTGGCGGGGGCCCTTCTGCAAGCTGTGCCTATCCTGTCCTTACCCACCCTGGTGGCTGCCCCGGCACCATGAGTGCTATCTTGCTTATATGGAGTCCTGTATAAAAAAGAGGCTATGACACCACGGCCTGAAGAGTCTAAAGATAGCTTGCTAGCATTGAGGGCTTGCTCACACGCCGTAATCCACGAGTGTGATGTTAATGAGCTGGCAGCGTGGTTAATTATCCATCCACTAGTGGGAAGTGACAAGACTCTGAAGTGTAATTAATCACTGCTCCCAAAACAAAAAAAGCCCAAACATTCAGAATGGAAGAGAGTGCCAACCCATCCACCTGAGCTGTTGTTCTTGCTCCTTCTCATAGATACCCAGCTCGGAGTCCTTTACTCCCCTTCATGCCAGCTTCTGGTGGATACAAGCATGGAGAGAAGCTGGTCATCACCTCCTTCAGTTCTTTCTGGGCTCCTTAAGGACTTTGTGGCCCCTCCTCCCTACCTCTGGGCTGGATCTAAGAGCACCCATCTGCTCCGGCTCTCTCTGCTCCTTGTTGCTAGCCCCAACCTTGGTGCTCCCCAGCAGTATGTCATTGATGGAGGTGAGCGTCAGGTTGCTGAAGACCATGTTGAGGTGGTCAATGCCTCGCAGCTCCTGGACATGCACTTTCTGCTTTTGCTGGTTGCTCCATCGCTTGCACAGCTCTGAACTGCGTTTGTTGACAGTGTCGTCCCCATCACCATAAACCATGTCCACAGGGTCCTCGTAAGGAAAACGCTCATCGTATATGTAAGTCTCCACTGTGGGATAGCCTGTGCCATAAAGGCAATATGTGTCCACACCGGGAGGGGGTAATCCCTTCAGCAAGTCCTTCATGTCCTCCCACATGTACCAACCATCCTCCAAGTTGACATCGGTGAAGAACTGCTGGTAGTCCCGGTAGGTGTAATTGTAGGAGGGTGTGGAGATGAAAACATGGTCCTCTGGCCAGGCCAAGCTCGTAGGGAACATCCAGGGGCTGGTGGTGGTCATACGCTGCTCTTCACGCAGCTTGATGTTGGACATAAGTGGGATGCCCTGATTATCACCTGCAGGACAGACAGACCGCACCAAAACACACTCTTGGGCAGCTGAGATTGGACACCTCTTGGCCACTCCTGACTGTCAGCATGCACCTATCAGGACCCTCCTCTTTGACTTCAGTCCTCCAGCTGGAAGAAGAGGCCGAGTGTTGACAAAGCTGGACGGATAATGTCCCTAACCAGCTGAGTCCTGCAAGTCCTACACCTCCACGTATGAGTGAGATGAGCCCAACGGGGCTGATGATATGTTGTCAATCTGCATTCATCCTACAAGCCTGGGTGTTTTTAGTTTTAAGACCAGGCAACAATATAATTACCTCAAAAAAATGTCTCTGGCCCATGTGATAACAGGGAAAAATGTGATGACTAAGAGTGATACGAGGCATCAGATGTTAAAATTTGCAAGCATGTGTTTTTAAATGAATTCCATGCATTTTGGAGGCTCAGGTTGTGACTTGTGGATACTTGGGCTGTCAGCGTGAGGCAAGTGATTGTGGCTTTCTGGACTGAAAAGAGGCTAAGGAGAAACTAGGTGAAGGAAGTTAGAAGCCCGAAAAAAGAAAAGCTTATGGAGGATGGGCTCTGAGATACAGGGAGATGCAAGCAAGTGATGTAGGTCAGTGTGTGTGTCCCTTCAGGGGCCTCCATGTCCTCAGCTGCATAAAGGCTGTACTGCTTGGAGTAAAAGCCCATCTAGCCCACAGCCCTGCACTGTTGGAGGCAGTGCAGCTCCCCAGTTTCTGGGGAGGCAGTGAGAAGAGAGTGAGCGTGGCCCAGACTGCTTTCCTAGCCCCATGATGTGTGACTGGTACATTACTTTTGCCCAGGATGGGCAGTTCTGATTTCACCCCTAGCCCTCAGCTGTCTGGCCCCCAGTTCTTCTATCATAGTGTCTGCTCTCTGCTCATTGCCATTCTTCCATTTCTGCAGGAAAGAAAGAAAATGAAGAAGCCTCTGCACACAAGGAATCACTCACCTGATGCAAGGACACGCAGTGGCTTGACAGATCCTCCCCAAGGGGCCCCCAGCGAGATGAAGCCCCCGATGTACTGATCTTTCCAGGCTTGCTTCTGCTGGAGCAGGAAGTAGAGGACGTTGAGGTTGCCCATGCTGTGCCCAATGAGGAAGACGCGCTGCTGGTACTCATCGTGCATCTCCTCTATCAGTGCCTTCAGGTTCTGGAAGTATTCAGGCTGCTCCTCTGTGGACAAGAGAGACAGCAGCTCTTGGTCAGCTTCACATAGCCCCAGGCTGACACTAAGAGCCTCAGCCAGAGAGACGTGTGGGCACAGATGCCAGAAGTGCCACCGCATACATTCACATGAGAGTGCTATTCACAGCCACAGACGGCCGTCCCTGTCCAAGGAATGACCAACCATGCTGAACCACCACACCACTCCTCAGCCTGCTCACTGAGAACCACCCTGCCTCCCTCCCTGCACGTGTGATACGGCCACAACCCCAGACTTACGGGGACCAACCCTCCAGTCATAGGGGGCTGCCCGAACTGTCTGGTCCCTCACATAGCCGTTGTTCACCAGGTTCTGAACCAGGGTGTGCAGGTAACCTGCAGAGAGAGAACAGGTTGGATTTATGTCTTTGGTCTTCTGTTATCCTTTCTCTGTTCTTATCCTGATCACAGGCTGGAATTTCATCTGCTAAGCTCTGTAGCTTGACTGCTCTGCTCAGAGATTGCAATTCTATGCATCCTGGAGGCATAACACAGCACTTGGAGCTGGAAAGGAATTGTCCTGGGGACATCATCCTTAACCCAAGTGACCTGGGTTCCACCAGCTCCGCAGGACTGAGCTGGGATGAACTGCACAGATACAGGGGCTGCTTTCTGTTGGGTGATACATGACAGCCCTGGATACCCTGTGCCTCTCCACGAAGCTGGCTCCTCTCACCTGCCAGTTTACTCTGATCCAGGTACTCCACAGAATAGGTTTTGCCAAAGCCAGGCACACGAATGTGCACCCCGGGAGCGTTGGTCATTTTCCGAGCCGTTCGGTTGTACACTACCCTGTGGAGGGAACAGGACAGAAGGCAGCAGTGGGGTCACATCCTGACCCTGCTGCTCCAGGGAAGGCTGGCAGCATCTGCAGGAGGTGCTGAGGACGGGCTGTCATGAGCACATGGTGGGACAGGGAAAAGGGGAAGGTGTTCAGAAAGTGTTGATGAGAGCTGTGTTCGCAACACATTCCAGGAAGGACGGTTTGTGTGCAGGGTCAGGGCCACAGAGGGAGGAGAGGGGAGGGAGATCCCTGGTAGGTCATTAACCCGGGGAGCTCCTGGGATGGGGGTGAGCGGTACCTGGTGTTATCAATCCAACAGTCAACTCCCACTGGCAGGAACGTGTTGAGGTTGAGCCAGATGGTGAAATAGTCCTCGGTTTTGCGGTAGCACATCCAGTTCACTACATCCGGCTTGTCCAGTTTGGCTTCCAGCTGGTTCCCAAGGCACCCAGGCACTGGGGACATCACAGAAGGAAAACTACAGCCAGGTAGATCTCAGTTTGTGGAGCTGCCTGGCCTCATGCTTCCTTGACCCACAGCCCCCCCCAGGGCTGCCTGGCTAGGGACACCCTAGGAACCTGCAGTTGGTTGCTGCTGGATGTCGCTGGAGCAGCACTCATGGAGACCAGCCTGCTTATGCCTTGGTTCTCACCAAGCACAGCACATCTTAGGGCACTTGGAGACACAGGTTGGGCACAGAAGGATTGGAATAGTGCTAAAAGTGCATCCTATGGGACCACCAAGCTGCCACCCTCATCCAGCATTGGCCCAAGAGAATGGAGCTAACCAGCATGGAGCACCCCTATGTTTCTCCCCAAGCTTGTCTGGGTTTCCTTCCTCCTATCTGCAGCCACAGGGTTGGTGCCCCTCGGAGCTGCCCAGCCCCACCGCATCCAGTGCTGTACTCATCACACCCATCATTTGTCCACGTGCTGATGCCCAAGGCCTGCACACTGCGGGCAGCCTGGTGTGGGGATGCTCTAGTGCATCCCAACTGCCACAGCCACAGCTCCATGGCATGGCAGAGCATTCCCAGGGATGCAGGTGCATTGTACCATGTAAGAGGGGAATGGGGCATGCTGGCTGCCTTGCTCGACCTGCTCCACAGCTCCCTCAAACCTGTGCATATGGGGAAGTTCTAATCCTGCTTTCAACACAGGGTGAGGATCAGCACATCCATGAGAGGATGCTGGCACAGGAGAGCCTGGGCTTCAGTTGGGGAGCTGGACTTACACTGGAAGCAAGCAGAGCAGGTGGCAGTTCTTGGGACAGGAGGTCAGCCCGTGTCCCATGGGGCAGCCCCATGGGGGGCTGCATCCCAAGGGTGCTGGGGGTGGCTGGGTGCCCTCCTCCTGCCTCACCATTCCCCCTGGTACAGCCAGCACCCCAGTGCTTAGCTCTGATCTCTGCCTCACCTCAGAGAGGACACTAGGTAATTATTAAGGGAGTTCCTGTGGGGGCAGAGGGGTTATCATTGGTTCTAAGGGCACTGGGGGTTTCTGGGATACCAGACCCAGGGGGATGGGCTGCACATGAGCGCCGTCTCGACCACCCCACCACCCCAGTCTGGGCACAGGGCATGGGGCAGGGCTGAGGGTGGTATGGAGGCATGGGGCAGGGGCAGGAAAGGGGAGAAAGGGAGGTTCGAGGGGGGTGCTTAGAATGAGGCTGCCTGGGGGTCTGAACAAGCTGCAGGCTCACAGAAGGGCAGTGGAGATGCTCCTGCTGCTGCACACCATCTTGAGAAGTGGCACAAGGTCACTCGTGCTGTGCCATTCCCTCCCTGGTATGGTGACAGCCTCCTGGCCAACAAGGCTGCAGCCACTGCCTCTCCAACCACACAGTGCCAGAGGCTGTGTGCCTGCCAAACAGTGTGCCAGGCTGCCCTGTGCATCGAGAACTCCACGGGGAAGGGAGTTCATAGGGTCAGTCTTTGGATGTTCTGCTTTTTCTCTTCTCTTTTTAAAAGGGAAAATCCTTCTGAGTCAAGAAAAGGGTGAAAAATAACCCCCCTGCTCAGCACAGTTCTCGTGGCAAAATCCCACACCAGTGTTGGCAGAAGGAGGCAGATTGCAGCCACACGCTGCCAGCCAACTGCTTGCAAACAACTCCAGTCAGGCGGATGGTGCCATCCCCACCTCCCCAGGTGATGCCCCTGTGCACCTCTTTGTGCACCTCTGATGCAAGGAGAAGCTGCCCACCAGCTCACTGTAGCCCAGGCAAGATTGTCTGCTGTGGGTCAGACGCCCTGCAACAGCAGAGGATGAATTAACTGCAAAAAGCACAGGGCAAGCTGCAGGGGAGCAAGAGTTGGTAGTTTCCATTCCACTGGAACAGAAGCAGCAGCAGTATGGAGCTGCAATCCAGAGGCTGTTGCAGCCCCTATCCCCTCCATCAGCAGAGCCCATAAGCAAGGCAAAAACTGAACCCCACCTCAGCTGTGCTGGGGGATTTCAGAACCCCTTTTGATTTCTTCTGGAGTGAGCATGGCAGCCTCAGAGCTCCTACATGGTAGGACACACAGAGACTGCAAAGCGCCCTGGACTCACCAGGCAGCTGTCACCTTACCGAGCACCACGGGTGGTGTCCTGTTGGTCGGGGGTGCCTCTGGGGTGGTGGTGGGTGGAAAGAGCACGTTGAAGAGCCAAAACTGGGACGTGGGCTGCAGGATTAGCAGCAGCAGCAGCAGCGTCGTCAGCAGCGTGAGCCCAGCGTCCGTCCTCCCCATGGCCAGCTTGGCTGGGCTCCCTCCAGCAAACGGAGCAAACGGGCTTTTATAGCTTAGGCAGGTCCAGGAGCCCGGGCTGCAGGGGAGGGGAGAGCTGCAAGGGGCTGGCCGGGATGGGGAGGAGGGACTGGGAGGGAC
>NW_024962272.1:0-106632 GCF_019238085.1 Lagopus leucura
TGAAACCACAACAAGGACACAGTTGCCAGCGTGCAGAAATTAGACCCGTGTGTATCTTCCTAAAAGTGCATGTCTGGAAAGGATAAGACGTTCCCCAACTAGACTGCCCTCGGGGCCTTTCAGCCACGTTCTTACACTGCGGGCTCTGCATTTTTGTGGCGGCAGGAGTCAACCCCGCATTTTCAGTAGCGGCTTTGAGCCACAGAAGGCAAGGTTAGCCACTCACGTGTCCCTGCTGAAACACCTGGGGACATGTCGCTCACTCGGAACGCTGAAAAAAAGACAGAGGCACCAGCCGGACCGCATAAAGACAGTCACGACGTGCACTCACTCTCTGCGGTTCCCAGCCGAAAGCAGAAACCGCCCCCCTTGGGGTCTCCAAAGGAGCAAAGAACTACTCTCCAAAGCTCTCCGTCAGCCGCTTTCCCACTCCCAGAATTTACTCTTTCAAGGGCTTTGACTAAGCGTGGTGCGCAGCAGAGCGCTTCTTACCAATTGACCGGGCAAATACTGACAACTCTGGCATGCAGAGCCGACGCTGCTGCGCCTGCAGCTGCTCCACGGACCCCCGCCTCTGCCCAGCCACGCCGCCCGGTCACCAGCTGCCAGCGCTGCGCACAATGCGTGCCGGGATGGAAAAAGTGCCGCGGGTGAAGGACTGGACCTGCTGCCAATTGGCTAGAGCCCGGAAGTAGGTGGGGCCAGAACCGGAACTCCCTCCCACCTACCTACATAGGGAGGCGCCATTTTGTCGTAGTCCGTGTTCCACCCTGAGGAGCCGCCATTTCATGTTACTCCGTACCCCACGTGGTTTTGTACTGCTTAGGGCTCGGCTCCCTGGCTCGTTCCTTAACTCTTTCGTATTCCCAGGCCTCCCTCTGACTGCCTGCCCAATTCCCTTGCTCCGGGAAGCGCTCACATGAAAAAAAACTGATCCATTCCTACACAGTCGCACCAGGCAAACACGTCCCGGTGCTGGCACTGGTGGCTGTCTCGTGTCTGACGCGGGGTTTCTGGAGACCAGCGGCACTAGGGGCACTTTGATCCCAGCTAACAACTCTGCCAGCTCCACTTCTCATTTGGCAATAGTGACCCGCTCGCACCTCCCACGTGAGGGTCTGATGGGAAATCCCTCGCCCTTCCCGTGCGCAGCCTCTAGCCCTCTGCTAAGTCACCGATAACCAAGGGCAGTCCCCGCCAGAGGGCCCCAGTCATTTCAGCCTAGCGTTTGATACAGCCATGGAAGAAGCAGCCGTCACGTTCAGGAGCTCTCGGCACGCCACCAGTGACAGCAGAGCGCTGCAAGAGCAAGGCTCTCCTTGATATTCCACTCCTTGTCACGCGTAAGCACGTTCCAGGCTCCTGGGCCCAAATATTGAGCTAGGCACTCCTCTGCTTCAGGAAGCGACTGACAAAAGGCATAAAGCAGGCTCTCCTGCTGCACCCCTCTGTCACTGCTCCCAACACAAGTGGTCTCAACACACAGAGAACCGGCTGTGCAGCAGACTTCAGGGCCTGCAAAGGACTCCCTGCAAAACGCTCACAGCCACAGCCCTTTCTTCCCTGCTCTCTTAACAGGCCAGCAGCGTGACTTACACTTTGACACAGCCTGCACAATTCCTTCTCTTGGGAAAGCACTGCACCTCTCTTCCAATACACGCAACAAAAACTCTGCTCTCTCAATCCTGCTTCCACAACCTGGTTTCTGGCAATTCCACAATTAGCCAGCATCAGCACCGGCAAAAGGAAAACAACCGCAGCTCATCACTTCTAAAGGCACTGATCTCACTGACAATAAGCCTCTGTTCAGAACCACGGAGAATGTCCGGGACGGTGACTTTGGTACGGCTAGAATAAGATCATACTCCTTTCACGTCACGCACAGCAAGAAAAGAGGGCCTAGAGAAGAAGGAGCTGTTCACGCCGGCTGTGAGGGCCTCATCTTCCCAGCAAGCTGCTACGCGTGGTTAGCCCTGCTTGCCAGAAAGCAGCCGAGGCTCTGTCTATCTGCCTGCCTAGGGGAAGCTGCAGAAGAATTCCTTGGTTTGCTTTGCTTGTGCGTGCGGCTTTTCTTCCACCTGCCAGAACGCCTTTCTCTAACCCCCTGAATTCTCACACGCTTACCTTGCCAGCTCTCCCCCATAACCCACCCACGTGGGCAGCGACAGCAAGCAGCTGTCTGGTGCTTAGCTCTCTGCCAGGTGAAACCACAACAAGGACACAGTTGCCAGCGTGCAGAAATTAGACCCATGTGTATCTTCCTAAAAGTGCACGTCTGGAAACTTTTCTGAAACTACTTACTTATGTATTATCTTCTTTGCAATCATATGGAAATGTTAAGGCAATCCCTAATATTACACTTCTTTCCTTCTATCCATATCTTCATATTGCTGTAAATTTTTGTTTCTGTGGTGTCTTCTGGGTTAAAGCTTTCATTTTTAGTATTTTTTTTTTCCAGAGCATAATGTTGTGCTCTCACATATTTCTGCTGTAGTACCTGGGGACATGCATGTCCTCTTTCACACTGAATAATACATAAGCACGCACTGGACTGCATCAACAGAATCAATTTCTACAGGTCACTTGTTCTCTCTACTTCCCTGCCAGAAGCAGAATCTTCCCTCTTTTCATTCTCTAAATGCGCAGTGAGCTATTTGCTAAATCATATCCATTCCTACTCACTTGCACTAGCCAAATGTGTCCTGTTGCAGGGAGCTGCCATCTGCCATTGCATGAACTTCAGTTTTGTTTCTCTCTCTGACACTGTGTGTTTCATTTGGCTCCAGCAGTACTCCCATAGTGTCCAGCTTTACCCATCATTTGTACTGTCCACATCCCAGTCAATGCATATTTTGGAAATTTCAGAGAAAGATGTAATGCTTTCCAGCAGTGTGCAGTGACCATGAGCACGTGTGACATACTCCCCTAGTGTATGCTATGGTTAGAGGAGGACAAGTGTATGGTAGGACATATACTTAATAGTTGAGGAGCATTAGGACATGCTTTGTGCTCCAAAGCAAATGTTTACCTGCAGATCAGCTAATGGAGGACATCAAGATGGAGATGGTTGATGTGTAAAATGATGCTGTAGTTGGAAACATGCCTGCACACATTCAGACTAGTGTGAGATTGAACATGCAGCATAGCAGAGATGGACTGTCCGCTTCAGCCCTCACCCCTATACTGTGTGGCTGGGACAGGTCAAGTAGTCGTGACTAGAGCAGTGTATTTGAGCCTGGGAAGAAGCCATGAGAGCAGGAGGGAAGCTGGTTTGGTTTCTCACCATCCAAGTCTTCTTGTAATTTGCAGTAAATAAATTCACTTGGTCCATGTTGAGTCTCTGTTGCCTTTGAAATTGACTGGTAAGTGAGCTAGCTCACATTCCTTATAACAAACTGTGAGTTTTCCGATCTTATTTCCCATCCTGTCCTGCTGACAACAGGGAGTACAAGAGTCATCTGGCTTCTAAGTAACATCAGACCACCATACCTCTAGTTACAACATATACAATATCTGTATGCATAGAGTTGTAGAAAGTGAGAAGGTTTAGTATTTTTCATATTCATATAGAGGTGTTCTATATATTAAACTACATTTTCTATAGTATTATATCACACTAGATAATCGTCATGCACCTCCATCTCCTCTATCTCCTCCTGGCCATCAGGTAGAAGCTCTAGGCAGAGTTGATTCCAGGGCAGGGAAAGTGCTATGGGTCAAGTGAAGGATCCAGTAGCACTGGGTCCACCATTCAGAATGAACCTGCACAGAACATCCCTTCCACCTACCTACAAAGGAAGATGACACTTTGTTTCAATCTGCTTTTCACAGCTGCCATTTAGTGAATCTTCAAACACATCACTTTTGTTTCAGTCCACATTCCAGTCTAATGACTTGTCATTTCATGAAACTTCAGATGTGCCATTTTGTTTCACTCTGAAGAGCATCTATTTCATGAAACTTTATAACCCACATCTTTTAATACTGTTCTGTGATTGACCTTTTTTTCCCAAGGCTGTCATTTTCTCATGTCTTCTTCTG
Organism: Lagopus leucura; assembly: GCF_019238085.1. Classification (NCBI taxonomy): domain Eukaryota; kingdom Metazoa; phylum Chordata; class Aves; order Galliformes; family Phasianidae; genus Lagopus; species Lagopus leucura. The sequence continues at coordinate 4,042 of NW_024962272.1, forward strand.
AATGACTCCCTACTTATTTAGACCAGAAACTGCTACGATGTTAAAGTATATGTATTTATAAACAAATACAGCAGACATAGGAGCACAAGTGCAGACACTGGGGGCTTCTGGCAGCCCCTGAGAAGGACTGCCCCTTGCCAGATTCAGCCACAATGCCATAGAGCATTGCTGAGCCAACAGCCAAAATGTTAATTTCTCAAGGAAAACATGCTTACAAAAATTCAAAAAAGTTCAAAATGCTGTCCAGAAGTGAGGAAGGAGAAGAGACAATGTGAAAAACTGTCTCCTACAAGGCTAAGATAAAAAGAGAAAGAGGACATGAGAAGGGTGTAGTGGAGGAGAATGTAGGTGAAGAGTAACACAACTAGGTAGAGAAGGGACAAGAAAATATCTACAGATTCTGAAGCAAAGATTCCCCTACAGCCTGTGTATGAGATGATGCAAGAGTGTCAGCATACCCAGAGATAACATATCCCATGGGAAGCCTGCATTGAGTCACAGAACCATGGAATTGTTCAGGTTGGAAAAGACCTTAAAGATCATCAAGTCTAACTACAACCCTAACCATACTACCCTAACTCTAACAACCCTCCATTAAATCATATCCCTGGGCACCACACCCAAATGGTTTTTAAACACATCCAGGGATGGTGACTCAACCCCCTCCCTGAGGAGCCTAATCCAGTGCTTAACCATCCTTTCTGTGAAGGAGTTCTTCCTGATATTCAACCCAAGCCTCTAAGCCTCCCCTGGTGCAACTTGAGGCCATTTCCCCTCATCCAGTCACCTGTCACCAGTAAGAAGAGACCAACTCCACTCTCACTGCAATAAGGTCTCTCTTCAGCCTCCTCTTCCCCAGACTAAACAACCCCAGTTCCTTCAGTCTCCTCCTCCATAGGGCATATTCTCCAAGTCCTTCACAAGCCTTGTTGCCTTTCTTTGGACTTGCTCCAGCACCTCAATGTCCTTTCTGTTCTGAGGTACCCAAAACTGAATACAATACTCAAGGTGAGGCCTCAACAGTGTTGAGTATAGAGGCAGGATTGCTTTCTTAGTCCCACTTACTGCACCATTCCTGATACAAGCCAGGATGCCATTGGCCTTCTTGGACTCCTGGGTTCACTACTGGCTCATATTCAGCTGACTATCCATCAGTATACCAAGGTCCCTTTCCATCAGGCAGTTTTCCAGCCACTCCTCCTCAAGCCTGTAGGGTTGCCTGGGCTTGTTGTGACCAAAATGCAGGACCCAACACTTGGCCCTATTGAAACTCATCCAGTTTACTTTGGCCCATTGATCCAGTCTATTCAGGTCCTCCTCTCAGGCATATCAATACTCCCTTCCAACTTGGTGTTGTCTGCAAACTTACTGAGAGTGCACTCCATCCCCTTGTCAAGATCAGTAATAAAGACATTAAATAGAAGCAGCCCCTGTACTGAGCACTGGAGGACACTACTCATGACTGATTGCCAAACGGATTTAGCTCAGTTGACCATAATTCTTTGTGTCCAGCCATCCTGCCAGTGCTTCATGCAGCGGAGTGTATGCCCATCCAAACCATGGGCAGCCAGCTTCTACACAAGGATGCTGTGGGGGACAGTGTCAAAGTTTTTACTGAAGTGCAGGTAGACCACACCGGCAGCCTTACCTTCATCCACTTAGTGGGTCACTGTCATAGAACAAAATCAGGTTGTCAAACAGGATCTACCATTCATAAACCCATGATTGCTCCCAAGATTATCCATTCCATGACCTTCCCTGGCACTGAAGTGAGACTGATGGTAGTGGTGGAGAATTTTCAGGAAGAAAAAAATCGAGCAGAGCACCATAACGGACTGACCTCTATAGCCCAAATCCTTGCAAACTATGCTTTTGGCATGTCAAAGAGTCACACATTCAGGACTGAATTTCAGCCCAAGAAGAAGGGATAAAGCAACCACGTCAAATCCATGGCCTATGGGCCAGATGTGCTCTGGCCCAGCTTGTATTACAAACCATCCCCTGCCCCTGTGCCATCATGGCAGCAGCTCTTCCAAAGAAAGTAGCCTGGCTGTATAGGGACTGTTGAGTCACAGTATGAACCACTGATTGAACACCTGGAGACAAGACCTGGTCAGCCCTGGGAGCAAGGTGGAGGCAGTTCACCTTGCAAATAGAAGGGGTGGAGCTTAACTCCACCTCTCCTAGACCTCGTTTAAGGGTTGACTGCCACTGTGGGATGATCTCTTGTTGGAGGTTTCTTTTCCGTGGAGTTTCTACTGCAATCCTACATGTTTGGAGTCAAGTGAGTACTTCTCTTCTTTTGTAACATCTTCCCATTGTGGTGGTGCCTCTAAAGCTACACTTGGTGAGCCAGACAGATTCAAATATTACAATGGCTTTCTTACTGATTATCTTAAAGTGGGTCAAGGGGGAGTAAATAACCTCTTTAGATAAAACTCTGCCATTTCTGTGGATCAGATAAAGGCATCCTAGTCATAAAAGACCAGCAGCTCTCTGTGTCCACTGCAGCGTAGCCACCATTAAATGCACTGAATCACACAGATCTCTCAAAATAATACCTTAGAGAATGAGAATCAATAATTACATGATTGCATGGAGAAACGAGAACAACAACTTAGTATATTGATGGGGAAAAAAAAAAAAGAAAAAAAAAAAAAATCAAGCTTAACTTCCCCTGTATAACAAATCTGAAATATTGCATTGGAAAATACCCGGGCCCCTGAATCAATGGACCTGGGTAACCGAAAAGACAAAGATTCAGGACAGATCTTGAAGTTCCACCTGAGATGGACCACTTAGAGATCTGACCTATAATAATACTAAAGACAAAGAAAGTACAGGATAGACCAGCAAGGGTGCCCCCAGCCAATGGCCTTCTGCTCAAACTTATTTTAATGTGACAGCAGTTCCTATATGGCATCTGAGTTAATGGATCTAGTGCAGCCATTTCGACCAGAGCCAAGGGAAAGTATACTGGCTTGGCTCTTAAGATTATGGGATGTGGGGGCAGAAAGCATTGTAGTTAACAAACTGGAAATTTCTCAACTTGTGTCTATCACCTCACACCCTGCTCTTAGACAAAGATTATAAGCTACTATACAACATCATGATGAAAACCATTCCCTAATAGATTGGTTAATGGTGGCATGCCACGTTACTTGGCCTAATAAGGCCTATATACCACTACATACAAGTCCACCACAGAAGATCTTCAAACATACATCTGCAAATTGGGCATGAAGGAGGCTATACACGAAGAAACATTTAAAAGCCCAGATTTGGTGAAATTTTCAGTGAGAATGAAGGATTTGATCTTCAACAGGTACCCTCCTACCTTTACAGAACATTTGTATCTGTACTGAATCCCCAGGTGGCATCGAAGGCCATTTTCCAGCAGGCTGCCCAGTTAGTAACTGATATGGGAAAGACAGAGCTCCCAAGAGCAAGGTGTAATGTTAGGGAGATGGAAAAAGCTGAGATACTTCCAGTTTTTAAAACCAGGAAAGCCTCACTATGGATACTTCAGGCCCCAGTCAGGCCCCATATGTGTATCCCAGAAACAAATGTTCAATGACCTTATACAGACTGGGGTGGCCTTTGCCAAAATTGATTGACAACCTAATCATGTTTTACTTCAACTATGGAAACAACTGAGAGCTGACCAAAGTCATAACCAAGTCATAACCATAAGTACCCCTAAAAGAGCAGGGGTACGAATAGTTAAACAAATGCCAACAAGAACTTGGAACCTAGAGGATTTTATAGTCCCTAATAAAAGGAAAAAGCCTCCTCAGGTGATCTGGGCTACGATGCTGCCCAAGCCACTTTAGGAAAATGACTTGGCAGTCAGGCACTTTATGGCATGACAAGGGATATTGGTGCTTCTACAACTAGGGCCTCCAGACAGAACTGGAGGACCTATGTCAAACTGACAATTTTTTGGTCTCGAAAGAACACACAACAGATTATGGCATTGGTTGACACGGACTCAGAAACATCAATCACTTATGGGGATCCAACTAAATTTCAAGGGAACAAAGTGATCATTGGTGGTTTTGGAGGACAGACTGTTCTTGTCACCCAAATATAGTTGAAACTGGGGGCTGGGAATGTCCCACCCTGGGAGCGTAAAGTGTGTATTGCCCCAGTCCTGGAGTATGTCTTGGGCATAGACATGGAGTCTGACTCTCCAAATGATTGTAGGAGAGTTCAGACTGAGAGACATATATATTAGTATCTGGACAGCGCAGGCAATATTAAGAGGCTGTGGGAAATATAAGTTTTCACTTATATTTCTATTCACTTGCCCAATCCATGCAGGAACACTAATACTAAACAGTACAGACTCCCAGGAGGACAGGAGGTAATACCCAGAACAGTGCAGAAGCTAGAAAAAGTAGGGATCACAAGGCCTGTGCACTGCCCATATAATTCCCCCATATGGCCAACACAGAAGCCAGATGGCACGTGGAGAATGACAGTAGATTACAGAGAGTTAAACAAGGTCACACCAGCCATTCATGCAACCATACCCATTATTGCCTCCCTGATGGAGACATTGAATAGGAAGATAGAAACCTACCATTGTGTCCTGGACCTGGCCAATCCATTCTTCTGCATTCTTATCCATGAAGAATCATAAGACCAGTTTGAATTTATGTGGGGAGGTAGGCAGTGGACCTTCCAGGTCCTGCTGCAAGGGTATGTGCACTCACCAACCTACTGTCATAACCTAGTGGCATGTGACCTAGCAGAATGAAAAAATCTGGATAACATTAAACTGTACCACTAAATTGACAATCTCATTTTGTCATCTGACTCACTGGCATTAAAAAGTGCAGTAAATTCATTAGCTGCTCATTTGCAAGACAAGGGGTGGGCCATAAATCTGCAAAAAGTGCAAGGACCAGGTTTGTCAGTAAAATTCCTGGGTGTAGTTTGGCCAGGAAAGACCAACATACTACCCTGTGCAGTAAAACTAAGTACAGGCATTCCCAGTCCCTACCATGCCAAGGCAGCTGCAAGAATTTTGGGGTATACTGGGATACTGGCATTCCTTTATATCCCACCTAGTGCAGCTGCTGACACTTTTGTATTGACTCCTGAAGAAATGCCAAAAATAGGACTGGGGGAGAATGGAATGAGACTTGCTAGCAAAGAAAACTGCCTGCTAAACAGCCCCAGGCACTGGGTTTATTCGATCCCACTCTTTCAGCTGAATTAGATGTCCATGTAAGTCAGGATGGGTTCGGCTGGGGTCTGTGGCAGTGTCAAAATTCTGTTCAAACCCCAGTTGGGTTCTGGTCTCACATTTGGCACGGAGCAGAAGAAAGGTACAGTATGATTGAAAAAACAATATTGGCTGCCTACTCTGAATTACAGGTGATAGAGCTAATAATTCAAACATCTAAAGTCATAGTTAAGACCCACTTGCCAATTCAGGGGTGGGTGAAAGATCTGACCACCTTCCTAAGACAGGGGTAGCCCAAGCACAGACACTGGCACAATAGGTCACTTATCTCAGCCAGAGGAGTAGTCTGTCTTCATCACCACTGAAAGAAGAACTCAAGTTGATCCCAGGCCCAGTGACATACAACAGCTGGAAGAAATGATGGTTGCTCCACCAAAGAAGAGTCCCATTCAGGATGGAAAATATCCCATTCCCAGATATGCCTGGTGTACAGATGGGCCCACTAAGGGCAATCCAACAAGTGGAGAGCAGTGGCATACCATCCCACCACTGAAACAATCTGGTTTGAAGAAAAGGATGGTCAGAGAAGCCAATGAGCAGAACTGCGAGTTGTGTGGATGGTTATAACCAAGGGACCCAGTGATGGTATCTTGGATATCTGCACAGGCAGTTGGGCGGTGTACTGGGGCTCACTCTTTGGATTGCACAGTGGGCCACTCAGGACTGGATCAATCTAGAGTAGAGATCATAGAATCATAGAATGAGCTGGTTGTAAAGAACCACAATGTCCATCAAGTTTCAAACCCCCTGCTATTTGCCAACCACCAGACCAGGCTGCCCAGAGCTACAACCAGCCTGTCCCTGAATGCCTCCAGGGATGGGGCATCCACAACCTGCTTGGGCAACCTTTTCCAGTGCATCACCACCCTCTGTGCGAAAAATTTCCTCCTAATATCTAACCTAAACCTCCCCTGTCTCAGTTTAAGACCATTCCGTCTTGTCCTATCACAATCCAACCTCGTAAACAGCCAATCCCCCTCCTGTTTATAAGCTCCCTTCAAATTCTGGAAGGCTGCAATGAGGTCTCCCTGGAGCCTTCTCTTCTCCAAGCTAAACAAGCCCAGTTCCCTCAACCTTTCTTCATAGGAGAGGTGCTTCAGCCCTCTGATCATTTGCATGGCCCTCCTCTGGACCCACTCCAAAAACTCTATGTCCTTCCTGTACTAGGGACCCCAGGCTTGGATGCAGTACTCCAGATGGGGCCTCATAAGAGCTGAGTAGAGGGGGACAGTCACTTCCCTCTCCCGGCAGCCCAGAACACAATTGACCTTCCAGGCTGCAAGTGCATACTTCTGGCTCATGTCCAGCTTCTCATTTACCAGGATCCCCAAACTCTCCTCTGCAGGGCTGTTCTCAAGGAGGTTCTCATGGTCCCACTTCTCCAGCCTGTCCAGGTCTCTCTGGATGGCTTCCCTTCCTTCCAATGTATTGACCTCCCCACTCATCTTGGTGTCACCCGCAAACTTGCTGAGGGTGCACTTGATGCCATCGTCTATGATATCTGGAATGTGGTTAGGTACAGGACCATACATGTCCACCACATTTCTGGCTATCGACCAGACACAAGGAAACGATGAGGCTGACACTCCGGCCCAAGTTTGATGGATTGAAGATTCACCAGCTGAGTACATCACCCATTGACTACATCAGAACCTGCAGCATGCCAGACAAAAGACCATGTTAGCAGCTGCTAAAGCATGGGAGCTGCCCATACAACTATCTGATATCATCCAGGCAAGCCAAGACTGTGACAGTTACTCTAAGGTGAGATTGGGAACACTGCCCAAAACCAAAGCTCATCTTGCTAGGGTACACAATCCTCTCCAGAGATGGCAGGTTCATTACACTGGGCCATTCCTCTGTCTGAGTGGGTGAGACATGCTCCGACCTGCATCAACACAGCAAGTGGGCTAATGCAGGCCTATTCAGTACCAAAAGCAAACCAGGCACGTACTGTCAAGGCACTCACCAAATTGACATCTGCCTACATCTGGAGGACATCTCAAGTCACTAAGAGCTACCAAGAGACTCATTTTATTAGTACAGTGATACTGTGCTGGGCAGAAGAAAACATTGAGTGGCAATTCCATCTGCCATATAATCCAATGGGGGCCTTATTGAATTCTATAAAGGCATTCTTAAGGCTTCCCTAAAGACAGACTCAGTCTGTGCAGGGACTGAGGGACTGCAAAGAGACTCCGTGAAACCCTGCGGGACCTGAATGAAAGGCCTTGAGACAGCAGTCCTAGTATCCTAAAGACACTACAGACAACATGGGCCTTTCTGTTTAGGATCTGAATTATGGACACCGATATTCAAGTAAGATCCCAAATTGGCAATGAAAATAAGCTTCTGCTCCCTGCCCATGAGAACCTAGAGCCTGGTACCCATAAAATAGAATGGTCTCAGAAGATGCAAGTAGGACCAAAATGGTGTGGCCTACTTTCTCCTCAAGGGAGATTATTGGAGGCTGGGGAATCAGTAGTCCTCCCAGTAATAGGTACATGGCCTGCAGACATCATGATCAACACTCAGGTTTTCATCACTAAGGATACTTCAATCATGTCTGTGTGGCAAATCTGGACTCTCCCTTTGGTACCCGATATAGGTATGCAGTCTCAGATCTCAAGCCAAAAGATATGTTACAGGTGGCTGGGAGATTCCGCAGTGCAAGCCAAAGTGTGGACCCAGGACAGGAACATGGCTTATATCTTACCATGCAAGGTGATCTTTCCCCTTCTGGCACCTCTAGAACATCTGTACTACTCCCCATGAGTCTTTCTGAGTCCACAGGATCACTGGGAAGAGCAACATGACAATCAAGATGCTTCAGTGTCACGATAAGATCAGTGTGACACCTGATGGTAGACTGCAGAGGACTGATGGAATGCAAATTGAACAATTCCTGGTCCAAGCCACTGTACGCCTCTAGTAACGTCATCAAGTACTGGCCCATTAAAGAACAAGAACTTCAACAGTGAACCAATCATCAATCATCTTACATTGTGTCAACCTGCATCATGACAGGCAATTGTACAAGTGGTGCATTCGATCCTTGTATTAGGGAAGGCTCACCCACCAGCTGGCCAAATCACTGGTTCATGCCATGAAGGGGTGGAGTGTACGGGAACTATTGAGTGACCGCATGAATCACTGATTGAACACCTGGAGACAAGACCTGGTCAGCCCTGGGAGCACATCTGAAGGCAATTCACCTATGCAACTAGAAGGGATGAAGCTTGTCTCCACTCCTCTTAGATTTCATTTAAAGTCTGCCACTGTGGAAGGTCTCTCTTGTTGGAGATCCTTCTTCTGTGGAGTTTCTACTGTGTGCCCAGATCTTCAGAGACACATGGGCACTTCTCTTCTTTTTTAACATCTTCCTATTGTGCTGGTCCCTCTGTTGTCATACTGGCACAGCTCTGGGCCCACATCCATTGCTCAGCAACAACCAAACATCAGTGTGCATTTGGCACTGTCCGGGCTGAAATTAGGGAACAGAAACGGCACAATGCAATGCTAACTGAAGTTATGGCAAATCATTTTATGTATTTTGATATACTGACTTTATGTTCTGATGAAGGAATTTGAGAATATGTTTCAAGACTAATGAAAATGTTTGGGTTTTTATGTGTGTGTGCGGGCTTTTTTTTGTTTGTTTTTTACATTTTTTCATTTTCAGTTATAAATACATTATCTGCAAATTTTCAATGGAATGTATGGAGATGTGATCAGATATTCAACTCAAAATTATGATAATACCTCTTTACCAGACTTTTATATTACCTGTCTTACCAGATGCCTGAAGATTACCTCTGCCAAGAAGGAAAGAGAGGTAACTGTAGAAGGCAACTCCCTTCTGGGAGGAAAGCAGGGCTATATGTATCAGCCAGGATCTACCTATAGAGAAGTGTGCTGCCTCCCTGGGGCCCAGGTCAGGGACATAACTAGGAAACTCCTTAGTCTGGTTCATCCCTCTGATTATTGTCCCATACTGATAGTTCTGGGTGGCAGCAATGAAGTCACTGAGAGAAAACTAAGCACTATCAAAAGGCACTTCAGAACAGTTAGCTGATGGAGCAGAAGTACAGACGGTGCTTTTCTTTATCCTTCCAGTGGCAGAGAGGGATACTTATAGAACCAGGAAAACCCATTTTACAAACACATGGGAAGGGGCTGGTGCAATTGCAGGAATTTGATATTTTTTTATTTTTTTATTTTTAAACCATGGAGTGGGTTATTATGTGCCTAGCCTGATGGCTGCAGATGGGTCTCACCTGTCTCAAAGGAGGAAACAGATCCTAGCCCAGGAGCTGCTGTTCACAAAGAAGGGCTAGTGGGAGATGTGAAGGTCAGAAACTCTCTTGGGCAGGGTTTCATAGAGTCTCTCTGTTCACCCCTGCAGGGACTGGGAGTCTGTCTTCAGGGCAGCCTTAAGAATACCATTATAACATTCAGTGAGGCCTTCCCCTATTGGCAGGTGGAATAGCCATTCAGTGTTGTTTTCTTCTGCCCACCGTTGTATCATTACACTGGTAAAATGAGTCCCTTGGTCGCTCTCAATGAATTGAGGTGTCCTGTAGGCAGACATCAGTTTAGTAAGTGCCTTAATAGTATATGCCTGGTTTGCCTTTGGTACTGGATAGGCCTGCAGTAGCCCACTTACTGGCACTTACTGACACTGGTCAGGGCATATCTTGCCCTCTCAGATGGAGGGAGGAGCCGAATGTAATCAGCCTGCCATCGCTGGAGAGGACTATGTCCTCTAGTAAGGTGGGCGGTTGTTTTGGGCAACAATCTCAGTCTCATGTTAGAGCAAGTGTCGCAGTCTCAGCGTGCTTGGACGGTGTCAGATAGGTAGCCCCATGCTTTAGCAGCTGCCCACATTCTCTTTTATCCCTAATGCTGTAGTTTCTGATGTAACCAGTGAGCAATGTTCTCAGACGGTGAATTCTCAATCCATTGAACTTTGGCCAGAGTGTTGGCTTCATTATTTCCTGGTGACTGTAGGGGTTGGTGACCAGAGACATTGTAGACAAGTACAGTCCTTACTTAACTGAATTCCATATGTCTAACCACATGTCTTTGCCCCAGATTGGCCAGGCGTGGATAGTCCATTCCTGGGGGGCCCACTGTGCAACCCAAAGAGTGAGCCCTCGGTACACAATCCAACTATCTGTGCAGATGTTCAGGATACTGTCACTGGATTCCTTGGTTATAACCATCCACGCCACTCGCAGTTCTGCCCATTGGCTGCTCTGACCATCCCCCTCGTCAAACCAGATTCTCTTGGTGGAAGGACGGTATGCCATCACTCTCCACTTGCTCAGGTTGCCCTTGCTGGACCCATCTATGTACCAGACTTCTTCATGAATATGATATTTTCCTTCCTGAATGGAACTCTTCCCTGGTGGAGCGACCAAATTCTCTTTTGGTGCATCACTATGGTACATCACTGGGCCCAGGATCTTCTGTAGTTCTTCTTTTAATGGTGGTGAGGATGGACTATTCCTCTGGCTGAGATAAGCGACCTATTGTGCCTTACCTAAATCAAAGGCAAATAATCACAGAATGGCTCATATTCAGCTCTTCATTCACTGAGACCCCTAAGTCCTACTCTGCAGGACTGCTCTCAATGAATTCTTCTTCCGGTTAGTATATATATTTCTGATTGCTTTGACTCAAGTGCAACACCTTGCACTTGGCCTTATTAAATTTCCTTTGGTTCATGTGGACCATTTCTCAAGTCTGTCCAGGTCCCTCTACATAGTATCCCTTCCTTCTGTTATATCAGCTGCACCACTCAGCTTGGTGTTATCAGCAACAGCAAACTTGATGAGGCTACACTCAATCCCATTGCCTATGTAATCAATAAACATGTTCAAAAGGACCAGTCACAAGACAGATCTCTGAGGGACACTTCTGACCAGCCTTCACCTGGACATAGATCAGGTGGCCCCAGTCCTTTAGCTACAACAGAATCACAAAATTGCAGGGTTTTGAAGGGGCCTCAAGAGATCAAGTCCAAGCCCTCTGCTAAAGCGGGTACCCTACAATAGGTCACACAGGTAGGAGTCCAGATAGATCTAAAATATTTCCAGAGAAGGAGACTCCACAACCACTCCGGACAACCTGTACCAAAGCTCTGCCACTCTTACCACAAAGAAGTTCTTCTATATGTTCGTACGCAACCTCTAATGTTCAAGTTTTAGGCCATTACTCCTTGCTCTATTTCCACATGGCTACCAAGAAGAACCAGGCCTCATCCATTTGCCTCCCACCACCCTTAAGATATTTATAGACATTAATCAGGTCCCCCCTTCTATTTTCCTCAGGCTCAACAGACCCAAGTTATTTAGTCTTACCTCATATGGGAGATGTTCCAGGTCCTTAATCTCCTTTGTGGCTTTCCACAGGACTCCTTCTAGGAGATCCCCCTCTTTTTGAACTGGGAACCCAGAACTGGACACCATATTCTTTATGTGGCCTCAGCATAGTAGAGTGGAGAGGGAAGATCATCTCCCTTAACTTGCTGGTCGCCCTCTTTATAATGCACCCCAAGATACCATTGGCCTTCTTGGCCACAAGGGCACCCTGCTGGCTCATGGCCAACCTGTTATCCACAAAAGCACCCAGGTCCTTCTCTGCACAGGTTTTCTGCAGCACATCATTCCCTAACCTGTGCTGATGCATGCAGTTATTCCTCCCCAGGTGCTGGACTGTACATTTGTTCTTGTTGAACCTCATCAGGTTCTTCCCTGCCTAACTTCCAAGGCTGTCCAGGTCTTGTTGAATAATAGCACAGTCTTTTGATGCGTCAATCTCTCCTCCCAGCTTTATATAACCAGCAAACTTGCTGGGAGTGGACTTTATCCTTTCATTCAATTCACTGATGAAGATGTTGAACAAGACCAGACTCAGCACTGACCGTTAGAAAACACTGTTAATTACAGGCCTCTAACCAGACTCTGCAATGCTGACAACTCTCTGAGCTCTGCCAGTCAGCCAGTTCTCAGTACACCTCACACACTCACCTATCCATCACTTCAATTTTCATAACAAGGATGTTGTGTGAGATGGTATCAAACACCTTGCTAAAGTTAACATCCACTGCTCTCCCCCCATCTATTCAGCCAGTGATGATATTATAGAAGGCTACTAGATTGGTCAAGCCTGATTTCTCTTTGGCAAATCCATGTTGACTACTCCTGACAACTTTCTTCTCTTCCAATTGCTTGAAAAGTGTATCCAGAACAAGTTGTTTTATAACCTCTCCAGAGTCTGAGGTAAGGCTGACTGGCCTGTAGTTTTCTGCATCCTCCCTGCTCTTTTAGAAGACTAGAGTGACTTTGGCTATCCTCCAGTCTTCAGACACATCTCCCATTCACCAAGACCTTTCAAAGATGATAGAGAGCAGCTCAGCAATCACCTCTGCCAGCTCCCTCAGCACATATGGGTGTATCCCATCAGAGTCCAGATTTTTGTGTACTGATTTTAGCTACATGTTCTCTGACCAGACCTTCCTTAAGAAGTCTTCATTTCCCCCGACTCTCGCTCTCTCACCTCCAGGGTCTAGGATTCCTAAGGGCTAGTCTTAGCATTTAAGACTGAAGTAAGACGGCATTCAGAATCTCTACCTTCTCAGTATCCTGGTCACTAGGGCACCTACCTCATTTAGCAGGGGACCAACATTTTCCCTAGTCTTCCTTTTACTGCTGGCATAGTTAAAAAACAAAAACACCCCCCCAAAAAAAACAGTCCCCTCCAAAATACATCCCCCCTCAAAAAAAACACCCCCTCCAAAAGCCCCTCCAATTCCCCCCCCCCCCCAAAAACACCCCTCGGTCCCCCCTCCCCCCCTCAAAAATTTACCTCTTTTGCAAGGTTTAATTCCAAGAGGATCTTAACCTTTCTCACCGCATCCCTACAGGCCCTGGACAACATTACTATACTCTCCCCAATTGCACAGGCCATTTTCCCACATTTCATGGACCACCGTCTTTTCTTTTGTTTAATCCATGAGTTTCTTACTCATCCTCACAGGCCTCCTGCCACCCTTCCCTGATTTTTTACTCTTAGGGATGCATTGATCTAGAGCTTGAAAGAAGTGGAGTTTAAGTGTCAACCAGCTCTAGTGGGCTCCCTTACATTCTAATGCTCTAGCCCTCCAAGTAGATCTTTGAAGAGATCAAAGTTGTCTCTCCTGAAGACAAGGGTAGCAAAGGCACTCATTGCTTTGCTTCTTCCACACAAGATGTTGAACTCCATCATCTCATAATTACTGCATCCCAAGCTGCTTCCTTCATCTTCACATCCCCAACCAGCCTCTCCCTTTTTGTAGAAGACTCATCAACTTCACCCTTCTCTTCAGGTGGGTTGTAGTGCACACCCACAATAGTGTCACCTACATTAGTCCTCCTCTTAATTCTTAACTACAAGCTCTCCACCATTCACCTCCAGGTGGAGCTCAATACATTCTGTTTTCTCTCTCACATAAAGAGCAAATCCATCACCTTGCCTCACCATCCTGTCTTTCCTAAAGAGGACACTGCCATCCATGACAGCATTCCAGACATGTGAGTTGTCCTACCATGTCTCTGTAATCACAGTGAGATCATGGCTCTGTGACCACATACAGATTTCTAATTCCTCCTGTGTCAAAGGTTTACATGCTGGTTTGGCCCGGTTCCGTGACTAGCAGGGCGGAGGGATCCATGGATCTGCACCTCCAGAAAAAGGAAATAGGTGACCTGAAAATAATTGAAAAAAAGCAGCAATGATCTGAAGTAAAACAAACTAATTTACTAAATATAGTATCAGCAAAATATAATGAGAGAGAGTGTGTCTGAAAGATGGATAGGCCTCACAACAATGCTGAGATGAGAACTGCAGTCCAGTTGAGCCAATGAAGAAAAGCAGAAGGAGAAGAGCAGATGAAGAAGTGCAGGTGAAGAAGAGCAGGCGAAGAAGAGAACATCAGGTGACCTTGCCAGAAGTTATATCTCCTCGCTGACGACAAAGCCCCCTGGGCAAATGTAGTTCTTCTTTTCTTCCAGACAGGCATCCAGAACTTGAGCATCAGCAGTCAAACCCCCAGTGTATTACATGATGTTATGATGTGGAATACTGATAACCAAAAATCATAAAACCATGACACTCCTGTTTATTTCCCATGCTGCATGCACTGACATATAAGCACTTTAGGAAACTAGAGGGTGGAGGTATCTCTAGAGGAATGCAGAATTTTAGCGGGGCTATTGGCAATGCTGTTTCCTCTGAGGAGTCCTCACAAAATCCTATTGGACAGTTGAGACAGTTTCCTACAACTACAGCATTCCCAGGTCCTTCTCTGTCACAAGGGAGTCCATCTTCTTCCTCCATGAAATCTAGTTTAAAGCTCTGGTAATCAGCAAAAGCTCTGAGCTTGCTCCCCAGAACACTTTTGCCCCAGCTGCTCAGTGACATTCCATCTGGCACCCATATACCTAGTCTCTCAAAGGCCTGCTCAAAACCATGATAACCAAAACCTTGATACTAACATTACGCTCTCAGCCAGTAATTTATCTAACCTATTCTCTTCCTTCTTTCAGGGTCACAGCTGCCAGTCAACCATCCAAATAATTCTAAATCCACATAATATTGAGCCTTCAGAGGCATATTTCTCCAATTTATAGATAAGGATGGGGTATGGGACTACATCAGAAGCCTTTAACAAGTCCAGATAGATGATACCTGTTGCCATTCCTTGGACCACCAGTTCTGCCACTCCAACACAGAAAGCCATCAGAATGGTCTGATACAGTCAGCCCTTGGTGAAGCCATGCTGGCTTCCTCAAATCACCTTCCTATCTTTCATGTGCTTTAACATCTTTTCCAGAAAATTTTCCCCGTCACAGACATGATGTTCACTGGCTTGTAATTTCCCAAGTCTTTCTTTCTCCCTTTCTTAAAAATTGCTTTGCCACTCAACAGGAACTTTGTCTGGCAGCCATAACTTTCCAGACATGGTGGAGAGTGACTTGGCAACAACAGCAGCCAGTTCCTTCAGTACCCTGGGATGCATGTCAGTTAGACACATTTGTAGACCCATAAGGTGGTCCCAGACTTGTTTTTTCTCTTACAGTGAGGCATTTCACTCTCTCAACTCCCACCTTGAGAGACATGAAAGGGAAGCCTGACTGCCAGTAAAGACTGAGGCAAAGAACTTGCTGAGTACCTCAGCCTTCTTCACGTCTGTTGAAGCCAGTTCTCTCTTCTTGTTTATTAGAGGGGAATCAGAGAGTTCTGTAATCAGTACAAATCCCTCCTCTCAAAGAAAGTTGATAAAGGGGGAACACATTGCTCTAGCTTGAAGGAAGAAAGAAGTGCAGTGCATTGTAAAAACATAGCAAAAGAATGGAATGTTACGAGTGGAGGCTCCGAACTGGTGTAATCGCAAGTCTGGAGCAAAAAGATTGTAAGCATGATCAAAGAGAATACACACAGCAACCCAGTTCCCATGAATCATTTCTGGAAGGCTAGTCATCCTGCACATACTGGAAGGGATTTCAGACCTAAATAACTCAGTTCTAAGTGACCAACACTGAAATTTGATAGGCCAACTGCATGACACACTGGAGGACACAGAGAAAAAAAAAAAAAGAGAGAGAGAGAGAAGGAGTATATATCCATATTTGCTACTGCAACTCATTAAATTTGTAGGTCTTCTGAACTGCCCTATCATCACTAACTATTATTTTTCCAGCTTACATTCAGTTGAATGAGAAACATACCTATAAAAAGCCAAGCCCCTCAATGTGACCTCTCAGCACTTTTACTTTCTCTAAGGTGCCAGCATACCAGTTATTTTCCATAACCCTCCAGCTTTTTATCTCAACTGTAGTCACTTGATACGTAGTTCATTTTCCAAGGAAGTAAATTAGCTCTGCTAAAAAACCACTCTCCTGAGCTCTCTTTTCCTTCCGTCTTCAGAGGTCCTGCTCAAGACTGTTTTATGGACATATGTATAAACAAATAAAAATACAAGTTTTGACTGAGACTGGCCCCATAAACAAGCCCTAAATGCAGTCTGGTCCTGTAGCAAGCACACAGACTAAAGAACTGCTACAGAAGCTAACCACTATTGCCTTGCTGCCACTTCAACACAAAGGGGAGTTTTACTATGCCTTTGTTTTGACTGTGATGAGGAAGAGGATATCATCATTCTGAATTTCAAATAGCAGAATTTTTCTAGTTTCACCTGGCTGTAAATTGCAGGTCAAGCAAATCAGTGGTTGGTATGGATTTTTGATAACTTGTATTTTGCACCTGGGGAGGTTGCCGATTTTCACCTCTGTTTTCAGAAAGGTGGTTTTCAAAGACGAGGAAAAGCTATGCTAGACAGGGATACAGCAGTCAGAAACGTATTTTGGTTTTCATTCTAAACTAGAGAAGGGCATTCATATTTATTGACTATTCTGCAGATAGATCTAATTACAGTAGGCATAGACTAACCATGTTTTACCTCAGATAGATGCAATATTAAAAGGACAGTTTTATTTTCCTCAATATACTAAACATACTGGGAATGAGTATTTCTATCCACAACCATAAGCACTTATATTCAAACGTTTACATAGGCATGACAAAATAGAGTATTTTTTCCATTATGCCAAGCTTTTTTTTTCTATTGCTATTCCTTGAGACTTCTCCCCAGCATTGAAACACAGGAAAACTGAATTTTTATATAGTGAAATAACGGCAAGACTCAGAGGACTCATTTCAGGAAGTGCTTATGAACTTCACAGGAGTAGTCCCTTGATCAAGAATGATCATTTACCATCTGGCAAGGACCTGGCTTTCACATTTAATATAGAGACTACTGGAAATTAGTAAAAATGATGGCTAGACTAGACTGGGCTGTCTTTGTTGACTTAGTGAAATCTGTCTTCAGCATTAGCAGGTATAATTTTCATGCCACTTTTATACACATTGAGAACAATTTCCATTAGTGCATAAGGGAAAATCTGGAGGAATAACTAGAATGTTTTTCTTTTTTTTCCTAAATGGTAGAGCTTTTTTGTATTAAGAGTGATGCTTTTTATTAAAAAAAAAAAAAAGAAAGAAAAGAAAAAAAAAAGAAAATAACATCAGCACTGCTGCTACATGTACATATTTTACCTCTGTTAATTTTATACAGAAACTGTCTTCCTAAGGTTTCAGTAAATAAATTCTTCTGCGTTTCCACAAATCAATTTCTAATCCTCAGTTAACTTCTTCTATTGCTCTCCTTTGCATACCCTCTACTGCTAGACTGCAAGACAATGCTAGTATCAGAGAAGAATTGGAAGTATGTATTACTCATAAGGGACCAATATCTGTTTATTATCCTGTATCCTGCATATGTATGCTAGTTTAAGACTTCTCAGATTTGCTTTTGTAACATGACGAGAGAAGCAAAATCCCAGGCCATAGAGAGTGAGGATCTGCTCTGAGGCAACAGCAGTGGGCACAGAAATAAGGAAAAGATGCTACTTATCTTCAGAAGGTCTGTAAAGTCCCCAGATAGGCAGAGATCTCCAAATAATACATCTTTGCCTTCACTGACAATCTTCAAATGAGGTCTGGGAAGGAGAGGACTCCAGACTCAATCCATTCCAGTCACTCAGGTGCATTTACATGCACTTGAGCTCCCCTGGGTTGTCCCTGCTTTCCTACCAGCTGTTCAATCAACGTTTCAAGCAGTCACCTAGAATTTCCACTACAGCTTTGTTGAATTGTTTTCTGTTACTGGCATTCAAAACCATTAATTTTTTTCACACAATGAAATCTGGTAAGAGGGAAATTATTTATTTTTTTCTCAACTGTGTGTTTAGGCAAAGCAGGCAGGAAAGCAGGTGAGGGATTCAGGTGCTAAACACAGGACTTAACTGCAATTTGAGGTGCTCTGGGTTGTGCTGTGAGGGTTGCTGCTGCATCCTCAGAAAAAAAAATGGGCCTACTGCTGGTCTTAGCTCTGATCTTGCCTGTTTTCATTGTTTATATTGATTCTCATGACAATTAAAGTCTTGGGCAGCATATATGTTCCAACCACACAGAGGCTATGGCAGTAATACTACGTATGCTTTGAGTTGTCTATAAAATGTCTGTCTTGTGTTTATAGAAAGGTATAGACACTGTAGTATGTGTAAGAGGGCAGGACTGCTGGAGTGGAATGCCTGTATTTGCCCTGTCTGACTCTTGTTTTGAGGAAAAGAGAAGATGGGAGGAGAAAGGAGTGTCAGAGGAGAGAGAGAAGAAACCAAGACAGCAGGGTGAGGGAGATCCTTCAATAAATTACACGTGGGGAAACAGAATACTGGAAGAAAGAAGATGAGAAAGATGCATCTGTACAAGGAAGTGAGCACTAAATTAAGAGAGTTTTGAGGATTGATGGAAGAGGAGCTGGGAATAAAGAAGAGTTAAAGAGTTATAGACATAGAGTTATAGACATAACTATTATCCTTTTCCTTTTCTCTATCTTAGTAAGGGTATTTATCTCAACCCACAAGTTATACTGTTTTTTCCTGATTCTCTTCCCCACCCCACTGGGAAATGGGGGAGTGAGTGAACAACTGTGTGGTGCTTACCCATCCACCTGGTTAAATCACAATAATAGTCAGGGCTGCTCCTTCCCAAAGTAGAATCCTGCACTTGCTCTTGCTAAACTTTACGTAGTTGGTGGTTATCCAGCTCTCTAATTTGCCTAGATCCACCTTCAAAAATTCTCCAACCTTGATGAAGACAGCAACTCCTTCCAACTTAGTATCGTCAGCAAACTTGCTCAAAGCATCCAAGTCATTTATGAAAACATTAAAGAGAACTGTCCCTAAAATGAAGCTCTGGGGAGCTCCATTAGTGACTGGCTAACAGCCTGACATAACCCCATTTATTATAATCCTAGCTCACCCATCACATAACATTTTTGTCTAGCTGTATGTTGGACATGTTGTCCACCAGAATATTCTGAGAAATATTATCAAAACTTTCCTGAAATCCAAAAAGATAACAACTGGGTTCCCTTGATCAACTAAATGAATGACGTGTCATAAAAGGAAATTAAGTTAGATAAGCAGGACCTTTCTCTCATGCACCCATGTTGGCTGTGACCAATGACCTCAACATCTTTTAAGTGTTTTTCAGTAACTCCCAGCAGAATTTGCTCCATAATTTTACCAGGCAGTAAAGTTAGATTGACAGTTCTGTCATTAATAGGGCCTTCTTTCTTGCCCTTCTTGGAACAAATGGAACAATGTTTGCCAGCTTTCAGTCAACTGAGACCTCTCCAGATACCAAGACTACTGAAAAATAATTGAGAGAGATCTTGCATTAATATCATCCAGCTCTCTGAGTACCCTGGAATGAATCCTATCAGGTCCTATGGACTTTATGCATCCAGGCAGAGCAGAAAATCTTGCACAAGTTCAGGATTGGCTGCGAACTGATAGTTACCTCAGTCACCCCCACCCAACTCAGTGCACCTGAAATGCCAGCATCCATCATCAGTGTTCAAGACAGAGACAAAAAAGGCATTAAAATTCTCTGCTTTTTCTATATCCCACTTTGTAAGAAGACCATTCTCATCAAGTAATGATCTGATGTTTACTCTGGTCCTTCTTTTATTTTTAACATATTTTTAAAAGTCCTTATTATTTCCCCCACCAGTATTGGACAGGTTCAACTGAGTGCTGGCCATATGAATTTTCTCTGTACAAAGGTGAACAGCATTCCTATAGTCTTCCTATGTCACCTGACCTTGCTTTCAGTGGCCATACAACTTTTTTTTTCCACCTATACTCAAGAAGATCTCTGCTCGGTCAAGCTGGCCTTCAGCTTCACCTGGTGACTTCCCACATTTTGAAACTGCATGATCCTGTGCTCTCAAGAGGTGATACCTAAAAAGTGATCAGCACTGATGGACACCAATACATTCAAAAACAGTTTCTCAGGGGACCTTACTAACTGTTCTGAACAGCCTAAAATCTGCTCTTCCCATAATCAGAGTTGAGGCTTTGCTAGCAATTTTCCTCCTATTACCAAAGATATTAAATTAAATTACTTTATGGTCACCATGGCCATAATGTCCACCAATCGCCACTTCACTCACAAGACCTTTTCTGTTCACAAGCAATAGTACTAGGAGGTCACCTTTTCTCATTGGCTCCTTCAGTATCTATACCAAGAAGTTGTTCTTATGGTTTTTTAGGAATCTTCTGGACCTGGCTGTATCAGTTATATGGTGTTCCCTGTTCATGTCTGGCAAGTTGAAGTCTACATAAGGACTAGAGCATTTGATCTAGATGTCTTCCTTAGTTTCTTAAAGGATAAATCGTTGCTGTCATCATCCTGGGCAGTGGTCAGTGGTAGACTCCCATTGTGATAGCCCCTTTATTTGCTTCTCCCTTAATCCTTACCTAGGGGTTCTCAACTGTATTGTGTATACAGTCCACCTGCCCCATTACATACAGTGCTACTCCCTGCCTCTCCTGCTCAGCCTGTCTCTTCTGAAAAGCCTGTTCAGCTATTCAACACAACCTATCAGTTACAGGATTCTACACATCAGGTTTCACTTATACCAATGATGTCATAGCTCTGCGACTAAGCTAAAGCTTTCAGCTCTTCTTGTCTGTATGTTATGCTGCATGCATTAGTGTGGAAGCATTTCAGATGTGCTTCATTGTGCTCAGCACCTCATGACTGAAACATTTTGCTACCACACAGCCTCTCTGATTGTGGCATGCCATCTGGCAGTTTGTCACCAACAGTGTAGGTGTACTTCAGCTGGCCTATCTGTCTCACTTCCAAGCTAAAATAATAATAGCTGGTATAAGAAGACAGTGACTTTCCCTACAATGTATATGTTTTGTTTTCTGTTTTCCAGAAAGGCTACTGTTTAATAGAGACATATAGAAAGCTATTTCTATCTGTCCCTGACTTCTATTTCAGTGACGGCAAATCCAAGATGGAGTTATTTATTTCATATTCAAGGAAGGTGTACAAATCCATTACATTAAAACTTGAGATATTCATTTCACACTCAAAGAAGAGCTATTGTTCAATTCACTGATAGTCCCTCCCTTCCTCTTCCACACAATCTGTGAACAGGAATTGTTCATTTCAGACGGCAAAAATGACATAATTCAAAGAATCAAAAAATCACAAAATCCTCAGAGTTGAAAGAAACGTCTGAACGTAATGTAGTCCAACTCCCCTGCAATGAACAGAGATACACATACAGCTAGACCAGGTTCCTCAAAGCCAGGTTCAGCCTGGCCTTGAAAGTCTCCAAGGACAGAACATAAACAAATATCTGGGCAGCCTGTTCCAGTGCCTCACCACCCTCACTGTAAAAGACTTTTTCCTTGTATCGTTTTCTCATTAGCTTCCTCAGTATCTGTACCAAGATACTGTGCACTCTTTCAGTTTGAAACCATTTGCCCTTGTCCTGTCACCACAGATCCTACTAAAGAGTCTGTTCCTTTCTTTCCTGTAGCTCCCCTTTACATACTGAAAGGCCACTATCAGGCCACCTCAGAGCCTTCTCTTCTCCAGGCTGAACAGCCCCAGCCCTCTAAGCCTGTTCTCATAGGAGAGGTGTTCCATCCCTTGGATCATCTTTGTGGCACTCCACTGGACTTGCTCCAACAGGTCCATGTCTCTTCTGCACTGACAACTCCACTCCTGGATGCAGTACTCCAGGTGAGGCCTCATCAGCAAAGAGTACAGGGGCAGGATCACCTCCCTTCACCTGCTGGCCATGTTTCTTTTAATGCAGCCCAGGATATAGTTGGCTTTCATCCAGAAGGGCGCCCATTGCTAGCTCATGTTCAGCGTGCCATTCACCAGTACCCCCAGGTAATTTTGACAGGGCTCAATCCTTTCATCCCCCAGTTTGTACTGTTAGTGGAAGTTGCCTCAGTCTAGGTGCAAGACCTTGCACTTGGCTTTGTTGAACTTCCTGTGGATCTCTGTCAGTGGTTTATGGGCTGGTTTGGCCTAGTTCTGTGACTAGCAGGGTGGAGGGATTAGTGAATCTGGGACTCTGGAAAAGGGAAACAGGGTACCCGAAATAATTAAAACAATGACAGTGATCTGAGGAGAAACAAACTAATTTACTAAATATGGTATCAGAATGCAAGATAACATACTATAATGCAGTATAATTAGAATCGAAGTTAATAAATCAAATATAATGAAAGAGCATCCAAAACCTGAAAGACCTTACACTAATGCTAAGGCAGTGTGTGCACTCAGTATGAGCAGCAGGGACGAGAGCCATAAAAGGGAAAAGAGCACATCAGGTGACCTACCAAGGCCTTATATCTGTTCCCCCTCAGCAGAAATGGTAACAGAACAGTCTTCTGGGGAATGTAACAGTTCTTCTCTTCTGGGACAGGTACTCAGACCTGGAGCATTAACCCTTTAACTCTCAGTGCACTACATGATGTTATGATGTGGAATACCGATAGACAAAACTCATAAAACCATTATATCCTCCTCAGCCCTCTACTCAAGGCTGTCTAGGTCCCTCTGGATGGCATCCAGTCCCTTGAGTGGAGAGCTGGGCAGGGAGAAATTTAATGAACTATAGCAAGGGCAAGTGTAGAGTCTTACATCTGGGCAAGAACAATGGCAGGTACCAGTTCAGGAGGGGGACTGACCTGTTGGAGAGCAGTGCAGGGGAATGAGACCTAAGGGTCCTGATGGACAGCAGGATGACCATGAGCCAGCACTGTGCCCTTGTGGTCAAAAAGGCCAATGGCATCCTGGATTGTATTAGAGGGCGTGTGTTTAGTAGACTGAGAGAGGTTCTCCTCCCTCTCTACTCTGCCCTGGTGAGATCACGTTTGGAACATACTGTCCAGCTCTGGGCCCCTTAATTCAAGAAGGACAGGGAACTGCTTGAGAAAGTCCAGCACAAAGCCACAAAGATGATTAAGGGAATGGAACATCTCCCTTACAAGGAAAGGCTGAGGGAACTGCATCACTTTAGCTTGGAGGAGACTGAGGGGTGACCTCATTAATATTTATAAATATGTAAAGGGTGAGTGCCAGGAGGATGGAGCCAGGCTCTTCTCAGCAATATCCAATGATAAGTCTAGGGGCTATGGACCAAGCTGGAACGTAGGAGGTTCCACATAAATAAGGGAAAAAAATTCTTCAAGGTGAGGGTAACAGAACACTGAATCAGATGTCCAGAGAGGCTGTAGGGTCTCCTCCTCTGGAGGCATTCAAAACCAGCCTTGACATGTTCCTGTGTGATCTAATCTAGGTGTTCCTGTTCTGGCAGGGGAATTGGACTAGACTGTCTTTCCAATCCCTGATATTCTGTAATTCTGTGATGCTGTAATTCTGTGTGTTGGTCTCACCACACAGCCTAGTCCACAGATTTTCTGAGGGTGCACTCGACTGCACTATTGATGTCATTGATCAAGATATTAAAGAATATCAGTCTCAGTACTGCCTCATGCAGGACACTACTTGTCACTGACCTCCATCCAGACATGAAGCCATTGGCCACTACTCTGTTGATTTGATCCTGCAGCCAGTTCTTCATCTGTCAAACAGTCCACCCATCAAATTTGTATTTTTCCAATTTGGAGAGAAAGATGTTATGGTGTACCATGTCAAAGGCTTTACTGAAGGTCAGGTAGATGACATCGTAGAATCATAGAATCATAGAATATCCTGAGTTGGAAGGGACCCGCAAGGATCATCAAGTCCAACCATAGCTCCACAAAGAAGCACCCAAACTCAAACCCGTGTCTGAGAGCAGCATCCTAACACTCCTTGATCTGCAGCAATTTGGGGCTGTGCCCACCGCTCTGGGCAGCCTGCTCCATGCCCACCATCCTCTGATGCAGACCCTGTTCCCCCGCCTGACCTTTCCTTGACACCAACAGTTCTTCCCTTACCCACTGATGCAGTTACACCATCATGTAAGGCCTCTAGATTGGTCAACCAGGATTTGCCGCTGGTAAAGTCACGCTAGTTCTCCTCTATCATCTCCCTGTCTTCCATGTGCTTCCAGGAGGATCTGCCCACGATCCTTTCAGTACAGATGTGAGACTAACACTTTGGTAGTTCCCAGGGTCACCCTTTTACTCTTCGTAAAAATGGGTGTGATGTTGCTTTTTTTTCCAGTCACCAGGGACTTCATCTGACTGCCATGACTTTTCAAATATATATGAGAATAATTTGGTGACCACATCAGCCAATTCCCCCAAGATTCTGGGATGCATCTCATCAGGACCCATAGACTTGTCGATGCCTGATGTTCCTCAGGTGGTAACAAAACCGATCTTTGGTTACAACAGAAGGGGCACTGCTTCCTCAATCTCCCCTTTCAAACCTATCATTTGAGGGCTGTGTGATAAGCAGTTGTCAGAAAAAGCTTTGGAAAAAAAATATTGTTGCATGCCTTGTCCTTGTCTGTTGTTACCACATTGCCTGTGATACTCATTAGGAGGAGTCTACAAAGGACTTTCCTTTGCTGGTTGAGGAACCTGTAGAAGTCTTTCTTATTCTTCTTGGTACCCCTTGCCAAGTGTACTTCAAATTGTGACTTTGCTTTCCTGACTTCGTACCTATATAACCCAGCAGCTTCCTTATTTTCTTCCCATGGTAACTATCCCTATTTCCACTGCCTGTGCATTTTCTTCTTGCTCTCCAGTTTCACCAGTAGGTCCCAGTTCACCCATGTTGGTCCCTTGCCTTCCTTTCCTGACCTGCGACACTTGGGGATGGAGAGCTCTTGCACACTGAGGAAATGGCCTAAAAACACTGAAGAACAACAATTGGCTGTCATACAGAGAAGTCCACAAAATACGAAGTAACCATTCAGTTTAATATTCAAACTAACTTCACAGTTCTATAGACATTGGGCATAAATTAACATTAATCCATAAATTACAAAAGCAAATGAAGAGAAGTAGTAAAAATTGTCTTATTTGGTTATTTATTCAATTGTGCAATTTTTTGAGTGTGATGTCTTTTATTAAAGAAAAATACAAGCACAGTTTTAAAGTGGATTTTATCTAAAAACTGCTTTTCTCATAATTTCAAGCAAATAAATTCTTTTCCTTATCCACAAATGGATTTTTGTTTCTCATTAAACACATTTCATTGCAACTGTCCTTTTATAGCTCACTCTCTCCCTCTTCCACATCAGCTGTGAATGTGAATTACTCACCTCTTTGTTGTTGTATGTGAAATTTGAGCAGACAATGATGACTTGATTTGTTGGCATTTCACTGCCTCCTGTCTTGCTGATAATGGTTTATGTCTACTTTTTACAAACTTCTGCTTAGTGAATTCATGCTTCCTTCATTTACCACTGCATCCTTTGATCCAGACTGTATTAACCAGTTAGTTCTCCCATCAAAAAGTGCTTTGTGTGCTTTCTTTATTGATTATCTAAGAGGTTATTTATTAGATAATATTGCACAGAGCCACAATTCTATCCTTCCCATTTGAACAAAGCAATCACAGGAAGTAAAATACTTTCCCTTGAGTAACATATTTTGAATATGATTCCCATAAATTGTCACTTAACTGAGATACTTAGACGGTATACTTGAATAACCACCCCAGAGTCAGAAATTCAAGATTTTAGTTTTCCATTTTCCATGCTATCAAGTGCTTTTCTGAAATACTTTATCCTTCTCTGAGTTCTGTGGAAGCCATGGAACAACCTCTCAAAACTAAGTCCCTCTTCCAGGACTGAGCCCTGGATGAGAGGTTATAAAACTGAGATAACATGGAAGGAGAAAGAATCTGTCTCCAGCTCTGGACTTCCAGCTCAAAAAAAAAAAAAAAAGAAAAAGGGATCTCCTAGAAAGAGTCCAGCAGAAGGTAACAAAGATGATAAAGGGCCTGAAGCATCTTCCATGTGAGAAAAGGCTGAGAAACCCAAGACTGTTCAGCCTGGAGAAGAGAAGGCTGAGAGGAGATCTCACAACAGTTTATAAGCATCTAAAGCGCAGGTGTCAAAAGGAGGGGGCCAGGCTCTTTTTTTTCAGTAGAGTGCAGTGATGAGACAAGGGACAGTGAGAAAAAACTGGAGCACAGGAAGTTCTGTACATACATGAAGAGGAACTTCTTTACACTAAGGGTGACAGAGCACTGGAACAAGCTGCCTGAACAGGTTGTGGAGTTTCCTTCTCTGGAGATATTCAATACCTATCCAGATGTCTACCTGCACAACCCACTGTAGGGAGCCTGCTTTAGCATAAGGATTGGACTCAGTGATCTCTAGAGGTCCCTTCCAACCCCTACAATTCGGTGATTCTGTAATTCTGTGATGATGTGATATGTGAGCCCGTTCTGATTTCTTTCCATTCTTTTATTTTATCAGACTCCACACAGCATAACATTCTTCCATTTTTTTCTCCATGTCCAGAATTTCAAATTCTGCTATTCTGTGATCAATTACTATCGAACCAGTCCCTGTTTAGTGCTTAGTCTTCTTTGCAGTGGGTTGCAAATGGCATCTACCTGATTTTATTTAAGTAATTATACAATAGTAAATTTCTCTGCCAAAATGAAAACAGAAAAGAAATCAAAGATCTGCATCTGCATCACCAACATGAAGAAGCAGAACACAGTTTAAGACATCAGGGAAAAGAGATAAAAGCTACAAAATGCGTACAATCTTTTTAAAATCAACAGCTCATTCACCAAGCACTGGAGGTCACTTCAGTAAAATTTGTGGTGAAAATACACAGTAGCTTTCCAGGCTAAGCAAGGGTTCTGCTGAGTACAAATCAGGAAATAAGAGCAAGTCATGATTTCTAGTTAGACATGTATATCCTAAAATTGATGTATGGGATTTAAAAAATAAAAAATAAAAATAAATAAAACAGATTTTCTGTCAGTATTGACTGGAATATTTTTGTCTATCTTGAAATACTAGATAAGCACCATGCTGAAATTTAATAGCAACACATTTGAAAATAGAAGTGCTTTTTTGTTCAGTATGAAATTGTCCTGTTGAGCTCATTGATATCTCATGGAAATCAGACAAACCAGTTTACATTCAGGAAATGAAAGAGATATTACTAAGGCAGAAATTCAAATACACATTTCAGTAGTAGAAAAATATAATAAATTTTACCGCTGACTTTTCTTCTGGACATAAACCAACCTGCACATTGCTATTATTTGTATGGAATTATTAACTTCTATGTTTTTGAGATATTCCTTCTTCCTACCCCTGAAATCTCCGGGACTTCTTACTGGCAGGCTAGCAAACTGAGAAACCTAATGATGTTGCAGTGATAGTCAGTGATAGTTCCCATGATTCTACTTTTATCCATCCAAGACTTCTGTTAGAAGCTAAAATGAATGGAAAGTATTTTGTAGGTTTCATAGATAAATCTTTGCATTTAATTTAGCCAGCAGGATATTAGCCAGTAGGATATTGCTTCTGAATACTTTGAAGCAGAAACAATGATTAGAACACTGTTTGTTGATTATTTGCCCAGTTTAGGCAGAGAACAGATAGTGCATTTCAGTACTTCAAGGCTAAAGCAGTAGCAACTGGATTTGCCCATGTTTTGTTCCTACTTTTCACAGCCCCACTCCAGCATCCATGTCTTTTAGCAGTCCTGTATTTAAAAGTTACACTTAAGCCATATGTATTTTAAATGTTTCCACAAATATTTTATTTTAACCTGTGACAGGTAACATTTTTTAAAATCCAGGCTTTCATAAGAATCATAAAGTAATTCAGCTTAAACATCTGGAGGTGGTCTAGTCCAACCCTCACTCAAAGCAGATGAAATTAAGTTTCTTAAGGCCATGAGTGGTTGAGTTGTGAATATTTTCAAGTACAAAGATTTCATAGTGTCTTAGGGCTGACTATCATCACAGTAAAAATGTTTACCTAATTGGAACTTAATGACATGGGGTTATTTTGCCTTCTCAGTAGGCATCACTGAGAAGAGGTCTGCTCAATCTTCTCTGCCTCTTCCCATAAGATAGAGACAACATTAACATCTCAGAATCGCAGAATCATTTTGTTAGAAGGCACTTCTTCAGACCACTTAATGCACATTCTCCCTGCTAAAGTAGGATCACCTAGAGCAGGATGCTTGGATCATGTTTTGTTGAATGCAGAATATCTTCTTGGATGGAGACTCCCCAGTCTCATTTGGCAACCTGTTAAATCAACGTCACAGTAAAATGACATTTTCTTGTTTTCAGATAGTTTTTAGTTTGTTTGTTTGTTTGTTTGCTCTGTGTCTTTTCTCTGAGTACCACTGTGTTTGCATTGCTAGTTCAGGTCACATGTCACTTTTTCAACAGGACCATAATATCCTTCTTTGCAGTGCTGTTCTCCAGACAGTTGGCTGGCAATATGTACCGGTGCCTGAAATTATTATTTCTATTTCTCCTTGTTGATCTTCATGAAAGTTTTCTTGGATGAATTCTCCAGACTGTCAAAGTTGTCTGAATAGAGATACAACTGTCTCATGAAACTAATGTATGTTTTCTCTGTACTTGCTGAGGTTGCACTTATGGCACTGAAGAAGATGTTAAATAATATTAGACTTGGTGTTGATCCCTGGGCTACACCACTAGTGACCTGCCTTCAACTGAAATTTGTGCCAAGCTGTTCAGCCTCTTTCAATTCACTTCACTGTACACAAGCCTGTGCTTTATCAGCTATTCTATGAGGATATTACAAGAGATTGTGTCAAAACCCTTACTAAAGTCAAGGAAAACAATATGCGTTATTCTTCACTCACCTGCTAAGTTCATAAATCCATGCTCACTACTCCTGAACATCTTATCCTTTATGTATTTGCTATCCAATGTTGCTCTGTCACACTCTTAGGGATTGTGGTGAAGCTTATTATTTCACAGCTCCATGGATTTTTCTTCTTTTTCTTGGCAATAGGAGAGAAAATTGTTTTCTTCCACTTTTCAGGAACTTCTGCCAGTTACCATGACTTTTCAAAGATAATTGACAGTGGACTTGCAAGACACCAGTCAGCTCCCTTGGTACTTGCAGGGACAATCTCTCAGCCCCCATGAACTTAGATATTTCCAGTTTGTTTATGTTTTTTCTAATCTGGTCTTTCTCCATGGACTCTTTGTTTCCATCTTTCCCTTTGGTTGCTGGGTCCTGGGAATTTCTGAAAGTTAGTTTTGCTGGTGAAAACTGAGGCAGAGCAGGTATTGAGTATCTCAACCATTTCCATGGTCTTTGTCACCAGTGCCTTGCTCCACTTTGCAAGGCCCACATTTTTTGCAGTCTTTTTTCTGCAATTTATGTACTTGTAGAGTCCTTTCTTGTTAACTTTTACATCCAAAAATCTTGGAAGAGCCAACTCCAAGTGAGCCTTGACTTTCCTAATGATATCCCTGCAAAACTGGAAAAAATTCTACACCTCTCCCAAGTCATTTGCCCCAGCTTCCACCCTTTACATGCTTCTTTTTTATGTTTGAGTACAGTCAGGAACTCATTAGTCACTTACAGAGGATTTCTAATGTCTTTGATTTCCTGCTTCTTGAAATAGGCCCTCCTTAATCTTCGTAAGCATGATCCCTGAGTGTCAACCAGCTCTCATGGACACCCATTCTCTCCAAAGCCATATTCCTTTTTCTTTTTCTTTTTCATTTCCCTTTTCCTTTTCCTTTTCCTTTTTCATTTGTCATTTCTCTTTTCCTTTTCCTTTTCCTTTTCCTTTTCCTTTTCCTTTTCCTTTTTTCCTTCTTTTTTATCCCAAGCAGATTGCTGAAGAGAAAAAAACTACTCTTCTGAAATTCAGGACTTTGGTCTTTGTTTTTGCTTGGATCCCTCCTCTTCTTGTCTCAGAACGTGCTTACGGAATGCCATCAGATTGCCCTTCTCACCTCTTGCTCATTTTAGAGATTTGGGTTTTCTGATGCTATTCTTGCAGGCTCAGGAAATATTTTTGTTTTCTTCCCAGTTGACCAATCACTGCTCCCTCTGTCTGTGTATCAGCTTTTCATGTTGATACAGTAAAGGCTCCCTATTTATCCATCTAATGACCTGATCATGTCAGTATTCCATGTCCTTGCTGAAATATCCACACAATATTTAGTAACAAAAACAATCTCGTAATCTCACTGATGTGCACTTTATTTTCACAACTTTTGCCATTGTACTGCCAAGTATGCTAAACAGTGAGACTTGGTGAAGTCTCCAGCCCATATCTGGCACTAGGTAACCCTACCAGTAACTTGAGGGTGCATACCTCTGAGCATTTAAAGCAATGAAAGTAGCAAATGGCTATCAGAACTATTGATCTAGCTTTCAGCGCTTGCAGTAGGGAAATAAGACCTCTCCCTCCAAAGGAATACATATCAAGTCAACAGAAGTCCAAGGAAGAAAGAACATGTACTTTGCAGTAACAGTTCTGATTGTTTCCTTCATAGCAGAATTTCTACTTCATAGTATGCTACTTTATATCCTAAAATCTCTATGTATTTCTTTCTGCACATTTTGTCCTTAAACTTTTTTTTTGAGAGAAGTATGTAATTATGAAAAAACCCAAAAAGCAGAGAAAACTATTCTTAGAGGAGGTGATTTTACAAAAACAAATGTTTGCATCACGCTATGTAAATACTTCTGCATAAAAAGGGAAAAAAGAGACTACGAATGGGAAAACAAGTGAATTGATTATCATCTGTGAAGAAAATACTTTTCATTCAGTCAAGTTCTTGTCTGTTAAGAACTGCACCTTCCTACTATTTCTTTGTTTTTAGGCAGACAAGTAAAATCATTCAGTGAAATAATCTCACCATTACTTTACCACAATGGGAAATTAAGTGTGAGATCAAGAACATATTCTTCTAAGTTCTGTGTGAAAAGAGGTATCTACAACTTGCTGCTTAGAGCTGGGCTAATGCCACTGTTGATATTACCACCTATCTCAAATAAATCCTTTTAAAAATATATGCAGGATTTTTTTTTTTTTCAGTTCAGATGAACTGTTCACAAAAGAAAGTTCTGTTGAGGACAGACAAGTAGCAATACCTGGCTAAAAGTGGTAGAACATACATTCCAACTCATAGCCCATGGACCACATAAAGACGCAGACAGCTAGCAATGCAGCCCCATAAGACTGTAAACTTTAAACATTATTGTGTAATTTTTAGTGTCATTTTTGATAAGTTGATTTCACAAAGCTAGAGCACAAATTATGTAGGCGATAGCAGAATGCTGTAGAAGGGAGGGTACAGTACGGTCTTATCTCTGCCTCTTGCCCCTGCCACACACTGTCAGTCAAATCAAAACCAGCCTGTATTACTTGTTACATGCACTTGTGCCACTTCGAAAGTAAAAGGCTGTGATTGCCAATATAACATTTCAACCTGCCAACACGTGTGTGCCCATGAAGAACTGGAACAGGCTGCCTAGAGAAACTATGGATGCCCCATCCCTGAATACGTTCAAACCAGATTCAATGAGAAGCAGAGAAATGAGCTCTGCATCTGAAGGGAAAGAAGTTAATAACATATTGTTAGAGGAGCAGGTGATTTGGAGGCAGCATCAGACTGGCCCAGAGCCAGCCATAATAATCAGCTGATGCTGTCATTTCTCTGGCTGGATCCAAGATGGTCTGAGGTTCTAAATCACCTTTCCTTTACCATTACATCCTGATCTTCTTTCCCTTCAGATGGCTTTTAAGGATCAAATTAAAGAAAAAAATCTTACAATGTAGCATCTGATCAACTAGAACATACATTTCTAGATTTCCATTTTAAATGCATTTAAAGAATTTTTGTATTAGGCAAAAATGTCTAACAGTTACTTTGTCTTACATCTTGTACTTTTTAATTTGCACTATATGAGAAAACAGTAACAAAAACGCAACAAAAAGCAGTTTTTCATTTGAAATAATGACATTCCTAATTTATAGGGTAATTACAAGAACTTTCTGAATACAAATGAATGCAAAATTGAGTCTGCAGAAAG
Source organism: Lagopus leucura (assembly GCF_019238085.1). Classification (NCBI taxonomy): domain Eukaryota; kingdom Metazoa; phylum Chordata; class Aves; order Galliformes; family Phasianidae; genus Lagopus; species Lagopus leucura. The sequence continues at coordinate 36,264 of NW_024962272.1, forward strand.
GACACTCATCTCTGTTCAGATCTATTCTAAAATGCAGATGACTTGGATTAAAAAAAATCCAAGTCAGTTTCATTGCTTTTTTTGCATAATAATGCAGTGAGACAGATGTAAATACAGTTATTATTAGACTGCAGTTGCTGATTTGGGAAACCATGAGCCCTAGCAAGAACAGACACTAGAAGAATTTATAAAGATATAAAAATGAAAGAGATGAGCGAGAACATAAGGACTGTGTATGAAAAGATGAAAATGGACAGCTGTCATCCTCAAATACTTGCTTGAAAATTTTACAATCACCTGGTCTTTTCAAATGCTCTGAAACAAAGGTACATAACCAACCATGAAATACTGATACTAGGGCTTCTCTGCATATTATTCTTACTATGACTTACAGATGTAGTTGTTATGACAGCATATAACCATGCATTCCCTTATCAATTGTCATATTCAAAAGAACAGATGAGCATCTCCATCTACTCAAGAAGCCCGAAGGTCAAACTCCAGTCCTAACAAACTTTCAAGTAAGTAGCTGAATTCCTTCCTAATTTAGGCACATGATAGATATCATTAGCAGGCAACACATAGGAAATTAGGAGATTTTTACATCTGTAATTCACTGTTCACACCAGGGTATGCAGGAGTCATCTTGTTCTTTGGAAAAAGAAAATTTAGTATATTTTCTTCATAAGACACAAGGTCATCTGCTGGCAAAAAAAAAAAAAAAAAAAAAGCCACACTTTTTCAGACAGAATTTTCATGAAGAATCAGCTGTGCAATAAAAACTAGGTAAAACATGGATGTCTTTGACAGAATTCTGTCTGTCTTGTTCATAAAAGATACTATCAGTAATAGGTAACAGATGAGACATTAGCAAGCCTATGAAAAGAGGTACAAGAATGATAGTACGATCTGAAATTATTCAGTGTTTGGATTACTTCAGACATTAGTGCTCTTTTAGTCTGCTGTGTCTCTCTTTGTGTCAGGGAACCTTTCTGCTTGCACTTTTGATGGCCATGCCAAGCAAAACTACTTAATCAGAACACAAAAAAATAGCAAGCCCAAATAACTAATTTCTGTACTTATATTAAAAAAAAGGACAAGCAACATCAGATTTTTTTGTCTACTTGGCCACAAGAACAACTGCTTCTCTTGCAAATGTTTTATTCATTTTGTTTCCAACACCTTGAAAATACTGAGAAACCATGTATGTATTAATTAGTTTTGAAAGATCTGACTTAGTAGAACTGTCCAGGAGTTTGATGTTGTCATTAACTTTCCAACTGTTACAAGTGCCCCAGAATATCTTGAGGATGGAGATGACTGCAGGTCTTAGATGCAGGTTACTTATTTAAAACAAAGAGAATCTCAAAAGCTGCGACAGATTATGCCAGGCATGTCCAACCCACAGCCCATGGGACATCTCAGCTCAGCACAGCTCACAAGGTAGCCCACCCGTTCCCCTCAATTACTTTCAGCAGCTCTTCCCCACAGAGCAGTAAGGGACACATTCCCATCACTCAGCAACACCCAAATTGTCAGTGTGCTATGTCACCTGAAAGCAGGATACATTCCTCTACTGAGGAATGTATTTAATTTTGCTGAATATTTCTTTAATTTAGAAAGTTGAAAGAAGAAAACTTTGGGGAGTGGTTTCTGTCCCACTGTAACAGTGGAAAAAGACTGTGTTCTCCTCATGAAATTGAACGTGTGTAAGCCCATGAGGCTGGATGATATCCATCCTAGGATTCTGAAGGAGATGGCTGATGTGCTTGCTGAGCTGCTCCCCATCATATTTGAAAAATCATGGCTGTCTGGTGAAGTTCCCAGTGACTGGAAAAAGGGAAAAGTTACTCCCATTTTTAAGAAAGGGAGAAAGGAAGACTCGGGGAACTACAGGCTGGTGAACCTCACCTCTGTTCCTGGGAAGATCATGGAGCAAATCCTCCTGGAAGCTATGTTAAGGCACATACAAGATAAAGAGGTGATTTGAGACAGCCAGCATGGCTTCACCAAGGGCAGATCATGCCTGACCAATCTGGTGGCCTTCTATGATGGAGTGACAGCTTCGGTGGACGGGGGAAGGGCAGTGAATGTCATCTACCTGGACTTCTGCAAGGCCTTTGATATAGTCCCTCACCACATCCCTTTCTCTAAATTGGAGAGGTGTGGATTTGAAGAATGGACTGTTTGATACATTATGAATTGGTTGGCTGGTCGCAGACAAAGAGTTAAGACCAATTGTTCTACATCAGAGTGGAGGCTGGTCACAAGCGCTGTCCCTCAGGGATCAGTCTTGGTACCAGTGCTCTTCAACATCTTCATCAATGACAGAGATGATGGAATAAAGTGCACCCTCAGCAAGTTTGCAGATGAAACCAAACTGAGCAGCACAGTCAATACATTGGAGGGAAGGGAAGCCATCCAGAGGGACTTGGACAGGCTGGTGAAGTGGGACCATGAGAACCTAATGAGGTTCAACAAAGCCAAGTGCAGGGTACTGCACTTGGGTCGGGGTAATCCCAGGTATTTATACAGGCTGGTGAAAGATCTCCTTGAGAGCAGCCCTGCAGAGGAGAGCTTGGGGGTCCTGGTAAATGAGAAGCTGGACATGAGCCAGCAGTGCACGCTTGCAGCCTGAAAGGCCAACTATATCCTGGGCTGCATTAAAAAAGGGGTGGCCAGCAGGGAGAGGGAGGTGATTGTCCCCCTCTACTTAGCTCTTGTGAGGCCCCATCTGGAGTACTATGTCCAGGCCTAGGGACCCCAGTAAAGAAAGGAAGGACGTGGAGCTTTTGGAATGGATCCAGAGGAGGGCCACACAAATGATCAGAGGGCTGGAGCACCTCTTCTATGAAGAAAGGTTGAGGGAACTCGGCTTGTTTAGCTTGGAGAAGAGAAGGCTCCTCATTGCAGCCTTCCAGAACTTGAAGGGGGCTTATAAACAGGAAGGGGATTGGCTGTTTACAAGGTTGGATTGTGATAGGACAAGAGGGAATGGTCTTAAACTGAGACAGAGGAGGTTTAGGTTAGATATTAGGAGGAAGTTTTTCGCACAGAGGGTGGTGATGCACTGGAACAGGTTGCCCAAGGGGGTTGTGGATGCCCCATCCCTGGAGGCATTCAGGGACAGGCTGGATGTGGCTCTGGGCAGCCTGGTCTGGTGGTTGGCAACCCTGCAAATAGCAGGAGAGTTGAAACAACATGATCATTGTGGTCGTTTTCAACCCAGGCCATTCTCTGATTTTCTGATTCTATGAAAATACATGCCCACAGTACAAAACAAAACAAAAAAACACCAACAAAAACTCTCTAAAAAGTGTATTTTTGCAGAGACAAGAAATCAACATTAACAAAAGGGAAAATGTCTTTGAGTCATACCATGTTGAGTTGTATCACGTTTCATCACCTTTGATGTTGAGTCATGAAAAGCTTTGGTACTATGCCAAGTAAAGGAAAAGTGTTTCATTGGGCAAGACTATGCTAAAAAGACTATTAAATCTTTGTCAACAGTTTATGGGCTGGTTTGGCCCAGTTCTGTGACTAGTGGGGCAAAGGGACCCATGGACCTGCACCCCAGAAAAAGGGAAAAAGGAAAAAAGGGGGAAAGGGTAGAGAGATGGGCCTTAAAACAAAACAGCAGCAATGGTCTTAGGAGAAACAAACTAATTTACTAAATAAGATATCAGAATGCAAGATAACTCATAATAATACAATATAATAAAATGTAATTAGAACGGAAGCTAATAGATCAAATTAAACAACAGTGTCCAAAAAAACAAAGGCCTCTCTCTAATGCTGAGGCAATACAATCTAGGGAGCCAAGATCAAAGGGGGCAGGTCAAGAGATGTCAATGACTTTTATCTTCTCCCGCTGAGTGGAAATGGTAACAGAACAGCAAACAGTCCCTGGGGGATGTAGTCCTTCTTCTCTTCTGGGATAGGTACCTGAAACTGGAGCATTAACTCTATAACTCCCAGTGCACTACATGATGTTATGATGTGGAATACCAACAATCAAAAATCATAAAACCATAACAATATTTTAGTCTTTTTTCATAAAATCATAGAATTGCTCAGGTTGGAAAAGACCTTCAAGATGATGGGAACCTTCCGCTGATGGGAATTGCTTGTCTCCAAAAGGGAGACGGATACTTGCCCAGGAGCTGGCGGGACTTGTAGAGAGGGCTTTAAACTAGATAGGAAGGGGGAGGGGGATAAAGCCAGGCCTGCTAGAGAGCAGCCTGGGGAAGTGGTAATGGGATTAGGTGAGAGGCGAGGGGCTCAGCTGAGGTGCGTCTACACTAATGCACGCAGCATGGGCAACAAACAAGAAGAGTTGGAAGCCATTGTGCAGCAGGCAAACTATGACCTAGTTGCCATAACGGAAACGTGGTGGGATTGCTCCCACGATTGGAGTGCTGCAATGGATGGCTATAAACTCTTCAGGAAAGACAGGCAAGGAAGGCGGGGTGGCGGTGTAGCTCTCTACGTTAGGGAATGTTTTTACACTACTGAGATTATGACTGGGGACGATAACGTTGAATCCCTATGGGTAAAGATCAGAGGAAGGGCTGACAAGACAGGCACCCTGGTGGGCGTCTGTTATAGACCCCCAAATCAAGATGAAGAAACAGACAAGGTATTCTATAAGCAGCTGGCACAAGCTGCACAGTCGCCTGCCCTTGTCCTCATGGGGGACTTTAACTTCCCTGACGTATGCTGGGAGTACAGCACAGCACAGAGGAAGCAGTCTAGGAGGTTTCTGGAATGCGTAGAGGACAACTTCCTGATACAGCTGGTCAGAGAGCCCACGAGAGGAACTGCCCCACTAGACCTGCTGTTCACAAACAGGGAAGGTTTGGTGGGAGATGTGGAGGTTGGAGGCTGTCTTGGACAGAGTGATCATGAAATGATAGACTTCGTGATTCATGGTGGAGCCTGGAGGGGGAATAGTAATACTGCTACCTTGGACTTCAGGAGGGCGGACTTTGAATTGTTCAAGAGACTAATAGTCCCCTGGCATTCAGTCTTAGCGAGCAAAGGGGTCCAAGAGAGCTGGTTGCTCTTCAAGAAGGAAGTCTTAAGGGCACAGGAGCAGGCAGTCCCCCTGAGCTGCAAAATGAGCCGGCGGGGAAGAAGACCGGCATGGATGAATAGGGAGCTATTCCTGAGGCTCTGGGAGAAAAAGAGAATCTACCGCCTGTGGAAAGAGGGACAGGCCACTCAAAATGAATACAGGGAAGTTGTTAGGATGTGTAGAGGTGAAATCAGAAAGGCAAAAGCCCAGCTTGAATTTAACCTAGCCGCTGGTGTGAAAAGGAATAAGAAACTCTTTTATAAATACATTAACAGTAAGAGGAGGACAAAGGAGAATATCCACTCTTTGCTGGATGAGGCTGGGAATGTGACCACTGAGGATAAGGAAAAGGCGGAGGTTCTGAATGCCTTCTTTACGTCTGTCTTTAAAAGTCAGACCAGTTATCCTCAGGATACCCCTCTCTCTGACCTGGTAATCTCGGCTGGGGAGCACACTAACCCCCCTGTGATTCTGAAAGAAACAGTCAGAGACCTACTGCTCCAGCTGGACTGTCACAAGTCGATGGGGCCAGACGAGATCCACCCGAGAGTGCTGAGGGAACTGGCGGAGGTGATAGCCGAGCCGCTTTCCATCATCTGTCAGCGCTCCTTGTTGACTGGTGAGGTCCCAGAAGACTGGAGGCTTGCCAATGTGACTCCCATTTATAAGAAAGGTCGTAAGGAGGATCCGGGGAACTACAGGCCTGTTAGCCTGACCTTGGTGCCAGGGAAGGTTATGGAGCAGATCGTCTTGAGGGAGATCATGCGGCATGTGCAGGGTGACCGGGGGATCAGGCCTAGCCAGCATGGGTTCATGAAGGGCAGGTCCTGTTTGACCAACCTGATCTCCTTCTATGATCTAGTGACCCATCTGGTGGATGAAGGAAAGGCTGTTGATGTGGTCTACCTAGACTTCAGCAAAGCCTTTGACACTGTCTCCCACAGCATTCTCCTGCAGAAGCTGGCAGCCCGAGGCTTGGATGGGTACACTCTTGGCTGGGTAAGGAGCTGGCTGGAGGGCCGGGCACAGAGAGTGGTGGTGAATGGAGTCAAATCCAGCTGGCGACCGGTCGTGAGTGGTGTTCCCCAGGGGTCGGTGCTGGGGCCTGTCCTCTTCAGTATCTTTATTGATGACCTGGATGAGGGCATCGAGTGCACCCTCAGTAAATTCGCAGATGACACCAAATTGGCTGGAAGTGTGGATCTGCCTGGGGGTAGCGAGGCCCTACAGAGGGATCTGGACAGGCTGGAGAGCTGGGCTGGAGCCAATGGGATGAGTTTCAACAAGGCCAAATGCCGGGTCCTGCACTTCGGCCACAACAACCCCAGGCGACGCTACAGGCTTGGGGCGGTGTGGCTGGAGGACTGCGTAGAGGAAATGGACCTGGGGGTATTGATTGATGCTCGGCTGAACATGAGCCGACAGTGTGCCCAGGTGGCCAAGAAGGCCAATGGCATCCTGGCTTGCATCAGAAACAGTGTTGCAAGCAGGAGCAGAGAGGTGATTGTTCCCCTATATTCAGCACTCGTGAGGCCGCACCTCCAGTACTGTGTCCAGTTTTGGGCCCCTCACTGCAAGAAAGATATTGAGGCCCTGGAACGTGTTCAAAGGAGGGCAACAAAGCTGGTGAGGGGTCTGGAACACAGGCCATATGAGGAGCGTCTGAAGGAGCTGGGAATGTTCAGCCTGGAGAAGAGGAGGCTCAGGGGAGACCTCATTGCTCTCTATAACTTCCTGAAGGGAGGTTGTAGTGAGCTGGGGGTCGGCCTCTTCTCTCGTGTCATTAGTGATAGGACCAGGGGGAATGGTTTCAAGCTATGGCAGGGGAGATTCAGGCTGGACATGAGGAAGTATTACTTTTCAGAAAGGGTGGTCAGGCACTGGAATGGACTGCCCAGGGAGGTGGTGGAATCACCGACCCTGGGGGTGTTCAAGGAAAGACTGGATGTTGTGTTGAGGGACATGGTTTAGTAGGAGCTATTGGGAATAGGTGAACGGTTGGACTGGGTGATCTTTTAGGTCTTTTCCAGCCTTAGTGATTCTATGATTCTATGATTCTAAGATCATCAAGCCCAACTGTATCCCAACCATACTACCCTAATTCTAACAACCCACGCTAAATCATGTCACTGAGCACCACATCCAGTTTTTAAACACATTCAGGGACGGTGGCTCAAACACCTCCATAGGGAGCCTGTTCCAGTGCTTAACATTCTTTCTGTAAAGTTCTTCCTGATATCTAAACTAAACCTCCTCTGCTGCAACTTGAGGCCATTTCTTCTTGTCCTGTCACCTGTCAACAGTGAGAAAAACAGTTCTAAAACAGTCTCCTCCCTTTCAGAACTATTACTGAACAAATTTTCTGTACTAATGTGTAGTCTGCTATGACAGGGGACAGCTAAGCATACTATGTAACCAGACACATGAGAGCATGGTTTTAACAAACCTTGCATGGAGTAATGAACAGTCACTGGACTAAAACAGATTAGACTTTTTTTTTTTTTTACCTTGCTTAGACTTTTGTATAGAGATCTACTCAAGTATTTTTAACATACAAACTTTACTTACTTTCAAGCATTTCAATTCCCACATCAGAATCTATTGCACATTATCTTCAGGAGAACAGTGTGAAATAAATTAACTATAACACCAATCGATTTAACAACCTAGCATTCACAGGAACACACTATACATTTAAATATGAAATTACACATTAATCAGTATCTGAATCAACTTCAGAATGGGAAAAATAGAAAAAAATCTCACATCTGTAGTATCATAATATAATTCTTCAAACTGTTAAACAACAGAAGTACAAGTGCAATTAGGAAATGTATCTTTGGAAGACGTTTGAATTCCTTGCCAATTCTACAGAACACATTCCAAAATGAAAAATTAAAAGCCCTATCTGTAATCTTCTTAAAGTACTGGTTATCTCCTACAGGGACTACAGACAAATGAGAATGTATGAGAAAGTCTTCCTGAATGTTACTATGCATTATGTAAAGATTGTCCAAGTACGTTAGAAAAGCAGTGAAATAAGATTTCATCTATGAAATAAACATAAACAAAAATAAATGCTTTTTCCTGTATTTACTCCTTGCCTATTCAGCTACAGCAAATTGTTACTTGTTCAAAGAAACTGTTAATCACAGTATGGATGGAAATTATGACCACCTTGAAATAAATGAGAATTTTACCACTAATTTTGTTAGTCCAACCTTCAGACATCTCTCCTGTTCTCTCCATGATGTTTCAAAGATGACAGAGAGCTGTCAGGCAATTACTGCTGCCAGCTCCCTCAGCACTCATCACTGCATCCCATCAGAGCCCATGGATCTGTGTACATCCTCCTTGCCTACATGGTCTCAGACCAGATCCTTCTTGACCAAGTGGACATCTTCTTTTCTCCACTCTCCTATCTCCAGGGTCTGGGATTCCCAAAGGCTAGTCTTAGCAGTAAAGCCTGAAGCAAAGAATGGACTCAATAACTCCAGCTTCCTCAGCGTCCTCAGTTACCAGGGTATCCACCTCATTTAGCACAAGCCCCACATTGTCCCCAATCTTCTTTTTGATATTGATATACTTAAATAAGCCCTTCTTGTTGTCCTTGATCTTTCTTATCAGATTTAATTCCAAGTGGGCCTTACAATTCTTTGCTGCACCCTTCAGTGCCCTGACAGCATTCCTTTATTCTTCTCAAGTAGCCAGATCCATTTTCTATGTTCCATAGACTTTCCTCTTCCATTGAATTTTTCCAGGAGCTCTTTGGTCTTCCTTGTGTGTCTCCTGCCACCTTTGCCTGTTTTCTTGCCCTTAGAGATGCACCCCTCTTAAGCTTAGAGGAAGTGGTGCTTAAGTGCCAACCAACTTTCTTGGATCCCTTTACCTTCCACTGCTCTAGCCCATAGAATAGCTCCATGTAGGTCCTTGAAGAGGACAAAGTTGGCTCTCCTGATGTACAGGCTTTCAATCCTACTTATTGTCTTGTTCCTTCTACACAAGATCCTGAACTCCACTATCTTCTGGTTGCTGCATCCAAGTCTGCTCCCAGCTTTCACATCCCCATCTAGTCCTTCCTGGTTTGTAAAAACAGTGTCCAGCAGTGCACCTCTCCTCATTGGCTCTTCTATGTCCAGAAAGTTATCTTCAATGTACTGCAGGAACCTCTTGGACTGTCTGTGCCTAGCAGTGTTGCTTTCCCAGCTAATACTAGAGTTAGTAAACACCTACAGTGATGTCTCATATATTAGCCTGCCTCTAAATTCTTACCTTTTCACTCGTTCATTATTTATCCATAGGTAAAGATGGATACATTCCTGTTGTTTTTTCAGAAGAGCAACTCTACCACCTCACCTTTCATGGCCTTTCTTTCCTGAAAAGTATACACACATCCACGACAATGTTCCAGTCATGCAAGCAAGGTCTCCGTAATCTCAGTAAGATCATGGCCCTGTGACTGAACACTGATCTTCAGCTCTTCCTGTTTATTCCCTACACTGCATGCCTTGGTATAGAGGTATTTTAAAAAAGAAAAGGTGCATAGGATGTACGTTTCCCTAGAAGGATGCATGACAATTGTCCATAGATTTACATACCCTTAAGATGGTTGGCTTCATGTCATGGGAAACAGCTACGGAGCATTTGTCACTGTTCTGGTTGGTCTGGTTTATTCCCCAGTCACTTGCAATGGCATGGGTGTTGCCATTTTAGACACCACACTTAAGTCCTTCAATTTAAAACCAACTGTCCTAAGTTAGCCAGCCTGCTGCCTAAGGTAGCTCTGCCTCTTCTAGACAGGCGGATCTCATCTGTCTGTAACAGGTTGTAATCCTTATAGAAAGTCCAGTTGCCATAAAAAAAACTGCCTTTTAATGGGGAGACACTCACTATAAGCACTTGGCATTTCTTTTTATCACAGAATCACAGAATCACAGAACTGTAGGGGTTGGAAGGAACCTCTAGAGATCATCGAGACCAACCCCCCTGCCAAAGCAGGTTCCCTTAACCAGGTCACACAGGTAGGCGTCCAGGCGAGACTTGAATATCTCCAGAGAAGGAGACTCCACAACACCCCTGGGCAGCCTGTTCCAGTGCTCCGTCACCTCACTGTAAAGAAGTTCTTGCGCACATTTGTGTGGAACTTCCTATGCTGCAGCTTGTGTCCATTTCCCCTTGTCCTGTCTCCACAAAAAGAGACTGGCCTCACCACTATGGCCCCCACACCTCAGATATTTATAAACCTGGATTAGATCCCCTCTCAGTCGTCTTTTCTCAAGGCTAAATAGACCCAGTTCACTCAGCCTTTCTTCATAGGAGAGATGCTCCAGGCCCTTCACCATTTTTGTGGCCCTCCGCTGGACTCTTTCCAAGAGATCCCTGTCTTTTTTGTACTGGGGAGCCCAGAACTGGACACCGTACTCCGGATGAGGCCTGACCAGTGCAGAGTAGAGGGGGAGGATCACCTCCCTCGACCTGCTGGCCACGCTCTTTCTAATGCACCCCAGGATGCCATTGGCCTTTTTGGCCACAAGGGCACACTGCTGGCTCATGGCCAACCTGTCATCCACCAGGACACTCAGGTCTCTCTCTGCAGAGCTCCTCTCCAGCAGCTCATCCCCCAGCCTGTACTGGTGCATGCAATTATTCCTCCCCAGATGCAAGACTCTACACTTGCTTTTGTTGAACCTCATCCAGTCTCTTACTGCCCAGCTCTCCAGCCTGTCCAGGTCTCGCTGAATGGCAGCACAGCCTTCAGGCATGTCAGCCAATCCTCCCAACTTCATATCATCAGCAAACTTGCTGAGGGTGGCCACTATCCCCTCATCAAGGTCATTGATGAAGATGTTGAACAAGACCGGACCCAGCACAGACCCCTGGGGGACACCACTGGTTACAGGTCTCCAGCCAGACTCTGTACCACCAACGACGACCCTCTGTGCTCTGCCAGTCAGCCAGTTCTCAACCCACCTCACTGTCCACTCGTCCACTGCAAGCAGCCAGTATGATTTCTACTTGCAGACCTTGTTCATGAGTGTCTATATATGCAAGAGCTTCATATCTGCTTTTGGTAGTAAAGCAGGAAGGTGAGGACTGAAGTGGAGCCTTGCTTTTGTGCATCATCAGGAACTAAAGTGTCTCCTTCTCAGTATTATCCACTACTGGTGTATGATTATTAAACATGCTATCTTTCTCTCTCTCAGCACCTCTAATGCTGTGCAGCCTTTTAACTGCTTTCCTCAACTCAGCCACTTGTCACAAAAGATTATCCACTTACATACACCTCGGGCAAGTACTTACCTTAACACAAGAAGAAGGTTCAAAGCACTGGGTGCAACCAACTGCCTGAACCAAGGTCTCCTTTCTCACCAATTCTGGCTGGCTGGACATATCTGACATAGAATTGTAGAATCATAGAATCACAGAATCGTAGAATCACAGAATGGCTTGGGTTGGAAGGAACTTCAAGCACCACCAAGTTCCAATCCCCTGCCACAGGCAGGGTTACCAATTGCTATGTCAAGTACTAGATCAGACCATCCAAAGACCCATCTAATCTGTGCAAAAACTTCACTGGGCAGCCTGTGCCAGCACCTCACCATTCTCTCAGTAAAAATCTTCCCTCTGACATCTAAACTAAATCTCCTCCTTTAATTTAAAACCATTTCCTCTTCTCCTATCACTATTTACCCAAGTAAAAAAGTTTATTTCCCTCATGTTTATAAGCTCCCTTTAAATACTGGAAGGCCACTAGTCTTCCCACTGCCTTCTCTCTTCCAGCTTGAACAAGTTCAGTTTCTTCAACCTGTCTTAACAGGAGAGGTGCTCTAGCCCTTGGATCATCTTCGTGGCCCTCCTCTGGACTCTCCCCAAAAGCTCCACATCTTTCCAGAGCTGAGGGTCCCAGATCTGGACAAAATACTCCAGCTGGGCCTCATGAGGGCAGAACAGAGGTGGACAATCATCTTCCTCATCCTGCTGGCCACCCGTCTTCTGCCAGAACCCAGAATACCATTGGCTGCCTGGGCTACAAGTGCACACTGTTGGCTCATCAACCAGCACCCCAAAATCCTTCTGAGCAGGACTACTCTCAAGGATTTCTTCTCCCAGTTTGTATACATATCTGGGATTACCTCAACCCAAGTGCAAAACCCCTCTGAAGATTTTCCTGTAGGGGCACTGGTTTTAGTCCTCAGGAGAGTACCCACCTCAGTAACAAGAGAGATCAGGAATGCTTCTCTGGATATGAACCTGCAAGCAAGGTACAGAGCCCTGTTAGCACGCACCAAGTGCTGCAAAAACTGCTGCCTCATGGTCTCACTGTCATGCCATTCCGTGTTTGCCTGTCCTAGTTGCTCATGCTCTCTAGGGACTGCCTTTGTATGTGTGGGGGTGGCGACTGCTGGTCCTGGCCCTGCTCACACCTTGTCAGCCACTCTCTCTTAAGAGGGCTGAACCCCACTGTTCTGGCAGCTCCAGGAGCCTCTCTCCTCACCCTGGGGTCTCCACAATTTCAAGATCCCTCTCACACCATAATGCTCTACTCTCTGCAAAATTCACTGGCATCTCCTCAGAGCTGATCACTACCTGGAACTGATTGTCCTCATATAAGCTGTTGCTGTTTCTGAGATATGTAAGAACTGTGCACATGAGAGATGATGTGTCATAACCATTACCATCACAGCCTCAGATCACAAAATCTTCTATAAATGTTTAAATCAATTCTGTTCCAGGAACAAGCCTAATACTTCATTGTACCTTGGTGAAACACTCACAAAACAAGAATTACCTATCAGTTGTAAACAAAAAACAAAAAAAAAAGCTGAATTACAGCCAATAGAAGGCTTGAGACATTAGACCAGGTATGTCCAACTCACTGTCCATAGGCCACAGCCACATGCGGCCCCAGCCCAACATGCCTCCCTAATGTCACTCAAAACAGAATAAAAAAACAATAAAATGGTGGATGAAGGAAGACTGTTCAGTGAAAAAATAGGCATATTAATACTTTTTTGTCAAGATAAATATTATAGTACTACACTCAACTTGTAAGAAAAATGGGTCAGTTTTCAAAAATTACAATTTGAAAATATATCATGTACAAAAACATGCTGCCAATTTTGATGCATCTTAAGGAATGTTTTGTAAAGACAAATAGTGGAACTGAAAGAAGTCTGTCACTTCAACAATTTTTTTTATTTTTTTAAAGTAACAGTGTAGACTCTGTTATAAAAGCTAGTCATGTGTTAGCAAATCTGACTGCACACAAAAAAAAATATCAAAACCATTCACTGACGGTTTTGCACTGATGCAAAGGATAGAAAGCATGGCAGATACAATTTGTCCTGATAAAAATAATGGACTTTTGTAAAATCAATTTGTCTCACCAGACTATAGCCAGACAAACTAAAGAAACAGGAAAATCCATCAGAAGAAATTTGGAGAGTAAAGACACTAATTTCAAATTTTACACTATGGCAGCCAATGAAATGATGCTACTGATATAGCTTAACTAACCATTTTTATTAGAACTATTGTTAACTAATATAATGGCACTGAAGAAATGGCCATGCAAAAAAAAAAAAATAATAATAATAAATATCTTGATTTGTATGAAGTAGTAAAAGTTACATTAACGTGATTTTCCTTAACCTTTGTCGACATATCTGGTATAGCTATTGATGGCATCCCAGAAATGGTTAATAAAAAGGAGATCATGATGGTGGCTCTGCCCTGCCAAGTGGGCCAGCCCAGCCCCAGGCATGTACTCACGGTTCAGCAGCAACCAAATATTAGTGTGTGACTGGCATTGTCTGGGCTGAAACCAGGGCAGAGGGTGTAGTACACAAGGAACAGTGTATAGCAACTCAAGTTATGGCAAATAATTTTATGCATTTTGATACACTGGCTAAACACAGCCCTACGAACAGTGAAAAATATGCAGCACTTTCCATTTTGTTAAAACATTTTGAGAGTAGGGGTAAGATTGCTGAATAAAATCCACTTTTTGTAAATTTCCAACTCCATTTCCATTTGACATAATCACATTACATGCACAATTTCAAATGGAAGGTACAGAGCTGCAATCTGATACTCGACTCAAAAATTTGATCACGCCTCTTTACTAGACTTCCATAGAACTATCAAAAACATTCCTCACTTTATAATCACACCTTATTCACATCAGCACTTCTGGTAGTACATACATTTGTGAACAATTATTCTCAGGAATGAAAACCAGGAAAATCGTATGTCTTGCACTTCATTCACAATAACCGCATACAACATCCCAGGCTTGGGACAGAGTGGCTGGAAACTTGTATAGAGGAAAAGAATACGGAGATGTTAGTTGACAGTTGGCTGAATATGAACCAGCAGTGTGCCAAGGTGGCCAAGAAGACCAATGGCATCCTGGCTTATAGTCAGCAGGAGCAGGGAGATGTACCTCTGTGCCCAGCACTGGTGAGGCCATACTTTGAGTACCGTGCTCAGTTTTGGGCCCCTCTCTAACCAGACAGACACTGAGGCCCTGGAACACATCAGAGAAGAACAATGAAGTTGGTGAGGGATTTGGAGCACAAGTCTTACAAGGAGCAACTGAATAAACTGGTATTGTTTAGTCTGGAGAAGAGAAGGCTCAGGGGAGAACTTATTGTTCTCCACAACTGCTTGACAGGAGGTTGTGCTAGGGTGGGACTAAGGCCTCTTCTCCCAGATGGATAGTGACAGGAAAAGAGGTAATGGCTTCAAGTTACACCAAGAGAGGTTTAGTTTAGATATTAGGAAGAATTTCATCTCAGAGAGAGCGGAAGCCCCTTGGAACAGGCTGCCCAGGAAGTGGTGGAGTCATCATCTCTGGAGGTTTTCAAAAAAAGGGACAGCCAGCAGAGCGAGGAAGGTAATTGCCCCTCTCTGTTCTATCCTCTTGAGGCTCTACCTGCAGTACTGTGTCCGGGGACTGAGCCCTCAGGACAAGAACATGAAGCTATTGAATCAGGAATAGAGGAGTACCATGAAGACGACCAAACAGGCTGAGGGAGATGGTCTCTTCAGTCTGGAAAAAAGAAGGCTCAGTGAATACTTCACTGTGGCCTTGCCTTCCAATACTTAAAAGGAGCCTATAAATGAGGAGGGAGACCAAAATCTTACACACTCGTACAGTGATAGGACAAGGGGAAACAGCTAAACTAAAAGAGGAGATTTAGAGTGGATGTTAGGGGGATATTTTTTAAAAGGGTGGTGAGGCACTGGTACAGGCTTCCAGAGAGGCTGCGGATGTCCCATCCCTGGAGGTGTTCAAGGCCAGCTTGGATCTTTACTGTCAAGGTGCAAACTTATTTTTTGTTACCTCCCAGATTCCAGGTGAGAACCAAGCTGTTTAAAAAACTGAGATCTTCCAGAAGCTCCAAGAACTGAACATGCACCACTCATGTCAGTAGAGTCTATATGTCTGTATGTCTACAAGGGCTTCTCCAAAAGTAATGCAACCTATTTTATTATGCTGGCCCAAGATGTCAGAGGTGGATGTTGGTGTTACGGCAGCAGAAGTGAGCCCTCCTGCCAATATTCCTTACATTTTGTTGCTGTGCAACAGATGGCTGCAGAGGGGCAGTCTGACAGAATGGTGTCGTATGATGTGGAAGAGTGTATGAAGCAAAGGTATGTCATTGAATTCCTCCATGTGGAAAAAAAAATGCACCCATTGACAGACACTGAATTCCTCCATGTGGAACAAGAAAATGGCACCCGTTGACAGACATTCATAGATGCCCACTGACTCTTATGGGGATGTGAGCACAGTGAGGCAGAGGTGGTGCATCTCAGGAGTGGTGACAGCAACAATAACCCATCTCTACCAGTCTAGATTTTTACAAGTCATGGAGGCTCTCACTCATTGCTGTTGAAAATGCAGGTAATGGTGGCGACGACGTTGAAAAACAGTGAAAAACATTAGCTCAGAACGTGCTCTATCAAACAGAGCTATCGCGCTCTTTGTATCGGCTCCAATTTCTGTGGAAACAAAGGAGGCATCACTTTCGGAGCCACCCGCGAACATACGCACACGGCGCTTTCAGGGAACGCCCGCTCGTACCCACACAGTTTTGCTGTACCGTTTCGCACGCGACCTGCAGACACCCCGCGCTCTCACCGGAGGGCACCGCGGGGCTGCGGATCGGGCACGGTAACCCAGCCACACCGCGCGGATCTGAGCTCGCAGACCACCTCTGACGGCGGCGCTCGGCGAGACGCCCGCCTGACCGCATCGCCACAGCGACCGCGTTCCGGTGCTCTCCCTTTCTTCCCCCCCCCCGCCCAACAACAGGGAGCCACGAGAGCAGACGCGCAGCACTACGCGGGGTAACAGGCACCGACCCTCCTGCCACTCCCGCGCGCCGCTGCCGGCCGATCGCCCCGTCGGTGCGGAGTGGTGCGCCGCGCCTCGCGGAAAGCTCCGCCCACTGACCGCGGGGGCGGGCGCTGAGCGGCGGTATCGCTGCCGCCCGCTAGCTATTGCCGGAAGTGGTGCGCGGCCTCGCTTCCGGTGAGCTATCGAACGGCCGGGGGCGGCGATCGGCGATTCCCGCAGCCAGAATGGCGCTGTGGCTCCCGCGGTACCGGGACGGCAGCGCCGCGGTGGAAGAAGACGAGCAGCGGGAGCTGTCTCCGGGCTCCCGACAGCGCCTGCAGGTACGCACCGAGCTGCCGGCGTCGCACACCGCCGCAGCCCATGGTGGCGCAATTCCCCGGCCGTCGCGGGGCGCTTTAGCGCCGCCGGCCCCGCCGCCCCGCCCGGCTCTGGCCTCTCGGGGGAGGCGGCCGCGAAGGCGGGGGGGGGGGGGGGGGACGCGCCGTGGGGCGGGGCGGGCGGGAGCGCCTGGGGCCGGAGCGACCCGGTGGAGGGTGGAGGCTGGCGGCCGGCGCTGCCCGCGGGTAACAGTTTCACGTCTGGTAAGCGGCGCGGGGAGAGCCGCTCCGGAGCGATGCTCTCGTCAGTGTCTGAACGCCAGGTGTGTGGCCTGTGTGCTTTTCTGCAAGCCGGCCTCCATAAGTTCACTGCCGTGAGTTCTATGCGTTCGTGTGTCATCAGCCTACATCACACGTAGCAGCCGTTACCGAGTCCTCCAAACAGCGAGGTTTTCATCTCTGAGAAGGGAAACGCTCCAGAGAGTTGGCACAGAACTTTGAGGCAGAAGAGACTCCCCCCATGTATGCTTTCAGTTTGCGTTGGCCTTCTTGTCTCTGAGTCAGACATTTTCATAGCACAGGCTTTATGAGGTAGCCCCCGAGAGCTGAGGGATGAATATGTGTGGAGAGGGGTGGGAAGGCACAGTGGGGGTGTACTCCCAGCACTCCTGGATTTCTGAGCAGAAACTTGCAGCACACATCTGGAAGCAATGTAAGTGCTGGTGCTGAAGAGGTCATTCCCTCCTAGCTGTGAGTCAGTGTCTTTGATAGATTTGATCAAAAAGAGTATGCTTGCATTGGGCCTCTGCCACTTCATAACTTGCATTGTTTTCGGTTGTCAGTTCAAAGAAGGATGTTGGACATCTGTTGAACTACTCCACATTGGAATGCAGGCAGTTACTTTACTGTTGTTATCTTACATCACAAAACTGATACTTCTAAGAAGTGTGTGTTCAAAGTATTTATCCAAGGGTTCTCTTAGTTGTCTGTTGCTAGCATTCCAGCCAGAGGGAGATCACAGGAGAACCTTTCAACTGTGTCAGAAATAGTCTTCAGATTGTATAAATATTACTGATAGCAGTACTCGATTCAAGATTTTGCTAATACACTTATAAAATTAATATAGCTGGAGGAAGAAAAGTCATCCTAAAATCCCACCTGTACTAAGCCACACTTAATCACTCCTGCAGATAGAATGCTGCTTCTGAGATGCCTTCCAGATCAGCCTTATCTTTAGCATTTAAGCCTGTCTGCTCCTATACAATTTGTGAACTTGTTGGTTTTCCCTCCATAAAGAGCACGTCTGATTTTCCTCACAGACCTATAGCCAAGAGATCGAATTAGCCTGCCAAAAAGAGAAAGAGTTCGTGAAGCACTCTGTAGAATGCACATGGAATCTTGCAGAAGCCCAGCAAAAACTTGGTAGCTTAGCACTGCATAATGCAGAATCCTACGATCAAGAACATGCTCAATCAAAGACTGAAGTTGCAGAGCTGAGATGGAGAGAGGAGGAGTGGCGAAGAAAAGAAGAAGCACTAAACCAAGGGGAAAGACAGGACCTATGGAACACAGATCTTGTTAGTAAGGAGGTATTTAATAAGGTATGGCCTATTTCATTGTGCATCAAAACACACATTACCCTCATTTTTCATCACACTTGTTAGTTTTTAGTGCAAAATCACAAGGCGTGTTAAATGTTTTCTTGTTTACTTTTATTTTGCCTCATGGAAGGGAGTAAGCTGCACTCATGCTACGCATCTAAATGACATTTCCTTACCAGAAGTGGAGATCAGAACTTGTGTGGTCATAAAGTACATATATTACCAAACTGGGTCAAACAATTGCTTCTTCACACCAAGAGTCTGCTTCTCTGCAAGATTCTCAAATGTAAAACAGTTTGCTTTTAATACTGACAACTGCAATATAGGTTATTTAGCAAAAACTCTTTTCAAGTAGAATATCTGCTTTGCTTTCACAACTTAATTTGAAATAAGAACATCTAGCATATCTCATAATTTCACTGATTTAGCTGCGTCAGGGTTGCAGGGTACGTTATTCTTGTGCAAAAATCATTGTGTGCCTTCCTGAGTACTGACTTTTCTCTGAACTTCTTTTTGGCTAGTGAACTATGATGAAACTTTCCAAGTCTGTTATTAGGCAATATGCTTGTTTTAAAGAAAATTTTCTCAAGCATGTGATGTGACTCTTAAATTAGAATCTTCCTTTAGAGGGTAACATGATGACATGTAATAGTCCTGTATATTGCAAAAAGGTATGGAGATTTGTAGTAGTTACAGTCTTTGTCTTCCTCAGAGTTTTATTAATCAGAAAAGAAAAGAAACAGAAGATGAAGATGCAGCTGAGTCATTTATGAAAAAACATGAACAAAAGATTAGACACTTTGGTAAGTGCACTTTTTCCAACTTTTCCGGTTCAAATCTCTACGAACTTCTTGAAGGTTTACTCATTAAGGAACAGAACAGGTGCTAACAAATGGAACACCTGACTAGCAGACTGTCTAGCCTTATTTTATCAGACACATAATCATTTCAAAGTGAAATAAGGTGTAAACTGCTTGTTAACGCCTGTGATCAGTAGGACCATTAACTAAAAACTAAGCCTAAGGTCTTAAAACCAAAGTCTAAGTAACTTTTCTTTTTTTTTTTTTTTGCTGTTCATTGGAGAAGTTAGGGATATACATGGAAACATAAGTCCTGTATAGAAGTGAGCTTAGGATTGTCTGAAGCTGTCTCCTTTTAAGAAGTGGCTTTCTGGTGGTTATTAAGTGTCAGAGGGAATGATTGTTAAAGGTAAACACCTGTAAACATGCTGTGTGTATGTGCACAGTTTTGTTAAAATTGTATTTATCTATCCACTAGGTCTCACTTTAGTTCCATTGTAGTTGTTGAACCTCTAAGCAGAGCTCATTTTGTAATCTGAAACTGTGGTGGTCCTGCTAAGTACTTCCCATTTTTTGTTGCAGGCTGTTTACAGACAATTATGTAGTATAGCCATATGTCAAGTTTCAGAACAATCAAGAATTGGACTGAGTTGGCAAAATATACCTGGTTGTATGAGCTGAGTTTTACAAGATTGGCTTCTAGGGATCTCCAGTTCAGGCATGATACTGCCATGGGTATGTGAATAGTAGCAGTGGCCATATGCACATCTGGACTGCTAAGTGTACTGATGACATAATCAGAAGATGTCTTCTCTGCTATGAATTTCAGCAGAACAAACTGGCTCCATTGTGTTTCCTAGGCAAAGTTACTTTGTCTAAATTCAGATTAAGCAATTATAGAAACAGCCTTCCTACAGAACATGGGGTTTTTTTTACTTTAATTCAAAGTCATGCTGTTTTAATTCAAAATAATTACGTTCCTAGGAAAAAGTATGTTACTTCCTTCATTCTGTGCTTGCTGCTGCCAAGGGGTAGCATAGACTTCACTAGCCATATAATCTAAGTCCCTTTTCTGAATCCTGCTCTGCCTTTAATGTAATAAAGAATTTATGTAGAACATCACTGCTGCTGAGAAAGCCAAAAGAAATATCCATCATTGGTTTCTCTTAGATATTAATTTATCAGAATTAAGATTAGTTTAGGTCATATTTAGCAGAGTTATAATTATATGCTGACAGATGAGTATAAACTTCTATATGTGGTACTGCTTGGCAGCAAGTTATTTGACTGGTAGCGATATATGAAGAACAGCTGTATAATAAATGAATATATAGATGTTATAATTAAGAGATATACAAGAAAGTTAGTCTAAACAGGTTATCACGCTAAAGAAGAATAAATGGAAGGCTTACTTTTGTCCTGGGCTTGCTGAGAAGACTCTAAGAGGAGCAATCTCCAGAAGAGACCCTTTGCCACTGGTAATCAGCTCTTAAATAGGTCTAGGAGAGGTGGTGCAAGGCTCCACCCCTTCCAGTGGCACATGAGAATTGCCTTCACCTGTTCTCCATGGCTGACTCATTGCTTGCCTCAGGTGATCAATCAGAGATTCAGGCTGTGATTCAGCAGTTCCCAGACAACAGCATGAAGTTGCATCTGGGGAGGCTCAAGATGGGAATTGGTTCTTTGACCAAAAGCATACTCAGGAACAGATTCCCCAAGGCAGTGGTCCGAGTCTCAAGCTGCCAGAGTTCAAGAAGCCTTTGGGTAGCACTCTCAGACATAAGGTCTGAATTTTGAGTAGTCCTGCTTGTACCAAGGGCTGGACTTAATGATCTTTGGGGATGCAACTGTGATTCTCTACAGGGGTATAAATGCAAGTAGCTTACTTGAGACTTACTGCAAGCTTGATTTCAGAAAAGCCAAATTCTAACTCTTCAGGGAGTTAGTCAACAAAACCCCCTAGGAATCTGTCCTTAAGGACAAGGGAGCAGAGCAGACATGGCAGGTGTTTAAGCAAGCTTTCTTTAGGCCACAAGAGCTGTCAATCCCCAGGTGTAGCAAGTCAGGAAAGGAAGGCAAGAGACAGGTGTGGCTGAACTGAGACCTGGTGGTCAAACTGGAGAGCAAGAAGAAAATGCATAGGCAGCGAAAACAGGGACAGCTAACCTGGGGGGAGTATAGGGATGCTGCTGGGCGTTGTACGGGTGGAATCAGGAAGGCCAAGGCCCAACTGGAACTGGACTTGTCAAGGGACGCAAAGAAGGATAAGAAAGGTTATATAGGTACATCAGCCAGAAAAGGGAAGTCCAGGAGGGCGTGCACTCCCTAGTGAGCAACAAAAGCAGGCTAGTAACAACAGGCAAAGAGAAAGCTGACGTACTGAATAACTTTGCTTAATAATAAGTTTTCACTAGTGTGTGCTCTACACATAGCACTTGTGTGGATGGTTCAGTAGGTGGCAACTGTGGGAGTGATGCCCCTCCTACTGTACATGAAGATCAATTTCATGACCAACTGAGAAGCGTGAACATCCGTAACTATATGGGTCTTGTTAAGATGTTTCACAGAGTCCTGAGATAATTTACTGACAGTCACCAAGCCTGTCTCTCAATGATGTTTGATAAGTCATGGCCGTTAGGTGAAGACTGCAGTGTCTGCAAAGAACTGTATGTTGTATTCATTTTTAAGAAAGGTAGAACAGATGACCCAGAGAACTACCAACCTGTTAGCCTCAGCTCATTGCTGGGAAAAATGATGGAACAGGTCCTTCTGGAAGCTATGCTAAGGCATGTGGCAGAGAGGGAAGTGATAAGAGACAGCCAGCATGGCTTCACCAAGGGCACGTTATGCCTGATAAACTTCACTACTTTTTATGATGGTGTAGCTGCATTAATAGATGTGGAGCCATTGCTGTCATCTGTGTGGACTTCAGTAAGGCCTTTGACAACGTTCCCCATAACATCCTTCTCCAAACTGGAAAGATATGATGGATGGATTGTTCAGTGGTCAAGTAACTGATTGTGAGATCATACCCACAGTATGTGGGTATGACCACAGAGTAGTGATCAATACCTTAATGTAATGATGGGAGACCAGTAACAAGTGGTGTCCTTCAGGGATCAGTATTGGGACTGGTGATCTTTAATATCTTCATCAATTACATCAACAGTGGGATTGAGTGCGCTGTCAGAAAGTTTGCAGGTGATACCAAGCTGTGTGGTGCAGTCAGTGTGCTCAAGGGATGGCATGTCATTCAGAGAGACCTAGACAGGCTCAAGCAATGGACTCAGGTGAACCTCATGAGGTTTAACAAATCCAGATGCAAGGTGCTGCACCTGTGTCATGGTAATGCTCACAGTCTCTACGAGTTGTGGGATATAAGGGTAGAGCATGAGTGGCCAAGCTGGAGTTGAGCCAGTAAGGTGCCTTCACATCTTAGAAAGCCAACTGTATTCTGAGTTGCACCAAAAGAAGTGTGCCCAGCAGGTTGAGGGAAGTGATTCTGCTCCTCTGCTCTGGTGAGACCTTAACCTGGAGTACTGCATCCAGATGTGGAACCTTCAGTACAGGAGAGACATAGACCTGTTGGAGTGCACCCAGAAAAAAGCCAGAGAAATGATCCAAGGGATGGAATGCCTCCCATATGGGGACAGGTTAAGATAGCTGGAGCTGTTCTGTATGGAGAAGAAAAGGCTCGGAGGTGATTTGTTAGAAGCCTTTCAGTATCTAAAAAGGAGATGTAAGAAAGAGGCAGACTCTGTAGCAGGGTTTGTGGTGATAGGACAAGGGGAAATGCTTTCAAACTAAAAGAGGGGACATTTAGATTGGACATAAGAAGTTTTTTAAAATAGGGTGGTGAGCAGTGGAACAGGTTGCCCAGAGATGCTGTGGAAGACTCATCCCTGGAGACATTAAAGGCCAGGCTGGCCAGCCTCTGAGCAACCTGATCTAGATTTAGATGTCCCCATTCATTGCAGGGGAGTTGGACTTGATAACCTTCTAGGGTCCCTTCCAATTCAAAAGATTGTTTGATTTGCTGCATTGTATCACGTATCCATTTCAAGTATCTCAACCTATGTTTCTCTAATTAGGTATGATGAGAAGATGGGATGATAGTCAAAGGTTTCTGTCTGACCACCCATATCTTGTAAGTGAAGAAACATCTAAGTATCTCATGTTATGGTGCTTTCATCTAGAAGCTGAACAGGTATGAAGATCTTTAAATTGTTTGAAAGTATACAGTTTCCCACTTGCACTTTGGAAGTCGTCCAACTTCATTAGCTGTTCAAGTGTTCCCCTCTTGCTTACTCTAACTGGAGGAAAAAGCTACGTAAAATGTTGTTGTATTAGGTCTAGTTTCAGTGAAGTAACAGTCCCCTTACTTGTGTGGCTCTCAGTTCTTATCTCTTTAGATAATGAAATAAATTAATGGTGAACTGTATAAACATAGTTACAGGAAATGTATTTAAATTGTAACTTTTAACCTTTTTTTCTTTTTTTTTTCCCCCAGAAAAGAGCTCTGATGGAACAAGTAGCACACCAAGCAGTAGTAATGCAGTTTATTATTGAAATTGCCAAAAACTGCAATGTGGATCCAAGAGGCTGTTTTCGTCTATTTTTCCAAAAAGCCAAAGTAAGTGACTGTATAATGATAGTAGAAACTCTTAACATTTTACAAGGAACCAGTATTTTAGAGTAGTTTTTTTCCTAGCTGCAAGATGCTAAGTATTTTATTCACTTAGTAGTATGGGGACGTGTTTTATTAGTAGTTCTTCATAGATATTTTGCTGTAATTCCTATCTTAAAAATGCAGAAGAAATGTAGAAAGACTCAAACTGGTTTGCTGTTGACTGTATTCAGTTATTCATGTCTGATGGGTCTTAATACCACATTAATAGGAGCTCAGTCAAATCCTTTAAGAAGTTCTGCAGACTGAGTCAACTTGTGCATTTCTCTTGGCCAGAATTTTAGAACAGGCCACATTTCTCTCAAGTTAATAAAAGAAGGGCTAAAATGAGATTTCTTTTTACACGTCTTTAGATGAATAAATGACTTTGCTTTTGTGTTTAAGTGCTACAGTTAGTCTTAGTGAAAATTTAGATATGATTTTTTTTTTTTTTTTTGGCTGACATTCATTACTTTTTCAGTAAACAAAAGGTTTGCAATTCATAAGATAATCTGTTTGAAATGAGGATACTTCATTTTTTCTTTTTGCAGACAGGAGAAGGCTA
This sequence comes from Lagopus leucura, assembly GCF_019238085.1. Lineage (NCBI taxonomy): Eukaryota > Metazoa > Chordata > Aves > Galliformes > Phasianidae > Lagopus > Lagopus leucura. The sequence goes on from NW_024962272.1 coordinate 60,658, forward strand.
TTTTGAGGCATTTAAAAGTGAACTTGAGGCATTCAAGACAAGAGTAAGAATCTGGTCGCAATCAGATAGCTTTCAGGCTATCTTACTATATAATCCCACTATCAATCCTAGTCTTGTAGAACAGCTGACATCTTTGTCACAGGTAAGTTTATTACTTCTAGAAATGAACTTAACCAAATTGGGATTAATTCCTATGTTGAGAAGTTGTACCTTTCTGCAATTAAAGAGAATTATTCCTAGAATAGAGCACTCAAGATATAACTTCCAGTATTATCAATATACAAGGCATATATATACTCTTTTCACCTGTTAGAACTTGTCTGGAGGAGGATCAGGGGAGACCTTATAGCTCTCTACAACTATATGAAAGGAGGTTGTGGCTAGGTGGAGGTCAGCCTCTTCTTCTGCGTAACTATAGGACTAGAGGCAATGGCCTCAAGTTGCACCAGGGTAGGTTCAGGTTGGGCATTAGAAGAAGTGGAGAAGTGTTGGTGGTAGGTGGATGGCTGGACTAGATGATCTTGGAGGTCTTTTCCAATCTTGGTGATCCTGTGATTCTGCATCAGGAGAAGGTGAAAAGCAAATGTTCAGCACCTTTCTATTTTTGTTGAAAAAGAAATGCTGCCTCATAAAGCTGATGCAATGATAGAATTGTATTCACACCTTACCACAAGCAGGGGAAGAGGCTTTTAGGTTAAAATAATCAATGCAATTCATAGGATCCTTCAGCTAAGTGAAGCCTGAAGATCGCCTGTTGTCACAGAAGAAAGCTTAAGGTTGCTTACATGTTTTGTTAGACTACTAGTGATGGCCATATCCTGGAATGAAGAAGCAACTGAAAAGATCTTCGAAAATCAGATATTAGAGAAGGAGATATAGTTGAAACTACTTAGCTTTAGTTTTAATTTGATTAAAGTACTTTTCAGACAAGCTCCATAGTTAAATTCTAGTTAATGTACAGTCTACAGTGCTAGAAATACACCAAACACAATCTGTGCTAACTTAAATTTAAAAAAAAGAAAAAAGGCACTTTAACACAGTGCAGTAGTATTGGGTAATGAATTTTTGTAAGCTTATTTTATTAGTATTGCATGTTTGTCTCATCTTAAGGTAGGCAATATGAAGAGTCTCTCTTCAAGCTAGAAGTTCTCCTTTCTCCCTGCGGTTGTGGAGAATTAAGCTGTCGATTTTTCATCTGTTGCAGAACACAGGTGATCTACAAGGTTCCATAAATACAAATGTCTGCAGTTTAAACTCTGTGATACAAAGAGATGAAGAAGAATCCAAAATGATGGACACAGTATAGCATTGTTAAGACTGAGGCCAAGTACCTTTTTTTTTTTCTTAACAAAGGAAAGAACATGGCTATTTTCTTGACACTTATTTTTCTGGGTACTGCACTTTATTTTTGGTGTCAGATTTGTTGTTGTTTTTTGTTGGGGGGTGGGTTGAGTGGGGGGGTGGGAAATTCAGAAAAACTTGTAATATTGTTTGAAAAATGTGCTGCTAGGTTTTTGGTTGTCCTTGAAGAGCAGGGTTCTCATATTGCTGAATGTGAAACTGGATGTGTTTTCTGCTACTAACCTTGCCTTTCATAACGTTAGAAATCAAAGTATGATAAAAGAATCTGCACAAATACAATGTTTACAAGAAGCAGTAGATTCTTGTTAGAATCTGCTATTGTCTTATTACAGATGTGGATGTCTTACTCTGAATTGGAGATCACAACTGTATTTACGCTACCTTGTTCACATTATAAGCTCTCAAATTCGGTTATCACTAATAGCAATAAATCAATATCTGGTATCAGTATTTCATATCTGGATGGATTAGGTTAAAACACTGGGTTTCTACCTCTACAAAGGGGATTTAAATGTCACATTGTGCTTCATTAAAACTTGGTTTTGTCCTAAAACATAATCAACACTTGTCTATGTATGAGTGCCAAGCTGTATGCCCTCAGGTTCTGATTCTCATTTTTCTAAACAAACTTAAACTATTTTTTTAAAGCCAAGGCTCTGCATGGAGAGAAATATTTGATGAAGGGACAGGGGGAACTTGGGTGCAAGGGCTAGGAAAATATATAGGTTGCTCCGAAAGTAATGCCTCATACTTACTTCTGTGGAAACTGCAATAGATAAAAGAGCATAATAACGCTATTTGAAAGAACACATTCTTAGCCACAAAATAGCTATTGGAACACTATTTTTTCAACACAGTCTCCACCATGTACTTCGTATTTTCACTAGCCTGCACGTAGTCCTTTTAAAAATTAGTACCATTGAAGGTGACTCACAGTTACCATAGCTGAAAAGTGCCTCTCACTGCCTCGCTGTATTTGCATTCATGGTTTGAGCTCCATAAATGTTTAGCAAGTGTTGATGAATATCAGTGGGTGCAGCTTTTTTCTTTTTCTTTTTTTTTCTTTTTTTTTCTTTTCTTTTTTTTTTTTTTTTTTTATTTTTTTTTTTTTTGTGGAGGAATTCAGTGACACACCTTTGCTTCATATGCACTTCCATGTCAGATGCCATTCTGTCAGACTGCCCCTCTGCTGCCGTTTGTCACACAGCAACAAAACGTAATGGAATACTGGTGGGGAGGTTCAACTTCTATTGTCATACCTCCACCAACATAATAAGTGCAACATAATAAAGTAGTAGGCATTACTTTCAGAGCAGTCTTCATATTTAAAGCTATGTCATGATAACATCTTTCAGAGTTTCAGAGGTAATTCATATGGTACTAAAGTGAGTTAACAAAATGGTCAGCTTAAGCAGTTAAAGTGAAAATTTATTAAATGGTTTGTTTTAGGAGCTAGAAATCTAAACCCTGTTTTAAGATGTCCCACAGAACCTCTGCAGTCAAGAATCCTATCCTGCTTTACTACTGCTTTAGCAGTTCTACATATAAAAATCTATACTGTAGTTCAAATATGCCAATGAAAATAGCTTACATTTCAAACAGTGCTATAGGTTTCCAGGTACTTTAACAGTATTGATTTAATTGTAAGGTTGGGAAAGTATCTAGACTCCTAGTAGCTTTGCCAGTATACTTACAGTTGATTCAGACAGATTCAGGCTAAAGCTATTCTGAGACTTGTTTGCAGCTATGGGCTGAAAATAGAGCAAGTCTTAAGTTTACAGTATATATTACATTATTAGTGTAATTGCAGTGGCAGAAACGAGAACTTCAGCTCAACTGGCAGTACCTTTTCCTGTACCTAGTGTTTGTTCCCTACCAGTTTCTTTGCTGACAAACTGAGGATAAAGGAGATCTGTCACAGATGGAAATTATATATAAAGCATATTAATTTGACAGTTGCTCCAGAGTAGAAAAAGTGAACACTGCCTCCTAAGTTAATAATTAAGGGAAACTAGCAGCTTCAGATTGTTCCTTAACTAAATTCTTGCTACATACATGTGTTATAAGGACAATGTATAGTGCACAGTGATTTGTAATTGCTACTATTAGCAGTAGAGCCACATTTATTTACCAACCTGTGATACACTGAAAGTTATTTTTGTTATGTGTAATCAAAATTTCTTGACTTGTGGGGGGAAGGTCTCAAACCATATGGAGGGCAAGAAAGCAAGCATGGTTTCTTTTTGTAGAAATAAGCAGAAATGTAATGAGAAGGTTTTACAAACTCTACAGCACCCATCTTCTTCGAGACTTGCTCAGTATTGACAATAGTAAAGCTGTACATGAATACGCAGACCAAGGTATGACAGCTCTGCAGTTAATAAGTCAATGCAAAAGGAGACAGACCTGCATTAGCAAGACAAGGCGGCTACCTCAGACATTGCTTAGACTGAGTTGTTTCATCCTCAGGTTTTGCTTACCCTTCTTGAAACTCAGACTGGTGAACATTAAAAAAAAAATCCACTGAAGAATAGCAACATCTGCATTATCTGGACTGTTAAAAGCATAGTATATAGAGGTTTGTGAATCCAGTTACTTAGTGAATAAATTAACAAAAGAGCTGGTCAGAGACATGAATTAGCAGCATGAAGTCATTAAAACTATGCTTGCTAAATTAAAATTTGCTCCATTAAAGAAACTAATTTGACAAAGGGAAATCTTATCACAGGCATTTGGGAAGAGCAGCTTTTTGAAAGACAAAGGGAAAGATAGGCAATTTTGACCAGTGTATCTCTACAGGCTTACAAAATTACACTAACTACTCAGTGTCTGCTTTCTTTTTACTAGTGAAGCTTTGCACAGCTGCTCAAAGACAGAGGCTTTACCAAATGAATTTGTAAGTCATACAAAATTTTTCATGCCAATAATATAGCCAAAGGCAGAAATAGAACCACAGCAATAGGGCAAATCATCCACTAAGTCTCAAGGGTAACTTAAGCCCAGCAAAACCAGTAAAGCTAAGGAAAGTTATCATTTTATGTGATTAAGCTACCACTGTATATAATTTTTATTTTTTCCCCCCACAAAGGCTGAGCAACTGAAAGAAGTTGCCAAGGAAGCTGTGTTCAAAGTCAGAATGAGCAGAGCTTTCAGCAGCCTGAAAATGATAAAATGAATATAATGATAAAATGAATTTTAAATGATAAAATGAAACATGTCCTTACGTGTTAGAGAGCTTGAACTAAATGACTGCTAGAAGATCCCTTCCAACCCAAACTGTCCTGTGCTTCCTGCAGCCACAGTCCCTCACAGCTTCTGGGAGGCCACAAGTCAAGCATTCAAGAAACTTCCTTCCATACCTTTTGTCACTGCTTCACACTGCAGTTAGTGAATGATTAAATCAGCAAAAATCCTCTGTATGCTATATTCTGAAACGTATCTCCTTCACTATTATTACCAAACATGATTATTTTCTGATTAACAGAGACACAAGAGTATCTGCTTTTGTTAAAGTCAATTACTATATTATGAAAATCAGGCATATTTTAAAATTAAAAACAAATACAGTGTTGAAGAGAGAACCAGAGAAGACATAGTTTTATCATAATGTAATTTAGGGACAACAGTAGACTTTAATTATTGATCAGTCTGGTACACTACTTAAGAGTAATTATTGATTGCTGAATCTTGTGTAATCGTGTGTGTGCTATGACCAGTGAGCAGAAGTTAGACCTAATTTCACCTGGGAGTGGCAGTGTCTTTCTGGCTCACATCCGGCAACTTGGTTTGGAGGAAAGCATAGATATGTGGCCAGATTTTATTAGTTTCTGTTCCAGAGAAGGATTTCAACAGCCCTTTTTCCCTGAGGAAAAAAAGAAAAAAGTATTATAAAAGTCAAGTTGCCTCATCCTTCCAGGATCCCTGCCTCGCTTTAAGACTGCCCTGGCCAAAGTGTACTAATGTGTACGTGATTTAATGCCAAGAGCAACCAGAACATTGGGAATGCAGGTCTACATGCATTAGTGTGTTCTTCAGACAGTATACTATTGGCCACATCAGTTCAAAAAGCTGGTAGTTGTCTACAGAACAATTAATAAAACTTATTAGAGGTAAAACTTAAGAAGCAGTCAAGCCATACAGCACATCCTATATGGCAGTCATCCAACTGACTGCATTTTAGAGTCAGATCTCGAAAATCAAACCAGGCACAATCAGAATGTTTGGAACTCTAGTAGCTAGTCTTATCTGCAGTGTGTCATTAGGCCTATTTACAAGCTTGTAAACTTCAGAAAGTTACTAGTCAGGAAAAAAAAATTCTAGATTGAAAACAGCTATTTTTCTAAAACTGAACCAATCCAAAAGATAAAGCTCCTAGTTTTCTATTAAGTAGTTTTCCTAGAGCATAATAAAGGGTGGTAGATACAAAGAGATAGAGGAAGGGACAGTTATTTCAGGATGTTCTTAAAAGAAGTCTAGTGTGTTTACTGTAGGTGAGGTAAGACGACAAATCTCTATACAGTGATCAAGTATTAACCTATTTATTACTAACATAGATAAAGCAATTTAAATAAAGCAGAGCAGACCAGCTTACCATAAAGAGAGACTACATACAGTTCTACTCTTCCACAGTGCAAATGGTATTATTCTCAAACAGCTCGTTGTTCTAAGTGTGTTGTTAGCTTTGTATGTAACAATCCTATTCTTAGAACAGACACCTCTAAATTCTCATTAACAACTTTTCTATTTATCAGTTTCTTGACCCCCTGTTGTATTACAAGGACTTCTACACATGCAGAAATTAAAAATACTGTGAAGGTTTCCAAGAAAGGCACTGTCTCTGTTACCCTACTAAATAGACCTACATCACTCAGGTCACTAATATAATTCACTGAATAATGCCTAGCATTATGTGTAAAGCTAAAAGCGGCTGCAATGAAAGGCTGTTGTGCTAAGCTGGATCATCAGAAAGTTTCATGCAACAGTCAAAATCATACTAATTGTACTATTTATATTTCTTAAAAAGGTAGTGAAAGATACACTGCTACTTATACCACACTCACTGTTTTAAGAACTCTATAACTAGAGGGATTTTTTCCTTGCTGTGCTAATGTGAAAGAAGCATAGTTATTTTACTACTTACCGATAGTATTCTAGAACAGGTTTTGTTTGTGCATCGTAAGCCTGCAGCCTCTTGGTAACCGTCTCTGGCTTATCATCATCTCGTTGAACAAGGGGCTCTCCAGTAATGTCATCAATGCCCTAATCATAGTTTAAAACCAAATGCGTTGGTTAAAAGCAAACACTAATGTATATTTCTGTTTGTGTATTTTTTCATTTAAATTATGATCAGATTTCAGGTAGTCCAAGTGTAGGTTTCTGCTTATAAAGATAAAAGCTACCATCTCTATCTTACCTGGAATATAAGAAGTTGACTTTCAAGTAAGATATTCAATTACTATAAAAATACTTTCAGAGTATTTACAGAGAACATGAGGTTATCATTACTTTACTGATTAGGTCTCTGGAACATTTGCTGAATATTGAAACATGTAGACAGAGCCTTCTGATATGGTTTTGGCTGGGACAGAGTTAATTTTCTTCACAGAAGCTCATGTGATACTGAGTTTTGGATTTAAGAGGAAGAAGAAGGTGGTTGGTAATATGTTCATGCATAAGGGCAAGCAAGCAAGAAGCTAATTTGACCTTAGTTTGATGACAGCAAAATGGAGAATGGAATTCACGATCTTTTTAAGTCACACTGCAGAAGACTTAATGTTTAGCAACAGATAAATATGACAGCAAAATATAACATGGAAGCCAACAGAAACAATTCTACAGTTCAGTAAGCAGAGGCATGGGCTTACTATGTGACAATTCCTACTCTTGTACACTTTTCAGACCAGTTTCGCGAAGGGCTTGAAGTGGTTAGTGTGCTTTTAAGTCTTGAAACAAGCAACAGCCAAGGAAATCATCAGTCACTGGCACAGTGGAAGATACAGGAACCTTGTTAAGAATTAACTAGTAGCTTTAAATGCATCTCCTTAGCTGCAGTGAGTTGTGCACTTAGTTACAGAGTAACACACCATACAGACATAGGGGACTCTCTGTTCCTTCTTACATACTAATTAAACCCTCAATTATTTTCATTTGTTCCAAAAGGCAAGTTTAATCTGACATCTGAAGTGGAAATATTAGTTATCTTTTAAATACAAAGTTTATTAGACAACAGAAATGTTCCTTCTTCCTGCTTGTTTTTTGGCAGTTTCAAGAACCAATGATAAATGTCAGTGTTGAATAAGCTGCTCTGTTTATGAAGGCATGAAGAAAACTTGTTCCAGAACATGTCTGATATTAGAGATATTAGAGATTACATGGTCAAACTTACCTTCTTTATATTATACAATAACTTAAAATATTCAGGGGTTTCTATCTAACATCTGTGAAGGCAACCATAATAGTGCCTTAGTTGCACCTGTTAAGTATCAGGACTGCAGTTTTGTATGAACTCTCATGCCACAGTCTTTTAGTTTTGATGAGTGTATGGGAACTGCTGAATCACGGCCTGAACCTCTGATTGATCACCTGAGGCGAGCACTGGGTCAGCCATGGCAGCACAGGTGAAGGCAATTCAGTTGTGCTGCCAGAAGGGGCGGAGCCTGGCTCCACTTCTCCTAAACCCATGTAAGAGCTGGCTACCAGTGGGGAAGGATCTCTTCTGGAGATCCACTCTGCTGGAGTTTTGTAAGTGAGCCCAGGATACGGATAAGCATCTTATCTTTTCTGCTTTGGTGTAATAACTACATAGCCAAGCACTGGTACATCTCATAACAACTATAACATCTGTGCATTCATTGATTGTACAGATGAGCAATTAGGCGGCTGAAATTTTTTCAGAGCTACCAGACAACACAGACAACTGCATTGCACCTGTTCAGTGTCATTCCACAAACTACTTTAATGTGTTGTCATATGCTTCCTTCACTAATTACGTGATAGGTAGAGTGGAGTGCATAGTACGGCTTTTATGGCTGGAACCCACTCTGCTATGTCTGGTAATGCTCTGTTGCTGCTTGTCTATGTTCTTCTGCAATTAAAAGTAACCATAATTTAAATTCCAGTTTTAAACTATACTTAATGTTTGCAATTGCTCACTTTAAGCATTTACCTGGTATTTCACTGGATTCTTTTCCTGCAACACTGTAACCTCAAAAATACAAAGCCTGCTATAGTTGTGATGCAACTTAATAGAACTTCCGGATAAAATGGGATGCTGCAACAGGTAAGTTATTTAGAGTTAAGAATGATACAGAACTGAGTACTTAAAAAAAGTTTAGGGTAATGATGTATATCCATTATATTATTAGCTTACTGTTCTTGTTTTACGACACCTCAAGCTTTAAGCTTTTTGTTCTGTTGAGAAGCTTCTCATACTACCAAGTTCCTATATCTAATTTTGCAATATAACAATATAACAACTGCCCCTCTAAAAATACCCTGATTAAATGGTAATTAATCAGGAAAAGTATCAAGTGGATATCTGTGACTGGTACATTACTTAATGCGCACCCTGGATACAAAGAATGAGTCCTCTAGAGGATGGGAAATGGCATTTCAGACTGCACAGTTAGTAACTGCAAAGCAGGCTAAGATGACACCTAGCTCACATGAATCAGTGAATAATACGAGCTTATGAAACAGTATGAGGAGCTGGCATCATGGTGTTTCATTCTGCAGAGGGCAAGCAAATTGCCCATGAGCTTGAGCTTCTACCTGGGCATTCTCCAAGAGGCAGTGTGTTAGCAGAGAGTTTCTGTGCTCTAAAGAGACAAAACAAATCTTTTTCTTCTGAACTACTGTATTTTGCAATAATGTACATCAATATTTCACTACAATTCCAAATGCAGGGCAACATTTATTTAGCACCAGTATCAATATGTGTATTGCTTACCTGCACTTTGGGGGGACTGAATTCAAGGTTGTAGACTCTGCCACTACTAGGGTGGATCCAACGTGCAGTGAGACGACATTTTATGGTTTCAAATGGTACGTCTAAGTCAATCACAGTGTCTATTTGACACTCTTTATCCAGGGCTTGTGCCTGAGCAACTGTTCTAGGGAAACCTTTATGAAGGAAATAACTCCATAAGTATTCAGAGTTATGAGAATTTGCTGGATTTCAACAGTAGAGAAACTGCTGGTCAGATAGAAAATGTGTATTATCATGCTGTAAAGGCTAAAGAGACATCAGATTTTTCTGATAACTTTTTCAGCAGATTTTTCAGTTTCATGGCACTATTGTTGAATGTCTTCCAGCTTCCTTTTCCTCAGTTCATATAGGCATCTTCCCAGAAGTGTAACAAACAAGCAAAAATACCCCATATTCATATGTACTATGCACCAATTTACTCACAAAAAAAAAAACAAAAAACACCACAATATGCATATTTTGAACAATAAAAGCCATAGGCAGCTCATTCTAAGAGGAACAGAACAATCTACAAACACTCGGGACTGCTCTTATTTTCTTATTTTCTCCCTTTGCATTAAAAACAATATATCTACCAGAGACTGTGAGTACACTGAGGCCTTGACTTTGTTGATCCTATTTCTGCATGTCCAGACAGCATCCTTTTATTCTTTCCAGACTCTGTCCCTACTTCCATTACCTGTACATTTCTTATGTATATTCTTATCCCTCAGTTTGACCAGTAACTCTCCACTCAGCCATGCTAGTTTCCTGCCTCTCCCATTTGACTGGGTGTGCTGGGAGATGGAGATCTCTTGTACTATGATTCTGTGCTCTCCTTAAATATGCGCAAGCTCTACTCTGTTCCTTTGTCCTTAACGACAGCTTCCCAGGGAATCTCATAGTTAATCAAACAGATGGAAGTTCACTCTTCTCAAGTTCAGGATCCTGACCTTGCTTCTTGCTAGGCCCATATTCCTCGAGATCATGAGCTCAACCCAGGCCCAGTGACTACATACCAGGCTGCCTCCAGTCTTAACCTCTTTAATGATGTCATTTCCACTGGTGGATCTATTAGCACTTCTCCCCTGGTTGGTCAGACAGCCTAATGTCTGAACCAGAAATTTGTTTCCAGCAGGCTACAGGAGCCTTCTGGATTGCTTGCAGGCCTCCATGTTGCTTTCCTAGCAGGCATTCCAGTGATTCAAATACCCCATGAGGATAAGAGCCTGCAACCACAATGCTTCTTGTAGTTGAAGCAAGAAGGCCTCATCAACAGGCTCCCTTTGATCAGGTAGCCTATTATAAACCCATAGGCACAAGATGCCCTTTATTGGTCTAATCCCTAATTTTAACCCACAAGCTCTCAACCTGATCATGGCTGTTTCTCAGAAATAGCTCTGCACAATCTCAATTTCATAACATAAAGGGCAATTCCCCCACTATTCCCTGCGTGTTTTTTTCTGAAAAGCATGTAGCCCTCAATTATAGTGTTCAAGTTGTGCGATTCATCCCATCACATTTCCATGCCAGCAATTACATCATAGTTTTCTAACTGCACCACGGTTTCCAACTCCTCCTGCTTAGTTTGCATGCTGCATGTGTTGTTGAGGAGCTCTTCACAGCGCCTTTGAGATAAAAATCGAAGGTTCATGGCACTGAAGAAGTATAATAAAGCACTACAGGATGGAGTTTCCCTTTTTCCAGTCAGGGGGAACTTAACCAGACTGCCATGACTTCTCAGATATGATGCTCTGTGGATTAGCAGCTTCATTCACCAGTTCCCTCAAGACCATTGAATACATATCATCGGGTCCCATGAACCGATGCACCCTCAGATTCCTTAGATGGTCTAAAAACCTGTCTTCTACAGTATATCCACTGTTCTTCTCCCTGACCTTGCTTTTACCTTCTGTGAATTAGGGAGTGTAGCTGGAGCACTTGCCATTGAAGACTAAAGCAAAAGAACTGAGTATCTCAGCCTTTATATCATAGGTAATTAGGTCTTCTGTTTCCTTCCAGAGAGAGTACACATTTTCCCTGGTCTTCTGTTTATTACTAACACCGAGCAGTATGGATGTTTCACTCCCTCTAAACAAAAGGCCACATCAGAAACTTTCCAGTTTTATCTACTGAGACAAGTTGTGGTCAGAATGTGAAAACACATACATCCACACTAGACCCTATCTTTGTGATGCACAACCAACTGTACTCCCAGGGGCTGGGGTAGCAAGAACCCATCAGTCCATGATACTGTGGAAAAAATGTATTTTCTCCCAAGTGTGAATGCTGAAGCTATAAGCTTACACTGAAGAATCCACATGCAATTTGGTCTAAAGGAGGTCTTTAAGAACCATGATTTATTCCTGAGCACTGGTTTTGTTAGTGATTTATTACACATGGCACTTACTGCTGTTTCACATGCTTGCCTACTTTTCTATTTACATAACTACTTCAACCCTTGCTTCAAGTGTTCCACACTCCAAGGACTGTTTAAAAAAACACTTTTCAATCCATATTTTAAAAGAAGCCTCTGTTATTGGAGGGGAAATAAGAATTAATAGAATTACCAGTTTTGAAATGTTATTTTTCAGTAAAAGGGCCTTTTCAACATAAATTAATGTCCCTTTAACACTCTGAAAGCAGCATGCATCCTGTGCACTTTGCAGCTGAAGAAACTGGAGCTGCCAAATGTTTCAGCAGAAGCTGGCAACATACACTGTAAAATACCGAGCCTCGAGGGTGGTGCCAAAGGTTAGGTATCCACTAGTGAATCAAACAAACCACGCTTTCTAGTGCATATTTCCTCTCCTTACATAGTAATATCCGATATGGTAACTTACCATCCAGCAGCCAGTTGTATCGATCTAGACCTTTTAGCTCATTCAGCATCAGCCGTGTCATGATGTCATCTGGAATAAGCCTTCCTTGATCAATGTAGGACTTGGCAAGGATTCCAACTTCTGTGAAAGTAAGAGTAGTCATGTCCCAGTACCTGTGACCTCCAGCAACTAAAAAAATGCCAACAACCCTGTAAACACTTGGCTTTGATCAGGACAGCACAGATCAGTAAAGTTATTAACCAGACACTGGGATCTGATTTTGCAAATGTATCAGATGAATTTGTTTGGACTGTGGCTCCACAAATAGCAACAGAGGCTTTCAGTTTACTTCTAACCCCACAGCCCAAAAATAATTTTACTGCTGAGTATTTGAAAGATAAGTTCCAAAAACCAGGACGAGTCCTCAAAACAAGAATAAAGAAACATTAAACATCCAAGCTCCGTAATGACGCCAGCCCTCAGATTTCCTGCTGAGGAATTTATTTTCTCAGTTTAATGTCTAGTTATTATTCTATGACTTCTCTATAAATGGAAACTCCACAAGTATTTAAGAGAGTAGCACACAATGAGGCACACATGCCAGAACAAGTTTTTATGATTACCAGAGTTACAAGATGTTTATAGATGTTGTAAACTATTTATAGGAGTGCACATCCACTAGTACTTTCCCGTGACGCTGACTACCCTTTAATACCAGTTGCTTAGCCCACCAGCTTGCTAAGATGCCCTTTACACATCACAGATCCAGATATCACACTCTGATATCACATGCATTGTCATGCTGCGGGTCATCTAAGTCATGGGAACAGCCAGGAAGAAATCCATTTGCCTGAGCTCTACTCTGAGCACAAAGTCTTTGTGGCCTTAGTTTATAAAGCAAATAGCTAATTTAATAAGTCACCTCAAATAGCACCTAAGTTGTTTTGTTTTATCGTGGATTTGCTTACGTGTTTATTAATGGACAATTCAGATCTAGTAAGCTAAACAAGAGGATGGGATGGACTGACATTACTGATACACAGTAAGACCACTTCCAGCAGGAAGCAGTAAAATATGCCAGCCCCATCGCCTGATGCAGTATTGAAAGCTGTACAGTGTACAATTGAATATGCACTTGATGCTCAAATCTGTTAGATTCATGCCACCATATTGCTCAAGCCACAATGATCTAAGAGTACATGCAATGCAAACCTGGTGGAAAATGGTAATACCAACATTCTTTGTAAAGACAGGTGAGCTGTTGGGCGCAGACAGGTGAAGCATATGGCAAGTTATAAGGCAGACACGTCTTATTATTTGAACTGTGGAAGAGGAAACACAGCCTGTAACTGCAAGCCCCTCATCTTCTAGAGCCAACTATTGCAGGAGGAAAAAATAATCATGGAATCATAGAATCAACAAGGTTGGAAAATACCTCCAAGATCATCCTGTCCAATCCCTACCACCAATATTTCCCCACTAAACCACACCCCTTTGTACCACATGTGGTACTTCCTGTCAAGACAAAAAAAATGGTATTTCTGCTAAAAGTTTTTCAGAAAATTGGCTTGTCCTAACTGCATACAGCAAACAAGCTTCAGCCACATTCAGACTGCAGGCTGCTAAGCACTGTAGAGACTGTCACCAACTCTCCACTCTCTGACATAGCAGAACATGGCAATAACTGCAAACTGCTAAGGACACTCATGCTCAAAAGGACTTTTCAACAAAGACTGCTTTCAAAAGACAGCAAGTGCTAAAAATAGCTCCATACAGCAACTGGTAATTATATTTAATTTTCCAAATTTTTAACTATCCAATTTAGCTTTACAGTTCCTAAAGAACTAAGCACTGCAAGACTCCATTATTACCAAAGCTCTTTTCCTCCTTCCCTCAGCTACATTCGTCCAGGCTCTTTGAAGTGCCTCTCATTCCAGCTTAGCCCTTTCAGCATCCTACCCACTCTCACTACCTCAATATTCACCTCAGACATTCGGAGACTGTTTCTGCAAATAGTGGCTTACTTTTAATAAAATTAAAACAGAGCTTCATGTGCAATAAGTCATGAATGGAAAACTCCATAGTCAATTCCTTTAAGTTCTGTTAGCTAACTCTGAGTGAATTTCAAGACCTGCTACATCGTTCACTGATCTCTCACAACAAATTTGCACGTTTCCACTCTCCTTCAGATCCTTTAGTCTGTCCACACTTCTGAGATCATTTTTGCTGAATCACTTTTCTTTCCATTGCTCCAAAACTCCCTTGTCAAATCAATCAGTGGGTATTTATTCTTCTCATACACTCCTTACCTTGACTCTGTTTACATTCTTTGATTTTGCTTCCAAGGTGCAACACTTTCAATGGGCACAAAACTAATCTATTTCATAAACAGTGTGTTTTCTTTCTCTTTTGGGAAGTCTTCCATTCTTACTGGATCTTACTTAACCTGAAGGTTCATAGCAGTAACAATTTTTGTTTTGTGAGTTTCTGAGAGAACTTATTCTGACTCTACAATCACACAAAAGTCTGGATGTGTTCAGATATGCATGCAGAGGTGGTGCTCCTAGCAAATGTTTAACTCGGAGATACCAAATGCAGTGAGGTCAGTCAACTGAGCTAAGGCCATTACTCTTACAAAGCGAACATGGTTTGTGTGAAGATATGTGGAAATCAAAACCAGCTGATTTCATAATAACAGATCATTTTTTCATTTTCAAGGATGTTCACAAATTTTCAAAAACAATACCAACAGTTACGTAACCATGCTACTGCTTTGCTGCTGCAAAGGTAGGTGGTCCTTCACAAGTTCTTCCAGGTGCTGGCACCAACACCCTCACTTTACCACAAGCAGCCACAAGTGGTTCCTGCAAGATTTTCAGCCCCACCATGAATAAAAGCAGATCTGCAAGCCAGAGGGTGACCTGTCATCAGTAAAAAAATTAAAAAAAAAAAAAAAAAATAGAAGAGTTGCACTGGAAGAGAGCCAGAGATCAAGACAGGACAACACGGTAAATCAGATTAAGGCAAACAGCTTGAAAACTTTGCCACTCCTTTTCGGAACACCCCCACTGCACACACGTCTGCCCATTTCGGGACAAACACTTCCGACGGAGGAACTACGAGGAACTCCGCGGCCTCACAGCCCCTGGGACAGGCCTCGTGTGGAGCTCCAGGAAACGTAAGCGGCAAGGAGACCGGTGCAGAGCTTTCCGTTTCCCGCGTGCTCTGGGAGGGCCCGGGGCTGGCGGCGGAGCCACCCCCCGCCGCTCACCTGTCTTCTTCTGCATGTTGTCCCTCAGCATATCTCCGCTAGAGAGGTGCTTCATGCCGAAGTGCTTGATGATCCGCGCCGAGATCGTGCCCTTGCCGGAGCCCGGCGGGCCCATGATGACGGCGCGCAGCAGCGGCGGCGGCGCCATCCCGCAGCGGCCGCAGGACCCCGCTCGTCGCCGCGGCTGCCGCGCGCAGGTCCCGCGGCCTAGGCCGGGGGGGGCGGACCGGAGCGAGAGGGAGAGCGGCCTGCAGCGGCGCCGCCTACCCCCGGGCGGTGCCTCGTCCCGGTGCTGGGCTGAGGGTGGTAGGAGGCCGCGGAGTGCCGGTGACAGCTCTGCCGGTGAAGGAGCTGTCAGCACAGGGGAGAGAAGGGAATGATCTTTACAGCACACAAAATAACCGCCAAAATACTGATACCCAAGCAAGCCGCATTAAAACGAGAAGCATCAGAGAGCCCTTAAGCATTATGTCAAAGTAACTTCTCCCTCTCCCTCCTACTCCCACCCCTAAAAAGCAACCACATTAAGGAATTACAAGCACTGATGCTTATTATTGTCCGAACGCACCACATTCATACTTACCAAGAGTTTATGAGAGCATCAGCCCTCCTCCCCTCCCTCCTAGCTCCCCTTCCAGCACCTCCCTCAGCCTGCCCAAACTTCAGGAGGACCACCACAGCTCTCCCTCACCAAGCCCCTGGCCCCTGTCCTGACCATATGAGTACCTCTTCCCAACCCTTACCTTGCACAGTTTAAATTTCCCAGATTAGCCTTGAACATGGCTAATTATCTGACTGTCACCTAGTGATCACTGGACTGTTGACACATACTGCTGTTATCACTACCTCACTCTTCTGCTCAGGTGCCATAAGGTTGTGCTGTGGTCACCTCAGTTCCTGGCTAACCCAACCTCATTCAGCAGCTCTGCTCTTGCTGGTCTTCATAAGGCTGCTCCAACAGTATGATAGCAAGTAGCCACATTTTTAAAAAGCTGGGGCTGAGCTTTGTTTAAGATAGTTGAATGTATTCTGCCGCCAGTTGGTCCTTATTTGAGCACTGTTGTTCCAACAACATCCAGAGGCTTCTTCCCACCAATACAATTCAGTGATTCTCAGCAGTACGCAGCATTTTCACTAAAACAGAACATTGTACCAATAGTTGAATGTTCACTGTCACATCTGCAGCAAGAATAAGCCTTCCTGATAAAGATTATGGAAAGGCTGATTACTAGATCTCCACCACCATGAGCATGGAGAGCAGCAGTGAAAACCAATGTCACAGAAAACAGAACCAAAGACAAAATGCACTTTAATAAAATCCAGCTTTCCTTTTTACAACCTTGTTTAATTGCAGTGTTTGCAAGAAGTCTTCTGAAATAGCAACAGAAAAACCTCCAGATGGGCATGTGGTATTCAGCAACAGTATGAGCAAAGCCCAAAAAACTGTCTAGTAAACAAGATGATAGCCTTAATGTTAAAGTATGAAAACACTGGCTGAGCACTTAGAAGTATAAGCATGCAGTAAGCCCCATAACCAAACCTGTTATTACCTCTCTTTATTCTACAATGCAGCAGGACAGAAAGTGTGAAACATTCAAAGCTTTATGAGAGTTCCCTGGGAAACATCTCAGTCTGCCAAAGCAGTAGTTGTATGCAAAGGCTGAAACACAATTTTGTAATGTAGATGTTAGAAGCCATGCTATTTTTTGCAGTTAAACGTTTCACATAAAATTATGAAAGGTAGACAAGTTTTGAGTGTTTCTAATACAAATTTTTGGGGAAAGGGAAGTTACTGTATGAAATAAAGAGACAACAAACACTAGATTTGTCAGTGAGATCACTAAACCTTATTTCCAAAGTCACTACGTATAAAAAATGGAAATAACTTATCTATGTGTTAATGAAGGAGCTTGAAGATCAAATTCCCTGCAGGCACTACTGGACAGTTCAAAGAAAAGGCACAGTGGACAGCTAAAACAATCACACCATCAAAAACCACTTAAAAATGTCTAGATTTCAGAAAGCATAAGCAAAGAAAGAGCGGATGGAGGTGGACTGAGAGGCACTTCACATACAGAGTCTCACTAGCATATAATCTTTGCAAAACAACACAGGGGTAACTACATTACCAAGTGTTCATAGTAGAATGAATTCTTGTTCCCTTCTCCTCAGCTATCTTTGCCAGAGTACATCCCTCATCTTAATGGTTTTACGCAACACTTGTGGCATATTGAGAAATGCAAAAGTGAATAAATATAGGGAGGATCTGTAGCAGCGTATAGATAATTATAGATAATGGGTAATTCGGTACAGTCCTTTAGTTGAAAAACATGCACGTTATTTTTTTCTGCATAATTTTAACATTTCAAACATGGCAATTGTTTATATTAATCCAGACTAAACTACTCATACCTTAACACAGTAACCAGGCTTAATTAATACAGCCTACATTGTATTCTCAATTAACCTTTTTCCTGCTTACAGATCAGATGCTTTATTCACACGTGTAGTTTACACACTTATGTACAGACTATATGCCCTTGTGCCCTTAAGTCCTGATTAAGGAAATTTACCATTTAGCTAACACACAGGCACCAGAATCTTGCTTTAAACAAGTCCTCATGTTCTTTCCAAAAAGGAGTCTTTCAGACTTTTCAGTGGCTTTTCAAACATAAGTAATTCTTTAAAGAGACTTATTAAGACTTCTACTGTAAAAAGAACTTTAGTCTTATCTTCTCCTTGGAGATCCATGTCCTTTTGAGTTTGGTAAAGAATTCCATTAGTACTGTAACAAAACTCATTTCCTAACCTTTCTATTTTACATCAGAATGGTTTCTTATGTGAGGAAGAAGTTACACAAGGGCTGTAACAAAAGTAATGAAACCTATTTTAGTTTGTTGGCCCACAATGTCACATGCACACGTTGGTGAAATGGTAACAAAGGTTGAACATTCCCACCAATACTGTTAGATTTTGTTGCTGTATAACAAATGTCAGCAGTGGGGCAGTCCACAGAATGACGTCTGACATGGAAATGCATATGAAGCAAAAGTGTGTTACTGAATTCTTCTGTGCCAAAAAAAAATGCACCATTGATATTCATCAACACTTGCTGAATATTTCTGGAGATCAAACACTGGATCTGACCAGTGAGGCGGTGGGTGGTGCATTTCAGCAGAGGCAACAGCAACATTAAAGAGAAGCCATGCACAGCTGTTACATCATTAAATGAACAGTATCTTGATCAGATCACCCACATGAATCAGCAGATTAAAACCAGGGAAATGGGGCTGAATATTGGCTTCAATGCACTGGAAATGATGGCAACAACATTGGAATATCAGAAAGTCTGTACTGAGTGGGTCCCATGAATGCTCACACATGAAAAAAAGAACACTACCTGCGAGTTTTCCTGGATGTATTGAAACAATAAGAGGCTGAAGGTGACAGATCCCTGGATCACATAATCACTGGTGACCAGATGTGGAGTCATCACTACAAGCCAGAGTTAAAACAGCAGTTCACAGAGTAGTGACATGTGAATTCCTTAGTGAAGAAAAAGTTCAAGACACAGCTCTTAGCGAGTATGATGTGCACTGTCTTTTGCAATACAAGAGGTGTAATCCATCTGCTTTTCGTAGTACACAGAAAAACTATCAACTCAAGACTGCTACACTGCAGCACTGAATGAGTTGAAAATTCAAGCTTCCATTGTCAGGCCAGGGAAAAAGACACCTTTCTTTTGTAGGTATGATAATGCCAGACCTCGTACCAGTTCAATGACCATGAAGTACATTTCCAGACTTAGTCATACCACACCCAATGTGCAGTGGCATATAGAAACATTCCTTTTGGAATGACCTACATAAAATACAATCCCTTTAACATTTCACTTAATATGAAGGATATAGAAATGGAAAAGGAATGAAATTATGTGATTGTTGTATGCCATATTAGCCTGAATAAGCAAGAACAATCAGGGTTAAGCAAATCATGGATCTTCCAACACTTGAACATACACTGCATTCACCAGAACTATCACAGGTGACTCTTAATCACCTTCTTTCTGTATATGAATCTTTAGCGGATCCTGACAAAACACCATCAAACTTAATTTCTCACTTAATGCCTACTTGTGTGAAAAATGGCCACCCTTCTTGCAGTCTGAATACAGGCTTGAACATGACATGCAGAAACACTTTCTGTCACTAGATGTCAGTGAAACCACGTTTAAAGATGCTGCTGCTGCACTTGGATGCACAGTTCTTTCACTCTGGCAGTGCAAGCACCCATGTTATAGCACCTTGTTCCCCAGTCTACGTGGTTATATCTGAGCTGCATGTGCACTATATGCTCTCCGGTCTATTTAAAACAGTTAACATTGTATACTATTTGATAAAGTGTGGAAAAATTCAACTCCACAATGACATACCTTGCAGATTTTACAGTATTTTCATATATTTTCTACACCTTTTTCTTTTCTTCCAAGTGATGAAGATACTCTGTAACAAGCACCTCCACACATTGATTGCTGATTTGGCTCAGTTTTGGGAGGAGGAGGGAGGGGGATTCAGATCTTGAAATTATTTCTAGATCTTTATTATAATCCAAATCAAGGAAATACACATTCCAATTATCTGTGTACCAGTGGCTCTCTTCTGAAGATTGCCAATGGGAATATAAGAAGCATACCTTCTACAGCTGTTCCCCAGGCTATATCAGAAACAGTTTATTCAACCTGCCCAGAAGCTATGAAGTATCTCTATTTAGCTTAAATTGAAATTTTTCAGATAAGGCATTCTCCATAAGACTTCATGTTCACTTGTTTGCCCAATCAGTTTTAGAATTGGACCCAAATTCATCTTCCAATGTAGGAATTCACACGGTAAAATTCTATTTGGTACCCTACTTTTTCAACTGGAAGGCAGGGAATCAAAATTACAACAGATTAAGTCAATAGCACTGGGAGGCCTGTGTTCCTTTTTGTTTAGCAATCCTGCTCTGCAGCTCAGAAGGCTGTCTGAACAACTGAAGCTGTTTCTTTTCTAGATAGAACTGTTTCCCTAGCTGGCTCAACGTCCACTATTGGAACTGGCTCCCTAATTCAGACCACAATAAAAACGTATTGGGCAGAGGAAGTTTTCAACTTGCAACAATACAGAATATAATGAATAATTAATGACTGCCAACTTCATGAAAGCCTGTGGGAATACAAGAAAAACTGTTCAGAGCAGAAGCTGTGGAGCAAGATAAACAGCATAGAACCAAGGACACCTCTAGAAGAAAGAACATCTCACAGCTCTGATTGGATAAGTGCCTGTGTGAACGGCTGAAGAGTGTTTTGTAGAATGCTCTGTTGACATGTAAAGGTGGATGGGAAAGTTGTAGGGGTGAATGGGAAAGCTAGGAAAAGAAAATTTGTGACGGTATGTAAGTGATGTGAGAACTTGTAATAAACAATTTGGATCATTCACATCTGAGTCCGTGCATCAGACGCTGCCAAAGCCATGCCTCAAATTCCTACCTTTTTGATATTGGGAATTTACTAAGAATGGCGTTTTTCCCATTTCTTTAAAAACTACAGTTAAGTAGTTTTTAGAAGGAATGTTTCACAAGCTTATTATAGACTTGAGGAAAACCAAGACAATTTAGTACTTCAGAACGGGAATTACACAGATTCTCTGAGATCATCAACTTACATTTTGGTGAATTTGACTTATACTTTAAAATCAAATTTTGGGTAAATAACTTACCTTGAGCATATCCTAGCTGAAAACAAACTGTGGTACATCCTCCTTTGCACAAACAAGTTTCTCACAAATCATACTGAATTTCCCACTGACCAGGATTTCTTTCCTTCCCAAGAGTTCATTCTGTTAGTACATGAGGTTATATTACTAAGGCATTCCTCCACAGATGACACAGCAATGGTCACTACACATGACACTACTTTAGGCAATTTGGACTAAGATACTTTTTTTTTTTTCCTTTTTGTAAAACTCTCTAAAACTGTTAGTTACAGGATTCCTCCCTTAAATTGTAGTAATTTTAAACATTTGACAAAAATTCCTACATAAATTTCTCAAAATTTTCAAAAATTCATTTAATATGCTTTAAAACTAGCACAATTTACTAGTAATTTCAAAAGTCAACTATCCAGTCAGTTGAACATCTGATTTAAACTTTAAATGTCACACCAATCAAACTGTAAAGGACTGAACTTAAAGGAGAGTACCTGCAACAAACCTGTATATAAAATATACTATCTTATTTTCTTGTCTTTCAAATCTATTCAAGATTGAAGTAGTGTTAGAAGCTTTTTTTTTTTTCCAAACCATCAACCCTATCACTATTAACCTCCTTCAGCAGGTTAATCCTTCAGCAGGGTTTGTATGAGATAGTCTTTTCCTTTCAAAGAAGCTATGACTTATTTATGCAAAGTGGTAACTACCACAAAAAACAAACAGTTTCTGTACAGAATTGATGGTTCTTCACTGCTTATACAGATCAATGAAGTATGGGAAAATACACTCCAGATAGTAAAACCACCAGCACCTCAAGGCACATTAAGGAAAAAAATATCTGAGAAACATGATAATTATTAAAAAATAGGCTATCATTCAGATAGTACAGATTTATTTGAAACAGATTTAATCTTCATAAATAACTGAAAGTTGATTCTAAAATCTCTTGACCAGGACTGCAATATTTGAAGAGAACTAAAAAGAAAAAAGAAAGAATTTCAAAATGATGCCCAAGTATTGCAGTTTCCTAATGATATCAGAATGGTTCAATTTTGAACCTTCAGAAAGCTGAGAAGTTTTATCACTACAAGCAATTGACTGTTTCCATGAACCTCTTCAAAATGACAAATGCATCTCAGGCTTCTGTTTATTGTTTTTAACTAGCACTCCAGCTTTGAACAATTTGCTTTAACTAGAGACTTTAAAGCTGTCAGAATGACTGCATTTTCACCACAGGAGGACTGACACATCCCTCCTCCAAGGAGAGGTTGAGTGAGTCTTGACTGTTCAGCTTCGAGAAGGCTCAGTGGGGATCTCATTAATGTACATAAATACCTGCAAAAAGTACGTAGCCAGGCTCTTTTCAGTGTGCTCAGCCTCAGTACAAGAGCCAATGGGCAAAAACTGAAACACAGGAGGCTCCATTGGAACATCAAGAAGCACTTTGTTACTGTGCAGGTGACTGAGTTCTCCTTCAGAAGATCTTCAGAAGCCACCTGGGCATGGACCTGGGCATCCCTCTCTAGAGTCCCTGCTTTAGCAGGGATTGGACCAGATAGACCCAGAGGACCTTTCCAACTTCAGCCATAAATATGAAAATATGAAAAATAAATGCAAATGTATCAAACAAACAAACAAACAATAAATAAATAAAAATTTGTAGGCTTAAAAGTAGAATACGACACAGAGCTGAATGTTAAAATATAGAAGACTTCCCTTTAAAATGATCACAGTGTGTTCATTCAGGAACAAGTCTATGATTTGGGAGCTATGATTCAGTAGTAATCCAAGTTTAGCCATATAAAATTGCCCATTTCACAACATGAAACTGCAGGTCGATAACTGCAATGCAATTTCCATTTTGTTCCATGTTAATCCAGGTAGGCAGCTAAACACAACACAATTCACTTGCTTACTCCCTCTGCTTGGTGAGATGAAAAAGAGAATCAGAAAGGCAAAAGTGAGAAAATTTGTGGCTTGAGATAAAGACAAATTGATAAAGTTAAAGCCACACATTAAGCAAAGCAAAACAAGGAATTTATTCACCAATTCCCACTGGCAGGTAGATGTTCAGACACATTCCTGAAATGCAGGACTTCATCACAACTAACAGTTATTCGGAAAGACAAAAGCTACAACTCTGAAAGTCCCTCCTTTCTCCTTCACAGTTTTTATTGCTGAGTATGATGTTACACAGGATGAAACACTCCTTCAGTCAACTGGGATCAGCTGCCCTGGCTGTGTCGCCTCCCAGCCTGTCATGTACCCCCAGCCTCGACAGTGTTTGAGGGAGTATAAATAACAGAAAATACTCTTTGTGCAAGTGCTGCTCAGTAATATCCAGAACATCGCTGCATCATCAACAATGTTTTGGTCACAAATCCAAAATACAGCAACACATGAGCTATTCTATCCCAGCCAAAAACAGAATAGCTACCAGTAAAACCAAATTTCTTTTTCTGAGGACTGTAAGTAGTCAAATTGTGATAGATCATTACAAGTAGCTTGTAGATCAGTTTATCTAAATAACAAATGAACCTTAGTTGCACCGATAAAAAAAGCTGAGCTACCAAGCAGCTAATAAGAGGACGTCGTAGTTCTTGCAAAGTTCCTATCATGGCAAAAAATATATCTAAATAAATGCTCTGTCTCTGGAAAACAACTTATTCAAAAGAAATTGAAGTGTTATTGGTTTGCATGAAAAACATTCAGATCTTTTCTGTTTGTAGCCATATGTATTCATGGCATGTAGTCCATCATTGAAAGGACATCCAGAAAAAAACAAGATTTCATTTTTCTCTAGATAACAGGGATTCTGCACCCACAATGCTGCTTCAGTTTAGATCAGGGGCTATTTCATCTTTAATTCATCCGAATATCCAGGTAGTAATACTAAGTTTAAACTCCACTTTTGCTATCTTTCTAAGTGTATTTTTTGAGCTGCTGTGTACTCCCAAAAGGTGCTTAAGGCACAGACAAAACTGGAACACATCTATTGAGTACACAAATATGTCAATATTTTGCTCTAGGGGAAGGTCTACATTGAGAACACACAAGAAAATCAGAAACGGCATTGCTTCCTACAGCCAACGTTTCTCACTGAAGATAGAGAGATCACTGCTGGGATCATACATACATCAACAGTCACTAATGGTCCTCAGCATCTCCACCAGCAGCCTCCCACTCACTCAGCTCCTGTTAAGCACAGGTCCTGAGGGCTTTTGTTCCTTGCCTCAGCTACACTGTAGGTTTAGATACCTCCAGATGCACTTCCTGACGGGATACCAGGCCTGTCCCACCTCCTGGATGGGCCCCTCAGACCTAGGATACAGGTTTATCTTTATCCCCATCCACTACTCTTCATAACTGGATCTGTTAGTTGGATCCCGGGTCTGACAAACTGCTGTCAATGGATCCAGCACCTGTTCTGTGCTTTGGTCAGAGAAGGCACTGCCTGCCTGTGCAGCACTCACCCACTGCTCCTGGAAGCTGTCAGCTGCTCCCTGCTAACAGTCTGACTTTGTCCATAGCAAAGCACAAACTGTATTAATCAGGGATAAGAGCTAACATGAGTTTCTGCACATGAGGAAACACAAAGCAGAATATATTTGTGGAAAACACCACAGTATTGTGGGCTCCCTCCAGCACAGGATATGAGATCACTTTTCTGTGTTTTTAGTTTTTTTGCGTAACACAAGGAACTTCTTCCTACATGGGCATAAATGTATCCCAGCAATTAACTGTTACCCATGCTGTAATCCACACTCCCCTCAAGGACAGCCCTAAAGCAGGAATCTCAAGTGGTTCTTTCATTAATTACCCTTATGACGGTCAGCAATAAATTACTTTAAAAAAAAAGTTTGACCGAACGCATTGCCAGAAGCTCATTCGTTCTTATCTGAGAAGGGTATCCTGGTCCCCAAGCCGTGCTCCACCCCACGATTTAATTCTTCATCTGTCAGATAACGGGGATTCAGGCATCCCACAGAAGCTGAGGCTGCAGAAACAAAGCACCACGTAACAGCGCGGGTGAAAGACCACACCAAACCAGAAGCAGACAAACACCAGCCTGCAATAAAAAAAAAAACACACGCACGACGAGCAGAAAGGAGCAATATTTAATTACCGACTCTCGAGGCACGGCCCCGCAAGCGGGACCACGTCTCATCCCGCACGGCAGCGCCGCGCGCACATTGGTCCCAGCGGCGGCGCGGGGCGGGGCGGGGCGGCCGCGCGGTTCCCCGGGCACCACCCCTTCCTCCCTCCCACCGGCCCGTCCGCCACCGTCCCGGCGCCCCGCCCCGCCCCCTGCCCTTTGCCCCCTGCTGTCCCAGCGCTTCCTGTTCACAACCACGTGGGCGCGCCGGGCGCCGCGGGGCAGTGCGGTGGCATGGCGGGCGGCGGTGGTAGCGCGCAGTGCCTCAGCTTCGCGGGGTGCAACTTCCTACGGCAGCGGCTGGTGCTGTCCACGCTCAGCGGTCGGCCGCTGAAAATCCGCAAGATCCGCGCCAAAGAGGAGGACCCCGGTCTCCGCGGTGAGCGAGGCGCCGGCAGAGTCCCTAAGGGTGCGGGTGGAGAGAGTGGCGGAGCCGAGCGTCTAACCGGGCGCTGCCACGGAGGGCGAAGCCACCCGCTGCTCGGCCCGCCGCTGAGGAGGGATCCGGACGGCGAGGGCCGGGTGTTGGCCGCGGGACGTGCCCGCTGCGTGCCCGAGCGGGATCACTTGAGGGCCCGGGTGAGGATCCCTGTCCTGGGAGCCCGCAGCCGTTTGGGGAGCCCCGCGGCAGGCAGCCCTTTGCTCCCATGCGGAGCCCTCGTCCCCAGAATGGATACTGGCGGTGCACGGGGGCACGATGGGGCGCGGAACGGCTGTGTTCTGAATTGCATTTGGGGTTGTGTTCAGTTGTGGGCGTTCCTCTTTGGTAGGTGTGTCAGCGTTTGGGCGTTGGTAATCCAACGTGCAGTTCACTCAGATTGTTGTGACCGGAGCGTTTGCTGTGAAAGCCTTCTGAACTCCGAGGGCCTAATGTGCTCACGAGGATGCACTCCGGAAAAAGTCCTGTCGCTGCTGTGTGAACTTTCCCTCCATGATAACTGTCATGGTTCTATGTTTTTTTTTTTATGTTCTTGTTTTTTTGTTTTTGGGTTTCAGTATTCCACATCAAAACATCATGCAGTGTACAGGGCATTAAAGTGCCCCAATTCCAAGTACCTATCCCTGTACATTACAGCAGTTACGGGATCTGGCCCTTCCGGGTGGGGGGGGCGCTCTCTTGCTGCCTGGCAGTGGGTGCTGGAGGGTGCTTTCCTGGCCGTTCCAAGCTTTTCAGGTTTGACTCGGTCCCGGGAACTCTCTCTCTCTCATCTTGTCTGATTTATTCATCTCAATTTCAATTAAATTGTATATATTGTGTTATCTTGTATTCCGATATTATAGTAAAATAAGTTTTCCTCCATAGATTGTTGCCATTGCTCTTTTCCTCCCTTCCTTCCTTCCTTCCCATTTTTTGTGGGACTGGGGTGGGGGGGGGAGGGCAGAGGCCTGTCGCCCCTGTCACGGACATAGATTGATCTGATCAACTCCGTGACAATAACGGAGAGCAGGACCAGCACTGTGTGATATATTGACACACTGCAATTTCTGCAAATAGCTCTTTCCTTTCTTTACTGTATCCAAACAGCTTGAACAGAAGGAAGACGGATCACTGGTTGGGAAGCAACAGAGATCAGGATCAGGAAGTCCTGCCAGTCACTGACATGGGCATGTGCACTTGGTCCTTGAAACTGGCTGGGTTCTGAACTCTGCATAAATTCAAGCTCTCCTTTGTGTTAAGCCTATGCCAGCCCAGGATCTTGGAATACTTCAGTATAAGCACTCACTTAAGATATGCTTGTGCTTTCCCATGTCTTTCGGCAGGAACCCATACACACAGGAGAAACCAATTAGCACCACACAAGCTTCTGTAATATAGACTGTAAGCAAAAAGAGAGAATCACAGAATGGCTCAGGTTGGAAGGGTCCTCAAGGATCATAAATCTCCAACCCCCCTGCTACACGCAGGGCCACCAACCTCTCCATTTAATACTAGACCAGGCTGCCCAGGGCCCCATTCGGTCTGGCCTTGAACATCTCCAGGGATGGGGCATCCACAACCTCTCTGGGCAGCCTGTTCCAGCACCTCACCACTCTCTCTGTAAAGAATTTCACTCTGACAGAGAACCTAAATCTTCCCTCCCTCAACTTAGAACTATTTTCCCCTGTCCTGCCGTTATCAACCCTTTCAAAGAGTTGATTCTCCTCCGTGTTCTCCCTTTAGGTGTTGAAAAGCTGCAATGAGGTCACCCTGCAGCCTTCTTTTCTCCAGGCTGAACAAGCCCAGCTCCCTCAGCCTGTCTTCATAGGGGAGGTGTTCCAGCCCCCTGATCATCTTTGTGGCTCTCCTCTGGACCCTCTCCAACCACTCCCTGTCTTTCTTGTACTGGGGGACATCAACTCCAGAGATGTGATGGGAAGAATTAAGTTTTTGTAGTCTTAGCACTGCAATTGATAGTTTTGAAAATGGAAAACTGGAATATCTCCAGGTGGAAAACTGGAATATCTCCAGATAGCTCGTGGTTCCCATGCTTCAGTAGTGCTTCACATCTGAATAGCAGTTCTAAACTATGTTACAGAGGATAGTGGGAAGCTGTCATTAGCTTGTTGTACTTGGGGTTTTACGTGGAGTTCTTTTGGCTAGGATTTGTACGTACATGCAAACATTACCTTTATTGTAAGCAAAATGTAACTTATCAACAGCTTTATCCTGGGCTTGGGTGATCAGATGCATCAGCTTCTATCATTTGCTCTTCATTTGCTTAATGCAAAGGAAAATGTTTAAGTCTGGTATGCTGAAGTTTCTTGCTGTTTTCAGGAGTAAATTTAAGTAACTATAAGATTATTTCTTTGTTCTATTCCTCAGACTTTGAAGCATGTTTTATTCGCCTTATTGACAAAGTGACAAATGGCTCTAGGATTGAGATAAACCAAACAGGTGAGGTCTGTTTTCTCTTCTTCCTCTGTTGCAGTCTTCCAGGCTCTATTACTTGAAGTAAAAATTGCAGCTTGACAGGTAGGTGTTTAGATAGCATTGACTCCATGAATTAGATGTTACTAAGCACAGAAGCTTTTTAGTAAAGAAATACATATAAGATCACGCATCTTCAGAGTGCAGTGCACTGAAGCTGAGGGTAATATTTTGTTTAATATGTAGGATCTCCTAGCAGAGGAAAGTAACTGAACCAAGCCAGTACTTGCCAAGTCATGTTCCTAACAGGAGTTACAGTTACTTTGATCAAGAAGCATCCCATGTAGTAATCTCAGTTGTGTAGATTATGTGTAGATTTTCAGGACTGGTTTGTCAGTAAAGTGGATAATATGTCACTGGATATACTGAGACAGGTTTTCAACAGAGCATAATTTCATTCTATCTTCTTTAAAAGATAGTTGCTTTTAAAGATTGTTGTTTAAAAGATAGTTGCTTGTTTCAGCATTTTGGGGATAGTTAGAGTTTCTTAATTTTGGAGGAGGGCAGGAAGGAGGAGAAATGATGTACAAAACAGTCATCTGCCTTGACCCATTTATTTACTGTGGTCTTTGAAGTAGTGTGGTGGTAGTGCTGCCAGTTTTCTATAAAATCTGCTTTCCCTGGTTGTAAAGTGTCTTTATGCTGCAGTAATGGCTATCATGCTGACATTGCTTTAATTTTCTTTTTTTCCTCACTGGCTTCTTTCCCAGGTACTACCTTGTATTATCAGCCTGGTCTTCTATATGGGGGCTCACTGGAACATGACTGCAGCCCTAGCCGCAGTATTGGCTACTACTTAGAAAGTCTACTCTGTTTGGCACCCTTCATGAAACATCCACTGAAGATTGTCCTGAGGGGAGTAACAAATGATCGAGTAGATCCTTCGGTAAGTAATAAAATGTAAGTACTGGAGGAGGATTCTTTCTTTCTAAATAAAGATTAGGAAGAAGTCTATAAAGTATACTGTGTTTTTTTGTGATCTTTTACAGCATGCAGTATTACTGCATCTGCCAACAAGCTGTCTAGATAAAACTACTGAACTGTACTGAACTGTTCCATTTTTGCTCTCCACATTACATTCGATATTCCACTCTTTGACTTCTGTTCTATACTGCTTCTGTTTTCTCATTTGGAAACTCTCTAAATGTCATGTGAGGCCCTTCCACTAATTCATTTCTCCCACAGTTAGGGAAAAGTTTACATCCCATTACGTACTGATTTGCTATAAAAAGAAGAAATTGTCTATAAAAGTTGGCTGTGACAAAGAAGGAATCTTCAATCCTTTTAGAATCATAGAATGGCTTATATTGGAAGGGATATTAAAGGTCATCTGATTCTAATTGCCCTGCCATGGGCAGGGTTGCCAACCACAGCCCCATCCAGCCTGGTTTTGAACACCAGAGATGAAGCATCCACAGCCTCTCTGGACAGCATCTTCCAGTGCCTCAACATCTTCTTAAGTAAAACATTTCTTCTTAATATCTAACCTAAATCTACCCTCTTACAGTTAAAGCCGTTCTACCTTGTCCTGTCACTATCAGATTGTGTAAAATGTTGGTTTACCTCTTCCTTATAAGCTCCCATTAGGCATTTGGAGGCTGCAGCGAGGTCTTTCTGCAGCCTTCTCTACTCCAGGCTGGACAAGCCCAATTTCCTCAACTTGTCTTCATAGGAGAGGTGCTCCAGCCCTTAGATCATCATCATGGAATTCCTCTGGACCCTCTTCACATCCTTTCTGTACTGGCGGTCCCAGATTTCCAGGTGGGGCCTTACCAGTGCAGCACATAGGAGCAGGATCGCCTCTCTCCCTCTGTGGTCCCCCTGTCTTGATGAAGCCCAGGGTATTATGGGCCTTCTGGGCTGCAAGAGCATGCAGTTGGTGCATGTCCAGTTTTTTGTCCAGAAGACCTGCAAGTCCTCTGCAGGGCTGCTCTCAATGAGTTCTTCTCCCAGACTGTACTTGTATCTGAGATTGCCTTGACCCAAGTACAACATTTTGCACTTGGCCTTGTTAACCTCAGTAGATTCTCACATGCCCACTTCTCAAGCATGTGCAGGCCCGTCTGGATGGTATCCCTCCCTTCTATTGTGTCAGCTGCACCACTCAGCTTTATGTTGTGTGCAGACTTTTTAAGGATGCACTCAATCCCACTGTCTGCGTCATTTATGATAAAGATGTAGAGTGCTGGTCCCAAGATGGACCCTTGGAGGACATCATTTCTGATCCCATTCCATAGAGCCACTGATAACAACCCTCTGGCTATGAGCATCCAACCAACTCTTTATCCACTAGTAGTCCAGCCTTCAAATCCACCTCTCTCTCCAATTTAGAGACAAGGATCTGGTGTGGGTCCATGTCAAAGGCTTTGCACAAGTCCAGATAGATGGCATCAGTTGCCCTTCCTTGGTCCACCAATGTCATCACTCCACTTAGAAGACCACTGGACTGGTCAAGCATGATCTGCCGTTGGTGAAGCCACACTGGCTGTCTCAGATGTCGTCTTCATCTTACATGTGTACATGAGGATCTGCGGCGTTATATTCCCAGACAGAAAGCTCACAGGTCTAGTTCTCTGCATCCTGCTTTTTGCCTTTCTTAAACATGAGAGTGGTGTTTCCCTTTTTCCAGTCACCAGGGACTTCGCTTAACAGCCATGATTTGTCAGATATGTTGGGGAGAGGATTGGCAACCACATAAGCCAGTAGTTCCTTCAGAACCCTAGGGTGCATGTCATCTGGCCCAGTACATTTGTACTCATCCAATCTCTTCAGGTGATCTCAGACTTGCTCTGCTCTTACACTGGGAGGGATTTTGCTCCTCTGCTTTAGAAGCTCAGGGACATGAGAAGCATGAGAACCTTGACTTTCCGTGAAAACTGAAGCAGAGAACTCATTAAGTACTTCAGCATTCTCTGTATCTGTATCTGAGAAGGCTAGCAGTCCTGTTTCTTTTATCAGAGGGAGTATACTCGCCTTTGCCTGTTTCTTCTGCCTAACATATCTAATGAATCCTTTCTTGTTTTCACATTCCTTGCCAAGTTCAAGTCCATCTACACCTTGGCTTTCCTGCCTCCATCCCTAGTGCATCCTTCTGCACTTTTTCCGCTTGTCCAAGGGGAAGAATGGAGGGAAAACCAGTGTTAATACTTCGTGACTAGTTTAAGATGAACAAGGCATTTTTCCTCTCATTCTTCATGTATGTGCCTCTCTAGTTCACATTCATAGATATGAAAGGCAAGGCACCTGCTCACCTGTGTTGGAGGTTATGTTGTCTGTTCGGTTGGATTTTGAAGTTTAGCTTAGTTTGTAAGAAGGATATTGTATTTTGTTAACATATGTCTATTTTGAAGTTATGTTAACTCTGTAAGAGATATTCTTGTCTACATCTGTCATCTGTGGGTAAATGGGCAAATTCAGATCTACACATATGACAACTTACATACAGATTTAAACATGATTGCTGATGTACTATCCATTTTGAGCTCAAAAAAATAAGGTGGTTCTGCCAGCCTCTCATCCCTATCTCCTGCTTTCAGCCATGCACTGTTGTTGATTCCAATGCTGCAGACACTTTTCAGGGCCTTCGCTAAGCCAGTTCCCTAACTAACTGGCAAAATAGCTGACATTCCCTGCATTTTCTCAAGGAGGAATCCAGAAGTGAAGTGGGAAGTGAGAGAAGTAGAGTCTCTGCCTTATGGTAGCAGTGAGCAGTTAGGCTGACCCAGGGGCATTCTGAAATCTACTGTCATCCCTGAGCTCACTACTTTTACAGCTGTGAAGTTACTTTCAAAAATATTTGTTGGATGCAATAGCTGTGCTGTGGGTTTGAAGTTACTCTTTGCAGGACTTCCTTTGGTCAGAAGGACATAGGTAACATAGTAATCTCCTGCAGCGGGGAGTGGAAGTGGTTGAGGGAAGAGGAAAGGTATTGCTGAAGAATGGCTTGTGGAAGGAAAACTTTCAGCTGAGTTCATTGAGTCATAGATCAGGCTGGTTGGTGGGGTAGAAGTATAGATTTGTTTGTTTACATACACTGATATTCCACCCATGGCATGCAATGAAGAGCATTTTGGCAACTGGTGTCTGTAGTGATAACTGTGCAAACAGTGATCAGGAGGATACTGTGGCTTCTGGAATACAGGATAATGTGCACTTGTGCAGGTTGGGAGTGGCAACATTAGTGTGATACGTCCAAAATGAGTGAGAGGGATAATGCTCTGTTAGGAAGAGATCTCCACGTGGCTTCAGAATACTAGCCTGAACCATTCACTGGCAGCGTGTGTTTAAATTACGTTTTTTTTTTTGTGACCACAGGTGAGACTTGACCCTGAACAGTTTGCGGGACCATTTGTATGGGACTGACATGCATAGCTGATGTAGTTTTGAGTTTCTCTGTATAGACAGTACAGGGAGGATGGGAGGGATATCTTTCTAAGGCCCCTTTTTGACAGGAGTGGTAGCAGCATGCAGCTCCTCACTCCTGTATTTCCATTTCCTTCTCTCCAGTGCTGTTACTGTGACAGATTCAGAGTGCTACAGTTGGTTTGTCTGTAACTGTTCTTAATGGTTGAGTTTACAAACATTATGTCATGGGACTTTCCACAGAAATGACTTTTCTGATGGCTTGAGACTGGTATGTAAAGTTTGGGCTTGGGAATGATGAACTTCAGTGTTAATCAGAATTAAGCAGTTGTAATTCCAGGAAAGCAAAAGTTTTTCCTACTAACTCCTCTCACCTTTTTTTTTTTAATTTGCTGAACTCTGGTGCATTGCACACAATATAGGTCCAGTCACCAAATGTAATGTGTGTATGGCAGGGGTAAACAGCTCTGCTGTTCTGTGCAGAGCTAATAACTATAGGAAGGGAACAAGCACATACCAATATGTCTTTTTTTTTTGCACCTTTTGCTAGCTAAGGGATTCTGCATGTCACTAGAAGGTTTTTAAAGATTTTTCTTTTAGTTACTGTCAACTTCTTTAAAGGAAAAGGTTCATCAACTAATGAACAAGCAATTTGGATGTAGCAACTTGTTGGCATTTGTGGTGTGGTATGCCCTCAGTTGTATGATGCTATTGTTGTGGTACAACTTGGTATTGTGTTGTTTGCTGCAGAGATGGAATAACATCCTTCCAAGGGGAACTGAAAGGTAGTTTTATGATTGAGTGATAGGCAAGATCCTGGAAAATAGGGTTTTGAATCTCAGTTCTGCTGTTGTCTTCACTTTCAGTTAAGTAATCACCACTTCTGCATGATCTCATCCTTCTCTTAATCAGAATAGTCTTTTCCACTATTCACATACTGCCAGTTATCTTCTCTGCTGAGGCTGTAAATCTGGAACAGAGACAGTCTGTTACTGTGCATTTGTACCTGATAGGTATCATGTCTGGACTTCTCTGGGGACAAAACACTGCAACAAGTCTTGAAACTTTTGGGAACAACCAAACCAGACTTAAGATTGAACCAGCTTTCAGCGTTTCCTTAACAGTCTTCTTCCAGGCAAGTTTTAATCCAAAGAATTGCAAAAGTGGATATGGAGGAGAAGAAGGGAGTTTCCATCTATGCAGTAAAGCTTTTCTTTTTTCAATGGTATGTGCATTTTTAGAAGAGAAAGGGAGAAATATTTTTAACCTTACTCAAACCAGACTGGTATGTTGAAATTTAATCACCTGTGCCAGCAGTATTCACATGTGTTGATGGGTGTCCATATGCGTGTTATTAGAGGATTTTCCTTCAAAAGTCAAATCAGTGAAATTAGTGAATACTGCTGAGGGGCAGAATTAAGGTAGTAAGGGGCTGTACCATGTGCTTCTTAAATACATAAATCTCTGTTTTACAGATCTTTTATGAAGACATTAAAATACTGATACATACTTGCTATCATTGAAAGCAACTCAAAATCTCTCTCAAGTATGGTGACCAGCAAAGTTTGGAAAATGAGAACTGTAGCAACTCGGGTGGCTCTAGCAGGTTGTTTTCAGTACTTTCACAGGGCTTGCACTGTCTGCAAAGCAGAGACATGAAACTCAGGGGTCAACAATTCTTGCTGAAACCATGGAAAGAAGGATGCTTTATTTGTGCATCTTCACAGTGCTGTGTACAGTGAACCTGTTTCTTTCTCCACCTGAATTTTAGTTCCTCTTTGGTCACGCTGTCCTGGTCCTGTCTTTCCCAAGTTTGTCTTGCATGATTTGCTATTGCTCTGCTTAAATCAGTTTTGTCACATTTAGTGCTAAAGTTTCAGTGGAAAAAAGACATCAGACAGTCATTGTGGTCTTAGTTTAGTGAAACAGAAGGAGCAGTGGCATGGAAAATCTAGCTGAGACCTACTTCTAGTGAGTAGGTGGCTCCAAGGGAAGTGAATGATTTTTCATTCGCTTTAGACTCTTCTAGTTACCTAGAAGCTTCTGTTTCCAGAAACAGATGAGAAGTTCTTGACAAAAGAGTAAGGTTGCTCCTTGCCAGTTCAAGGGGCTGCTCTAAAATATGCTCTTGGAATCATCATATATTTCAGTTGTCAGAATTTTTTCATAACAGCATAAGATTATTTTTTTTTTTTGTAACCACATTCAGAGAAACAAGTGAGCAGTTCTAGCTGAACCATAACAGAAGTCAGACTAAGGAAGAAATCCTGAATAAGAAATTTCCATCTCCATAGTTTGCTGTTGTAAATTTTGTAAGTAGTGAAATCGTGTGATAATTTAAGAGTAAATGAAGCCCTCTGCCTTCCTATGCCTGCCCACAGAGTGCCTACCACAGGGAAGCTTCATCCTTGTTAGACATCTCATATGACTTTTAAGTTACTGACTTTTGTAATTTCAATAAAGGGTCTGCTTTTAAAACTATGTGTTCTGTAGGTTGATGTCCTTAAGGCAACGGCTCTACCACTGCTGAAAAAATTTGGAATTGATGGTGAAAGTCTGGAAATCAAGGTATGAGAGTATGTTTCTTTCTTTCTAAATGTACATGGGAACAATGCTTTCAGCTGCTTCATGGGACTATGTGCTTGCTTTCCTCTTCTGTCTCTAGCAGATATCTGTTACTATCTAAATAATATATATTATTATATAATAGTATTTGTCTTGTTCATGGTATGTCTCAAATAGCATAGTACACATATAGTGGTTGAAGGTCTGTAGTAGAATAGAGATGCAAAGGCTGTATGTAGAGAGGGTGACAAATGCAAGTGACCTTTCTGAGTCTTGGGGATCTTTGCAAATTAAAAAACCTTTCTGCTTTCTTGTTCCTGTTCACTTAATGTAATTTCTTCTTCTTTACTCCTGTTCTTCCTGCCCCCTGCTTAGGGCTAGGAGGTAATAATTCAATCTTTTGTCTCCTTTACCAGCAAAGGTACTGGATCTGTATTTGGTTAAGGTTTATTTCCCATTTGGAATATATAGTATATAGTAAAGAAACATTTCTGTAAAGACTACTTTTTACAGACATAATAAATTTGTGTGTAGAATAGGCTCAAGAGTAGAAACTATAATGTTTCTAACTAGAAAAGACTTATTTAAAATGTATGAAAGCCTAGAATCTACTTTTAGTCTTTGCTCCTCTTTGACTTCACGGTTTCTCCCCTCATCCTACCAGTGGCCCAGGATCTGTTGCAACATTGCTGACACAGAATCATAGAATCACCAAGGTTGGAAAAGACCTAAAAGATCACCCAGTCCAACCGTTCACCTATTCCCAATAGCTCCTACTAAACCATGTCCCTCAACACAACATGCAGTCTTTCCTTGAACACCCCCAGGGTCGGTGATTCCACCACCTCCCTGGGCAGTCCATTCCAGTGCCTGACCACCCTTTCTGGAAAGTAATAATTCCTGATGTCCAGCCTGAATCTCCCCTGCCGTAGCTTGAAACCATTCCCTCTGGTCCTATCACTAATGACACGAGAGAAGAGGCCGACCCCCAGCTCACTACAACCTCCCTTCAGGAAGTTATAGAGAGCAATGAGGTCTCCCCTGAGCCTCCTCTTCTCCAGGCTGAACATTCCCAGCTCCTTCAGCCTCTCCTCATATGGCCTGTGTTCCAGACCCCTCACCAGCTTTGTTGCCCTCCTTTGAACACGTTCCAGGGCCTCAATATCTTTCTTGCAGTGAGGGGCCCAAAACTGGACACAGTACTCGAGGTGCGGCCTCACTAGTGCTGAATATAGGGGAACAATCACCTCTCTGCTCCTGCTGGCAACACTGTTTCTGGTGCGAGACAGTTCTTGGCCACCTGGGCACACTGTCGGCTCATGTTCAGCCGAGCATCAATCAATACCCCCAGGTCCATTTCCTCTACGCAGTCCTCCAGCCACACCGCCCCAAGCCTGTAGCGTCGCCTGGGGTTGTTGTGGCCGAAGTGCAGGACCCGGCATTTGGCCTTGTTGAAACTCATCCCATTGGCTCCAGCCCAGCTCTCCAGCCTGTCCAGATCCCTTTGTATGGCCTCGCTACCCCCAGGCAGATCCACACTTCCAGCCAATTTGGTGTCATCTACGAATTTACTGAGGGTGCACTTGATGCCCTCATCCAGGTCATCAATAAAGATATTGAAGAGGACAGGCCCCAGCACCGACCCCTGGGGAACACCACTCACGACTGGTCGCCAGCTGGATTTGACTCCATTCACCACCACTCTCTGTGCCCGGCCCTCCAGCCAGCTCCTTACCCAGCCAAGAGTGTACCCATCCAAGCCTCTGGCTGCCAGCTTCTGCAGGAGAATGCTGTGGGAGACAGTGTCAAAGGCTTTGCTGAAGTCTAGGTAGACCACATCAACAGCCTTTCCCTCATCCACCAGATGGGTCACTAGATCATAGAAGGAGATCAGGTTGGTCAAACAGGACCTGCCCTTCATGAACTCATGCTGGCTAGGCCTGATCCCCCGGTCACCCTGCACATGCCGCATGATCTCCCTCAAGACGATCTGCTCCATAACCTTCCCTGGCACCGAGGTCAGGCTAACAGGCCTGTAGTTCCCCGGATCCTCCTTACGACCTTTCTTATAAATGGGAGTCACATTGGCAAGCCCCCAGTCTTCTGGGACCTCACCAGTCAACAAGGAGCGCTGACAGATGATGGAAAGCAGCTCGGCTATCACCTCCGCCAGTTCCCTCAGCACTCTCGGGTGGATCTCATCTGGCCCCATCGACTTGTGACAGTCCAGTTGGAGCAGTAGGTCTCTGACTGTTTCTTTCAGAATCACAGGGGGGTTAGTGTGCTCCCCAGCCGAGATTACCAGGTCAGAGAGAGGGGTATCCTGAGGATAACTGGTCTGACTTTTAAAGACAGACGTAAAGAAGGCATTCAGAACCTCCGCCTTTTCCTTATCCTCAGTGGTCACATTCCCAGCCTCATCCAGCAAAGAGTGGATATTCTCCTTTGTCCTCCTCTTACTGTTAATGTATTTATAAAAGAGTTTCTTATTCCTTTTCACACCAGCGGCTAGGTTAAATTCAAGCTGGGCTTTTGCCTTTCTGATTTCACCTCTACACATCCTAACAACTTCCCTGTATTCATTTTGAGTGGCCTGTCCCTCTTTCCACAGGCGGTAGATTCTCTTTTTCTCCCAGAGCCTCAGGAATAGCTCCCTATTCATCCATGCCGGTCTTCTTCCCCGCCGGCTCATTTTGCAGCTCAGGGGGACTGCCTGCTCCTGCGCCCTTAAGACTTCCTCCTTGAAGAGCAACCAGCTCTCTTGGACCCCTTTAATCGCTAAGACTGAATGCCAGGGGACTCCTCCTATTAGTCTCTTGAACAATTCAAAGTCCGCCCTCCTGAAGTCCAAGGTAGCAGTTTTACTATTCCCCCTTCAAGCTGCAAACATGAATCGAGACATCATCAGGCTCTGCCTGGATGGTGTGACAGAAGTCCTGGTCTCCAGTTCCCAGCTGTCATATCTATCTAGTCTCTGTCCCTGGGAGTGTTCCCAGTGCTCAGAGTTGGGACTGCCCCCTGGTCTGCCCTGCTTCTTGGGTGGAATGTTGGGATCAGCATGGGATGGAGAGGCTTTCAAAAAAGAAGGGAATTTGTTCATTTTGATTCCCACGTAAGCATGTTAAGCAACAAAAAGATAACACTTTCTTCAGCAGTGAGATAGATATTTAATGGTAGTGAACTAGTGTTGCCTCCCTGGTAAATATTGTAGGGTTTTGGGTTTTTTTTGCCTCATTGTCTTTGTTTTTGGTAGTGGTATATTTTTTCTTCTTTGTTGGAAATCCATGCCTACTGCATTTGAAATGAGAGAAACAAGGGGGTGGGGGGCAGGGAGAAGTAAAAGAAACCATTTCTTGCTTATAGGTTTGGTGGAAAAAAATCTGTTTCTGCCTTTAGGATGTCTTTTTCTTACTTGTGTTTACTTACTGATAATGACATTATATTTTAAGTGAAATTAAATCTATCATGTCTGATTGAATATATGGATGCCTACCTGTGCGACCTGGTCATGGAACCTGCTTTGGCAGGGTGGTTGGACTCAATCTCTGGAGGTCCCTTCCAACCCCTACAATTCTGTGATTCTGTGATATATTCTTTGTGTTCTTTGCAACCTGTTTTCTTATTATTTTCAGATCAGCCGGAGAGGAATGCCTCCAAAAGGAGGTGGGGAGATATTATTTGCTTGCCCAGTGAGAAAGGTCTTGCAGCCTATTCAGTTCACTGACCCAGGCAAAATCAAGCGCATCAGAGGAACTGCGTATCCTTCCCTTACATTCCTTTTAAACAAGTGCTTTTAAGGGAAAAAAGTAAGTCAACTAATTTGAAATCCCAACATCATACCTGTGTTGCTGAGTATACATGCAGATAACACAGGGCCGCTTTTCATGGAGTGAGAACACAGATTCCACCAGCATGTCTCAAAAGCACTGTGTTCAGAACACTGTTGTTCAAAAAGTATCAGTAAACAAGTAAATGAAAAGTGCTGTTATATTTTAGATCTAAAATATTTTCAATAGCAAGAAATTCCTTCTTGTATGTAGCAGCACTAATAAGAATGTTACCTTGTCGTAATCCGGTAGGAACAAATGTAGTTTTCCTATACATTGAATATTTGGCATCTTGGTTGTTAATGAGCAGAGTGCAGAGTGTTGAATGGGAGCATAAAATAATTTGTTTTACACCTCACTGCACATACATGAACTGATCTTTTTGTTGGCTTACCAGAAGCAATTTGATAGCTCTTTGCCTGCAACAATGCCATTGGAGTGGGAAGTAGTGAGGGATTTACTCCCTCTCAAAGAAAAGGGCATAATATATAATATTTTTTCTGTTGTCCTCTATTTTTGGCTTGTTACCTCCATGGTATATGTTATGAACCTACTGTTATTATAAGAAGACGCAGAAATCCCTTATAGGCAGCATATACTAAATGTTATAATTGATGAGCTTCAGCTCTCTTGAGCATTGTCCAGCTTGTAGTTTGAATGTAGTCTAGATTTGATCACTCACAAGAAAAGCAGGAATTGGGGCTGGTTTCCTGCTCTAGACACATTTCTGCTTTTATCTTATGTCATGCTGTCATAGATGTATGCAAGAATGGGATGCTTTGACCTCTATTCCAACTGCATGTTTGGATGAGTGCAGCACTGCCAAGTGAGAGCAGCTTTACTGTGTGCATGAGCTGTAGAAGAAGAAAGGATGCAACTCAGTGTGCTTGTAGTGGCTGTTTTCATGGTTTTCCATGAAGAAAGTCATTCTATTTTGTCCTCTTCAGCTCTATAATATATAGTTCTGTCCTCTGTTTCTATGTGAAAGGGGAAGCAGTGGCTTTGTGACATCTTTCCAGCTTGACTGTAAAACACAATACTACCCTGTGCCACTTTCAGTGGATTTGGTTATTGTATGTGAACAATTGGATTTTTTTTCTCAGAGGTAAAAGTTTGCCTAGTAAGTCAAGTGTAAAGAACCAACAGAAGACATTTTCTGACTTTCTAGAATGTGCTATCAGCAAGTATGATATCCTGTCCTCTCAGCAGAATAGTCCTGCTTCACTGACATATGGGTTTACCCATCCTGCTTTATTGCAGACTTGCCTACAGCCTTGGGCCAGTGCACCTGTAAACTTAGCAGGAATAAAAGGAAGCCTGAAAAGGACCCCCAGTGGGTAGTTGTTGTCATTGATTCCTCACTTCCTGCTGTTTGCTGTTTTGAGACTTGGACCTTCAGACAAGTGCATTCACTGCCCTCCATCCCTTCTCCAATACTGTGGGCTGACACTGGAACTCCTCAAAACAGACTTCTGAAATAGAGCGGTGATAAGTCTTTTTTTGGGGATGTGACACCAAGTGAGAAGTGATCCTATTTTAGCCTGATCACTAAGTGATCATTCAAGCCAGTAGAAAACAAAATGTTTAGAAACAGAAGTCCTTGGATCTTTCACGTGTGCTTTTTTGATCCTTCAAGACGCTTCTGAACAGATCTGTTTACTTACTGCTGGGAATCTTGTGTTGCAATAACTTCTTGTAATCATCTAAAACGTTGAGTGCACTAACTTCAGAATGATCAGTTCTCTTTATTGTTTACCAGTTTCACCCTTAAGATCTTGAAGTTTTTCATCTGCCTACTCCACAAGAGCAGACAATAGAAATTTGTAGAAGATAAAGTTCCCCTCAGGTAGCAGGATAATGGTTTCTCTGTGTTGCCAGGTGTAAGTATAAGCAGGTGGCTGCTTAAATGCAGAGCATGAGTGTATTAGTTGAGGTGGAATTTTGAGTACAGATGTTCTTAGCTGTTTGAATATCTCTTGAGAAAACTACTGAAGTAGCACCTGAGTAAAAGGGCACAAAGGATGTGCAGAAAGATGATGATTTCTTCCTTGGAATGGTTATCTTTGAATGCTGAGTGACTAGAGCACTAGAGACTTTAAATTCATCAAAGCATTGCAAAAGAGCAGGAAATAGCAAAGTTTTAGCCTTCTAAATTTTTTTTCTTTTGTAAAACTTTTGTTTTATTTTCAGTTCTCCAATTTCTCCCACTTTAAGGTGGAAGGAAAGGATTTCTTGCTATTAGTTCAGAATAATTTTGCCCACCAACATCTTTTCCTAGGATATGAATAGCAGACTATCCAGGATGATAGAATAGCAAGATAAAATTATTGAAGGACATCTCTAAGTCCACTTTTTACCTCGCAGTAATAGTCGGTGTTTCTGTAGATGTTCTGTGTATCTCAACTCAAGATATATCAGTGAAAAGACTGTAGAAAGCACTTAAGTACATGATCTGTATGTACAGGCTTTGCTGGGAAAATGAGCTTACATTCATGGATGGATTATCCTGTTTGACCAATCTAGTTGCCTTTTATGGTGGTATAACTGCATCATTGGACAAGGGAAGAGCCACTGATGCCATCTATCTGGACTTCATTAATGTCTTTGACACAGTGCCCCACAACATCCTTCTCTTCAAATTGGAAAGATATGGATTTCATGGGCAGACTGTTCAATGGGCAAAGAACTGGCTCCAGGATCAAATCCAGAGAGTGGTGGTCAAACTCAATGTCTGGATGGAGATCAGTGACAAGAGGTGTCTCACACAGATCAGTGCTGGGACTGATACTCTTTAATGCTTTATCAGTGACATTGACAGTGAGGTTGAGTGCACCCTCAGAAAGTCTGTGGATGGCACCAAGCTGTGGATGCAGTTGAAACACCTGAGGGTTGGGATGCCATCTACAGGAATCTAAACAGGCTTTAGCAGTGGGCCCAAGTGAACCTCATGAGATTCAGCAAAGCCAAGTGCAAGGTCTTACACTGGGTAAAGCCAACCTGCACTACCAATACAAGCTGAGGCATGAAAGAATTGAGCACAGCCCTGCTGAAAAGCACTTGTGGGTACTGGTGGATGGCAAGTTGGGCATGAGCCAGCAATGCACCCTTGCAGCCCAGAAAGCCAACTGTATCCTGGGCTGCACTAAAAGAAGTGTGGCCTGCAGGTTGGGAGAGGTGATCCTGCACCTCTACTCTGCGCTGGTGAGGCCTCACCTGGAATACTGCGCCCAGATTTGGAGTCCTCAGTGCAGGAGGGACGTGAACCTGTTGGAGAGCCTCCAGAGAAAAGCCAGAGAAATGACTGAAGGAATGGAACACCTTCCCTGTGGGGACAGATTGAGTGAGCTGGGGCTATTCAGCCTGAAGAAGAAAAGGCTCTGATAGCAGCCTTTCAGTATCTAAAGGCGAGCTAGAGGAAAGAAAGGGACAGACTCTTCAGCATTGTCAGTGGTATTAGGACAAGGGGGAATGATTTTGTACTAAAAGAGGGGAGTTTTGGGTTGGATATAAGGAAAAAGTATTTTGCAGTGAGAGTGAAGAGGGACTGAAGAGGTTAACCAGAGATGTCAAGGAAGCCCAATCCCTGGAGACATTTAAGACTAGGCTGGACCTGTCTCTGAGCAATCTAACCTAGCAGTACATGTCCTTGTTCACTGCGGGGAAGTTGGACTACATGACCTTTAAAGGTCCCTTCCAACTCTTAAGGATTCTACGTGTAGGACAAAACTACATTTTTTGAAAGAGTACATTGGGACTTCTTGACTATTTTTGCCAGTCTCTTAATTATTTTTCATTATCACAGTTCCTTAGCTCAGAAATACAGATATTCTGTCAGAGTGTCTCCACAGATGGCAAACAGAATGGTGGAATCTGCAAGGAGTGTCCTGAATAAATTCCTCCCAGATATTTATATCTACACAGACCATATGAAAGGGGTCAGCTCTGGAAAGTGAGTATCCAGTATTTACAGGAACAAGAAATGTAGGTGTATATATTTTTTTGCCTGCTAGCGTATTCTGATCTGTAATTTTACTGAGCTGTAAGCCATTATTTTCTATTTCTGACATTAAATAAATATTCCGTATAGGGGAAAAAAAAAAAAAAAAAAAAAAAAAAAAAAAGGAATGAATCACTATTTTTACTCAATGCTGTGATAGAAATACTGTATTTTTCTTAAACTATCAATGTAATTTATCATTACTGCCACTAAAGGTAACCTGAGCTCTATTCTGTTTTAAGCCTGTTTACAGAATCACAGAAGTGAGTGCAGAATGCACTGATGTGATATGAAAACTAATGTTTGAATTTTACTCTAGACTATCTGATGGAAATGGTAGTACTAAGGTTGGAACCTGAATGTTTTCTAA
Organism: Lagopus leucura; assembly: GCF_019238085.1. Classification (NCBI taxonomy): domain Eukaryota; kingdom Metazoa; phylum Chordata; class Aves; order Galliformes; family Phasianidae; genus Lagopus; species Lagopus leucura. The sequence goes on from NW_024962272.1 coordinate 104,008, forward strand.
ACTATGTTATTCTCTGCTTTACTTGTGACATAAACAACTGTTCTCTCAACAGCAAACTAATGTTTCAAATTTCCTTAGAGACTGAGTTTTACTCAATGCTGTGATAGAAATACTGTATTTTTCTTAAACTATCAATGTAATTTATCATTACTGCCACTAAAGGTAACCTGAGCTCTGTTCTGTTTTAAGCCTGTTTACAGAATCACAGAAGTGAGTGCAGAATGCACTGATGTGATATGAAAACTAGTGTTTGAATTTTACTCTAGACTATCTGATGGAAATGGTAATACTAAGGTTGGAACCTGAATGTTTTCTAAACTATGTTATTCTCTGCTTTACTTGTGACATAAACAGCTGTTCTCTCAACAGCATACTAATGTTTCAAATTTCCTTGGAGATTTGCTGGCCGGCAGAACACAGAAGTGATGCTCATGATTCAGACAATTTTATTGACATTAGTCAGTAACACTATCTGCTTGTCACTTCTTTGAAGTTGGAGATTGGGATAATTAATTTGTATGTCATCTTCCTGTATATTCAGTTCCCAGCGTGCATGCTTTTTTTTTATTGTTTCTGTTCTTGGAAATACCATCTTTGAGATAACTTGTTAGCTTCATGAGTCTACACATCTGAAAATTGTTAACTAATTCTAGAGTCTCTTTCCTGATTTCTCTATCATATTTAATATTCCATGTTAGTAAGTCTTGTTGGTGCAGATAGTTAACAATAATGAAAATTTTGAAACCTTTTTTTCTGAGGGAGTAAGTTTTTGTTGTTGTGGTGGTTTTGGGTTGTGTGATTGTTTTTTTCATATCTACCAATAATGTGGAAAATTCAGGTGAATTAAGGCAGCACCAATGTATTTTCTGCTTCCATGATTAGCCCATGTAGAAAAATAAATAATTGCATGGGAAGAAAAGGTGAGTTCCCCTTTTCACACTGCTGGTGCATGTTAATCTCTACTGCTGCTTTGCTACCATATTCAGCATAAGTATGGTGCCAGCACAGTCCCATTTTGGCAAAGCTTTTTGTCTTACTAGCTTCCTATTGCTTCTACATGTGTAGACAGGATAAGGAAGGAAAGCAACGCATCTAATTTCCATTGCGGTCTCTGTTCAATGAAGAGTTAAAACAGCAAGGACTATTTCAGCACACGTTTGCCCAGGCTAGACAAAGCCCTGATTTCCGAATGTAGGGTGTTGTACCCCATCCCTCGCACAGTGCCAAAGCTTCAGGAAGTAGATTTGAGCATTTTCTGACATCTGTGATGTCTCTCTGAACAAAAACGTTCTGAATTTTCTGAATTTACAACATAGTGTTCATCTTTGCAGATGTTTCCTAACACTTTGCACATGCACAAGACACTAGATGATTTTGTTTTGGCAGTTTGTCACATGCTACTGAAGGCTAACAAATCTGCCACAGGATATAGTTATTATTACTGTCCAAATTATAGCCCCTAAGAAGCAACATCTTTTGACTCTCGGTGTCTAAATCTTTCTTTCAGAGGAAAGGGGGAAGAGAAAAACATCTTTAGCATAACTTCTGTGTTGCTGAGCAAGTACCAGTAGTTAAATATGGGTGGGAACCTCCAGTATCTGTTCATTCCCTTCCTACTTAAATGCATCTGGCAGAACTGTTCTTTTCTGACACTGGGACAGTTTGTCTGTACTGGCATTTAGGCTTTGTTTTTGTGGTTTGTTGATATTGGTGATGTTCCTTACCATTTTTGGTGAATGGAGGTTTTTTTATTAAAAAGTTTGGGTATCGGAGGCAGTATGAGTCCATAACTGTGGGAAATGCTGTATGTAGAGAAAAGTCAACCTTATTTTGAATGGCTAGCTGTTGGTGTTCTTCCAGAACATAAAAATACAAGGATCTTACACTACTTTTTTTCTAGTTATAACTTTTTGACTTCTCAGCTGTACACTACCATCTGTTACTTTCTTTTAGCAAAAGTATTTTTTAACACTGATAAAAGCATTTTTGTAGGATGCTAAGCTCTGAGAAAAATGCATAGGTTGCTCCAAAGTGATGCCTCCTATTTATTTACAAGGAAACTGCAATAGATACAAAGAGCACAATAACACTGTTTGACAGAGCAGATTCTCAGCTACAAAGCAGTAGTTTGCAACGTAGTCACTACCACTAACCAGCTTATGCAGTTTATTTGATCAGTGCATTTCATTTTGTGGTATGACAGCTGTGCATGGGCATCCAGAATGTGACTTGTCTTTCATACCGCTGTCACCACTGCTAGTTGGAACTGGATGAGCTACAAGGTCCATTCCAAACCAAGCAATTCTGTGATTCTATGTTTCTATGAAATGCAAGTATTGTAATTTTTTTTTTTTTAATTCGCTGGTACTGTAGCTATTCTTTCTGTATATTGAAGCTTCCATGCTAAAAGGTGGATCGCTAAAGAAAGTTTTGTACTTGAATCTTACAGAGAAGAAACTCAAGGTACTTCAGAAAATTTCAAAGATTAATTAGTAAATGAGATTTTTATTTTTTTTTTAATAGAAAGTTTTTAATAGAAAATGCTATTTCTGCATTGGCTTTAATTTCTTTCTTTTTCTTTCTTTTCTTTTCTTTTCTTTTCTTTTCTTTTCTTTTCTTTTCTTT